>NC_090797.1:13035000-13352500 GCF_040054535.1 Antennarius striatus | reverse complement strand
CTGCACAGGGGTATACGGCCAATCAGATGTGTTTGAAGGTGGATGTGAGCAGACCTGATGTGCAAAGAGGTGGTGTTTATAGGTCAGAGTGATTTATACTGTGTACAGTAGGCCCTATCATTAGCTTAGGGTGAGCACAGTGCTGCTCAGAGCTCCTTTCTCTCCAGGCCACCCCCAGCCCGGCCCCAGGGCCAGCCTGAGCCCAGGAACACAGACGCACCACCGGGCTTGATTGATGTGCTGGACAAGCCCCTCGTACCTCCTCCACCCCCACCCCACCCCTCCTCCTCAAACCTATACACCCTCCATCACACCATACATATTTCTTTCCACGCCTAGAGTGTGTGGATGTGTTTGTGTGTGCAGGGGTGGGGGGGCATATCTCTGCATGCAACAAGGGGATGACTTTGAATCACCGTTTTGTCCTGTTGGTTTAATGCTGAGTATTTTTTCATGTTTAAGTGTTAATTATTCCAATCAAACGTTTTGGTTATGATGTCACACGTTTAAAAATAAATGGGCTATATATGTTATTTTTACTCTGTGAAGGGGAAAGAAATAGACAATGCAAATGAAATACTGATTGTATCTTTCACTTGCTGTTGTTTAAAGGAATAAAACACAATAAAAGTACTTTTTGTGGATTATTTGACATTATATTTAGGGGTTTTTGATTTCTTCTTAGCAATATGAGAGATTTGTAATTTTTCAGATGAGAGGATTATAATCAGCGTTGTTTCATTTGAATTATTTTCTGACTGATTTTTTACATTCTATAAAATAAAATAGAATCCGTTAATTTTTGTGTTTGAAGTTGTTTGTCCTGGTTTCTCATCTTCCTGTAAAGCAAAGTCCCTCACTAGCTGCAGCTTAATATTTACATGTGAAGGGATTGAAGTCCATCTCATCATTTGACTCAGGGATCTTCAGAGCAGGTTTGTGTCGCTCTAACAATGTTGAGCTACTGTACTCCTTTAAGCATCATTAAAAAATACCATCTGGTTGAGACTGGCCTGAATAATTTCTCAAAGCTTACAGTATTATTTCTTTACTTTCTTCGCTTGCATACCTCCAGGATTGTGCAGGATGGCTAAAAACACTGATAAGAATTAATTATTTATATGGAATTAAGTTCTTTATCCTGTGCATGTATTGACTTGAATATTCTCAGACAACTTCAGGATTACCTAGACCTAGACTACATGGATTTTGGATTAACACGCATAAATTGTTAGCATTATTATGTGCAGTTTATCAGTTCTCCATAGGTGATTAAAATCCCTTCTTAAATGCTTCAACTGCAGATAAAATGAGGGAATTAACAGAAAGATTAAGGTGGGGGGGGTGGGGGTGGAAAAGAAACCCAACCGAATACACTTCTCTCTTCTGCAGCCTGAGTGAGGGCAGTAACTTCATCTGTAAGGATTTCACAGTCAGGAAGGGGCAGAGGAATGAGAGGGAAGACAGTGAGTATACACATGTCCATCACCCAACTCGCATGGAAACGCTGACCGCTGCAAAGCACTCTTTTGGCGGGAGGAGGACACATGTTCTATTGATTAAAGCTGTAGAGCGTCGGAGCTCTGTGTAAACTAAAGCATCACGCCAAGTAACAAAGGCTGCACTGGTGTGAAAAGGTGAGAGGAGCACGATTACCTTTCAGCACTCAACAAGATTCCCTTTTGCTCCTTGATAGGCACCTAAATCAGCTGTCACTCAGCACAGCTCTGGCCTGTAATCACGCCATGTGGACACACCTACTGTACATGCACACACAAATACACACACGTCAGCTTAGCTACATCTGTTCTGACTTGATGGTTTATTTGGAATCTAGGTCTACTGCCACTGCAGCTCCACTGAAACCCTCCGCTGACACTTTGCTCACATATGTCCGACACCTGGATCCTGATTTAGCTTTTCTTTTCAAAATGAACCCCATTACATTATTTTCCATCAGTCTGCAGGCTCCCTCTCCTCCTCTGGCTTCATCTTGCTGTTTGTTTCCTGACTTTCTTTCTCCGCCCTGACCTCATCTGAGCAGTACCTCGGCATCATTTTGGTGATTTGTTTTGTGTGACAGTGGTGCAGCCGAGACAGATGTTAAGGCAAAACTGATACTAGTGTCAAATAGAACATACTGATGCTGTCCAAGCTGTGCCAGTGCTTCACTTGGATAGTCTCTGTGCTCTGCATGTGCACATATTAGTCCATGCTCATAGGCGTTTACAGAGGTGCCTGCTACAACAGACCACGTGAAGTCAATGTCACATTCTTGAGTTTTGCTCAAGTGAACATTTGTGTGCTCTGAGCATCAAACCCACTCCACAAGCTGAACTGCACACAAGACATATTCTGCAAAGGCTTAAGTTAACTTTGACTGATTTTTGCCTGAGAACATTTTATTTTAATTTTGCAGCAAAAATGATTCCATTTTTTTCTCTGGTGTCCATATATCTAACAAAGATTGAAGAACATTAATAGCCAACGGAGCCATTCAAGCCTTAGAGAAGGATCAAATTTAAAATGTCTTTAAATGAACCCTGCATTGCATGAACTCACCATGGAGCAGTTGAAAAGAGATGCCCTGTCTAGGGACAAATAGCTTTTATCCCAATCCAAGGTTTACATAATAAATTATAAAGTCCTCATAGTCTACATAGGGCAACTTGGAATCCTGTGTATCACAAATGGAACTGCATCAGGAAGAAGAAAATAGAGAAATAAAATCCTGACCTAGAACGAAATCAAGTACGGACAAGTAGAAAAAGGATGATGTCTGCCCATCAAAAAAAATCTTCACTTCACTCTCCATCAATGGCTAGAACCTGGTGAAATGACACTAGTATGGAAAATGGGTTTATCGACTACTGACTGTACAGTTCATCAGTCTGGGGTCCCAGATACCATGGCAGATGTAATCTGGACTCAGATGCAGGCATTACTGATGCACCTCCAGCTTCGAAAGAAAATTAAGACGAAGTTAAACAAAAGTGTAAGAAAACGGTGCTTCAGAAAATTAAAAAATAAATAAATAGGTGAACCTGATTGATCAAGTCAGAGGAAAAAAAATTCATTAATTTACTCAAAGACAGATTGAAACAGTAAGGAAAAAAGAGGTAGGTTGCTGTCTGTCAGAAACAAAATCATGGACTTCGACTGTAATCATTTTAAAGAAGTCTTTAAACCCCTGATATTGTCTTCAATGGTCGTTGAATAGATAAATCTGTTTCAATCAGATCTGATAAGTCCTTATTAATATGCAATCTCCTTGAGCTTATTCCATGCAACCACATAAAGAGCAATACTTGAGTACTTTAGTCTAATGTTTTACTTGAAACCACCCATCAAAAAATGGAAGACACTGAGGCAACTGTGGGATTACAGACCTACAACATGATGAGTAAACAAACAAGTTTGGTTATAATTGTCCAACTTCTCACTTTAACCTTGATTGGACAAATAGTCTAAGGACTGAGAAACTTTTGTGGTGTAGTTTTGAAAAAAATGGGTGAGCTGGGTTGCAATGCTTGGATTTGAGTATTTTCTGGTTATGTATCTTGATATTGAAAAATTTGTGGTCAAAAAAATGAAAATGGAAAAATAACTGGAGAAATGTGCGGAAAAGGGCAGTAAATGTTAGTCTGTGAGTAAACCTTACAGCCATCCAGAATTCTACTAGGTAGGAGGTAGGAAATAAGAACATTAATTAAAACCGTTTTTTCCCTCCATACTCATCAAGTTTTATACTGTTGTAACAAAACTGTGACTGTGGGAGTACACACAGTGGGCATCAAAGTTTTACAAAAATAAAAGATTAACAAAATCAAGACAGATATAGGAGGACGGAGAGGAACGGAGAGGAGTGGAGTCGAGAATACAAGCACAAGCGCCATGGCAACACATAGAAAGAGGAAGAAAAGAGTTACCCATAAGTAGCCGCCGTTTCACCCGCTTGTCCACATCAGCTACTGACGTGGCATTGAACTCAGAGCTCTCAATTGCAGCCTCATCTTTCTCTAAAACACAAGTGACAAGGGGACAAACAGTGAGCAGCAGGTTAATGAGAAGCCCAAATGACCAGACCTTCAGCCCCTCTTGGCGTTTGAGCAAAAACCAAAGCCAAGAAGCAAGAAGCGATGAAGAAGTGCCAAAATCCCTGTTAGAGTGTTAATCCCAAAAATAAAGAAAAAAAAAAACCATAAACCCCCAGAGCAAACAAAAGAACCAAACAAAAATAAATGAAAATGATCAGTATATCTAGGTAGGCAAGTGGGTAGGTAGAGGAGGGCAGGGAAGAAGGTTCAGGGTTAAAAATAGGGTTTTAAAAAAGAAAGTCATAGAGATATGGGGGTTTTGGGGGTGGAGTGGGATTGGGGTGAATGTTAAGGGGGATTTTAATTCTGACGTTGACATCGCTGATGTCGCCGATGCAGTTTCTGTCTTCCATATCAAACAGCCATATGATTCCCTTGCATTAGGGTGGAGAAGGAAGACGAGATCGAGAGGTAGGGGTAGACACAAGCCCAACATTCCTAAGACAGGATGACTCAAATGTGGGCACAGAGTTAAAGCTGAGAAAAAGTGATGATGACAAAAGCGGAAAGGAGAAAATGTGTTGCAGGGACATTAGACAGGAGGTCAAACAGCAGGAAGACGTAGTCAATAACAGGAATGAAGACTGAATTGTTGAACAGAGAGCGAGGAAGAGAGGGATGAAAGGAAGTATATGAGATAGGGAGGGGTGCATACACTGAGAAATGGGGTTTGAAGAAGGAAATCATGCAGAGAAATAAGGAGGAGAAGGTCTGGGGCAGCGCTGGTTGCCTGTTTGTCTATGGAACACATCACGACTGGCTTTAACAGTCAATGCTAGAAAAACCAAGTTCCCAAAGCTTGGGCGGGGCTGGGGGGTTGGAGGGAGGATGGTGGAGATGGCGGTTGTCAGAAAGGAGCGAGATCCCTGTTATCCCCATGTGATGTTAGGGATGTTGGGCTTCATGGGAGAGGGAGGTGGCCTTTCACCGGGGCCTAAGTCATTAGGGACTGAATGAGCATCTCTCTGTGAATGGATGCCTCTAGCTGCACTGGGACTGGGCTTTGATGTATACACTCTGTCCTATGGGATGGTGGGGGGTGAGGAGGGTTGTCTATGGGGGTAATTAATGTCCCTTCCATTCCTCAACACAGGCCCACTACCGTTTTCTCTCAGGCGCTTGATGGACAAAGTAAAGTACACTTAGGGATGAATAGAGGCTTTCTAGTGCTCAGCTAACGGTTGAAATGTGGCTGTGTGAATGTGTGTATGATTGTTGAATTGAAGGCTTGGACAAACCGGTTGCTTGAGTGTGCGAGAAACTCTGTCAGAGGTAAAATGCAAGTGTGTGTGTGAAGGGATATGTAAGACAGGTCAAGAAGGGGTTGGAAGAGAAGAGTTCCACTTGCTCCTAAGGAGTCTATGGGACTAAGCTGTGGTTAGAGGCCCACAGGGGGGTGGGGGTGGAGGGTTTAGAGAGCCCAACCTACACATGATGAGGAGGGGGTAGAGTTAAACCACTATGCAAAACTACAGCTAAGAGGAAAATGGTGAGGGAAAAAAATAAAACAACAAACAAAAAAAAAAAGCACGGGAAGGAAACAGAAAGACCAGGGTCACTAAAAACAACAACGATAAAATGTACTGCAATTCAAAAAAAGGACAATGAAAGAAAATAGGGAAACCAAACAAATGCAGTGCAGGCTCTCCCATGCAACTGGACCAGAGGACAAACACACGACAGAGATAAGTGGAAGACAAACAGGTGATGTGGCACATGTCAGCAGGCACATGCAACAGAAATGGCGTGTAATAAGAGTGGGAAAAGGTGAACAGGGCAGGTTCCTGTCTCTGTATTGAGGTGTATGGAGCAGGAAATGGAACTTATGGGTGGAGAGGTTGATGGGTTTTAGGTTTTCAACAACAACGTTGGTTTGGGTTTGTTTTTTTTGATGGATGAGGAGATAGTGAGAGAGGTATAGAAGGAGGAGGTTAGCAGGTTTGCAAGTTTGCATTTGTGGGAGATTCACCTAAGATCAGGCTGCAATTGAGATGTCCCTTTTTTCACCGTTTAGTCTAATACGTAACCCCTCCCCACCCAGACTCGCTATTTCCTCTTTCCTCTATTAATCCTTTAAATACACCTTATTTGGGTTTAACATGAATGCTCAGACAAGACAGGCAATCAGGTACTCTCCAGAGGGACAGTGCTACATCAAGAGGGTACAAGGAGTGGTGGAGAGGGGGTTAAAGGTGGCCCTGGAGCAGCTGGGACAGAGGTCCGTTCTCTGATCAGGGAAAACAGAGAGGGAAAGACAGAGAGAAAAGACACAAGACATTGGGAGAAGAGGGAGAGAAAGGTTCCCACTCTGCTTCCTCCTTGAAGCCTTTCCAGGGTGTGTTTCACTCCTTCAAAAGCAGCTGCAAAGAAAGGGGATTATGGGCAGGAAAAACCTGTCGCTGCCAGAAAAGCAGCACAACAATCAGCTCAAGTGGTGAGGATGAGAGAGAGAGAGAGAGAGAGACAGAGAGAGAGACAGAGAGAGAGACAGAGAGAGAGACAGAGAGAGAGACAGAGAGATAGATAGAGAGAGAGGTGTTCAGTGTTCAAACAGTAGGTAGGGCAGCACATCAACATGACATCAGAAAATTGTGCGTCCTTGTGTGAGTGTTGGCATCACAAATCAGAACACTTCCAGACTGTGGTTTGGTGTTGGTACATGGTGTTATGCCAAACTTTCCAAGTTACAGGCACTGCTGGAGATCTCATTTCAACCTCCATTGTTATTCCCCTTAATCCTGGATTTTTGGGAGATTTTTCTGTAATTCAGCTGGTTTTCTTCTTTACTCAAACCAATTATTCGAGAAAGACACAAAGACCTTATCTGGGTTGTTCAGATGCTTGCTGATTTCAAAAATCTCTGTTCAGCCCTCCTCCAGTCTGGTTCATTTGGAAATGGTGCATTTATACCGTATGTCTGGTGACAGTGTAGGTGCATCACAAAAACCAGCTCAAAGCACAGAACAAAGCTAACAACTGCAACTATTTGAGCATGGTACATATCTGTAATACAAGTGGGATCATTTTAGTTCATAGTTCATTCATTTATACCTTGAAATGTATGATTAAAAAACACATTTCTATGGTGCATAACTCCCTTAGTTTGTGTAGCAGCTGAATGATTTATTAACTAGTTTGACAAAAGAAACAAGAAATTGGTCAAGTTTGACTACAACAGCAATAAAGAGTTGGTGAAACCAGCTTTAAGGCTCTAGGAACTATGTCCAACATTCAAATCAAAGGGAAAAAGGATGTGGAACAGCTTCACTTACCTGTGATGTTTCATTTCTAGTCTAGTGACAAGAAAAACATGTAGAAGAACACGGTTCTCCTCTGTGGGAGAGCCAGAATATACTCGCATGCATATGTTGGGGTAGAGAACTGCCTGCCGCTGGCGGCTGGGCTCTCTTAGGTTTCACATATCACAATTGGGAGATGTTTTCATTTTTTATTTCCCACCAATCATCTCCATCATTCCTTAGCGCTTACAGTTTAACACTCCACCAACCAATGTCATAAGAATCTGTACCATAAATACAAGCATATGTAGTGTAGACAAGGGTGAGACAGGGTATGGTTTTCTCTTTACTGCCTGCCCCAACAGGAAGAGCTGCTTCTTTTATTAGCCATTGAATTTTAATGGCGATTCATGAGATGAGAGAACCATAAAATTTGCGTTTGTCTTCTTCTTTTCCTTTCGGCTTTTCCCTTCGGGGGTCTCCACAGCGAATCAATTGCCTCCATCGAACCGTCTTTTTCATCCTCTTCTCTCACACCAACTACCTTCATGTTCTCTTTCACTACATCCCAAAACCTCCTCTTTGGTCTTCCTCTAGGCCTCCTGCCTGGAAGTTCAAAACTCAGTATCCTTCGACCAATATATTCTCTAACTCACATATTTACCTTATTTCCATTAAAAATGAAATTGGAACAATGGGAATAATTCACGCCCCCAGCAGCCAGCATGCTTGGTGTTTGAACCCTAGATGAGATGGCTCCACTAGCCTATCAGAGCCTGAACAGTGTTGCTATCAACAGCCATCCAGACTGATGTGAATATTAGTGACAGCTCAGACAACAGGTGTAAATGCACACAATACACATCAAGGACATATTTGCCAATCCATCAGTAAGACATATTCAGTATGTGAATACGCTGAATTTAAATTTACAACCTAATTTCCATTCAGTTCAAAGTAATGTTGATTACGTGTCTGGGCTCCTAAAGTCAGGCTCACACTACAAGGGTTTTAAAATAATAAATAAATAACATTATGAAGTCAGGTTTCTTCACACACAGATTATTTCTCAAGTCTAACAGGCGAAGACTGCAAAAAACAGAAGATAACAGTAGAATGCTCCTGCCCTATGTCTTCTCCCCTAGATCCTCACCAAACTGTAATCACCTCGACAATATGCTTGGATCAGTATTTGGTGAAACTTGTACATTACCTTTTGTGTAATACTGCAAACAGACAAAACCAAATCAACCCAATCCTTGGTGGACATAATGGATGTGGATGTGGAAAAGATGGGAGGGAGGCAGAAGATGGTTCTAAGTGAGTCCTTCAGGAAAAACTGGAGGTAAGATTCTAATGGTGGGTTTGTTAGCCACAGTGCTATGCTAGCTAAAAAGCTAAAACCTTTATCTTGGTTTGGCAGTAATACCAACCGAGTGTTGAAACTGGATCTCTAAACATCTGTCATTAGCAGATAAATCCTCAGGAAGGGTGAATCAGAATCATATCAGCTCAAATTCTCCTGTAGTGTGAGCCTGGCTTTACTTACCAAGATAAAAGAAACCTTGAACTCTGAGCCCGAAGAAACTTTTAGTTATTAGTTAGTATTATTTTTGAATGTTTTACTTAGGCTAGCTGCTAGCCTAGCTATAGTAGCACATGGACCACTAGGAGCAGAAACAAATGCTTATCCTGTTCAATGATGAAATCCTGTCAGGAACCCAGATATCAGATTTGCTCTTGCAGTAGAAATCCAATTTGCTCATGATGGTCCTGAATTAGTTGCTAATTTAATTTTAGGTTGTACCAAACTGGTGCTAATGGGGATTATTACCATTGTTACTGATTATTGAATGAACCAGTTGTGACCTGTTGTTTTTGTCTTTATGACAAGCCTAATGGTTCTGTTTACAGGACTAATACAGGTTAGATGTGAGATATTTGCTTGCATACAACTGGACCAAAGCTTACTTAAATAAGACAGTGATAAAAGGTCTCATGCTTGTTTTTCACCGACAGTATTTCTTATCCACATAATGGTTGAACTGAAACCTCATCCATGTCTTTATTGAAAGTAAAGAGTGATGATGTCTATAAATCAGGTTTAAACTGCAAAGGGGAAAATGATCTCCCTATCAGTTCACCAATGCCAACTCCTCCTCATCCTCACACAGTTATTTTTCTTCTTTTAAATCATCTGTGCTACACTGAAATCGTCCAGGACCTTCTATCATACAGCAGATGTTACAGACCAACAGCTGCGAGGGTTCCAGGGTGTGTGTGTGTGTGTGTGTGTGTGTGTGTGTGTGTGTGTGTGTGTGTGTGTGTGTGTGTGTGTGTGTGTGTGTGTGTGTGTGTGTGTGAGTGTGTGTGTGTTTCCATGAGCAAGGGCGCCATCTTGGTTCACTCACCAGTGCAGGTCTTGCTGTCTGAGTGTAAGGCATATTTCTGGTGGCAGCCACACACCGGCCCCGTGTCCGTGTCATCACATGTGTGCTGGCAGCCGCCGTTTCCATAGTTACATGTCACTGAAGAGAACACACATATTCAGATGTTACTCCTGGTTCGTATCATTGTGTGTGAGGTGAAGGTAGTGTTTACATCCCGCTTCAAAGTGGTGATGTATTGTAATTGTCAGTGTTCGTCTGTTCGTCCATTCGATAGTCCACCAAATATCTTCACAACCGTTCCAGATATAAAGGTGAAACAAAAAGCACATTACTCGGGCCGCAAAGGGGATGAAAATGAGATGATGACCTTAATCTTGAGAAAACTAGGTCAAGGTCAAATTTAAACTTTTGTACACTCAGGATAGAAAGACGAGGGAGAGGGCCAGTGTGAGTAAGACCACAGATCAAAGCTAGTGCTTTGATCAATGACTAGGTCAGAGTACTAGCGTTGATCTTTGACCTATGCAAGTAGGTCAGGGTAAAATTTTGAATTCAGGTGTGTCACGGGATGTTGCAGTCTGTGACTGCCGTGTTCATACTGTGTTGAAACAATGTGACACCCTACCCAATCTACCCAATGATAGGTGGGAGGGGGTCATGACAGGAAGAACAAGGTGAAGGAAAAGCAGATTTTAGATGTAAAGGGAAAATATAAGGCAATGATAGAAAAGAGACCAGAGAAATTGCACAAGAAAAAGACACACAAATGAAAAGAAAGTGAAATAATAGAAAAAAGGATGGGAAAGAAAGAGAGCAAAAACAATAGAAAATGATGACAAAACAAATAGTTTCATCATGGTGATTAACTTAACCAAAAATAAAAACTCATACACCTACAGTCAGGTCCATAAATATTAAGACATCAACACTATTTTCATCTTTTTTGCCCTGTACACCAACAGTACGTGCTTTAAGTGCAGACTTCCAGCTTTAATTTGAGGGTACTTGCATCCAAATCAGGAGAACAGTGTATAAATTACAACAGTTTCTACATCTGCCTCCCACTTTTTAAGGGAGCAAAAGTAATTGGACAATTGGCTGCTCAGCTGTTCCATTGTCAGGTGTATCCCATGCCCAGGTGTGTGTGATTCACTCATGATCTCATTTACAAGCAGACAAAAGGTCTAGCGTTAATTTGAAGTTTGCTTTTGGAATGGAATTGCTGTCAACTCTCAATATGAGGTCCAAAGAGCTGTCACTATCAGTGAAGTAAGCCATTATTAGCCTGAAAAAGCAAAACAAACCCATCACAGAGATAGCAAAAACATAGGGTGTGACCAAATCAACTGTTTGGAACATTCTTAAAAAGAAAGAACGCACCGATGAGCACAGCAACACCAAAAGACCAAGAAGACCAGGGAAAACGACTGTGGTGGACGACAGAAGAATTCTTTCCCTAGTGAAAAGAAACCCTTTCACAACAGTTGGCCAGATCAAGACTAGTCTCCAGGAGGTAGGCATCTCTGTGTCAAAGTCAACAATCAAGAGAAGACTTCACCAGAGTGAATACAGAGGCTTCAGCACAAGATGTAAACCACTGGTGAGCCTCAAAAGCAGGCAGACCAGATTGGAGTTTGCCAAAAAACATCTAAAAAAGCCAATACAGTTCTGAAGCAACATCCTCTGGGCAGATGAGACAAAGATCAACTTGTACCAGAATGATGGGAAGAGAACAGCATGGAAAAAGGAAAGGAACTGTTCATGATCCAAAACATACCACCTCATCAGTGAAGCATGGTCGTGGTAGTGTCATGGCGTGGGCATGTATGGCTGCCAATGGAATTGGTTCCCTTGTATTTATTGGTGAATTGACTGCTGACCAAACCAGCAGGATGAATTCTGAAGGGTTTCAGGACATATTATCAGCTCATATTCAGCTTCAAAAACAGAAGCGAAAATGCCCCAAGAACAAGCAGGAACTGAAGACAGTTGCAGTGGAGGTCTGGCAGAGAACCACCAGGAACGAAACCCAGCGTCTGGTGATGTCTCTGTATTCCAGACTTCAGGCTGTCATTGACTGCAAAGGCTTCGCAACCACATATTAAAAAGTGACAGTTTGAATTATGATTGTTTAGTTTGTCCAATTACTTTTGGTTGCTTAAGAAGTGGGAGGCACATGTAGAAACTGTTGTAGTTCCTACACCGTTCACCTGATTTGGATGCAAATACCTTCAAATTAAAGCTGGAAGTCTGCACTTAAAGCATGTATTGTTTGTGTCATTTCAAATCCATTGTGGTGGTCTACAGGACCAAAGATGAAAATAGTGTTGATGTCCCAGTATTTATGGACCTGACTGTAATTACCACTATATCTGCAGAACATATGGTGCAAGTGACTTTTGGATGTTGGGGTTTTTGAAGGCTTTAAATACAGTACAGAATAAAACCTCTATGGGGTAATTATTGTTTGTTTATATTTATTTCATTAGCTTAGAAAACCACTGTTGTTATGTTCTGAAACTTTAGAAAGGCTTTGTAGCTGACAGACTCATTTAAAATTCATCTGTGTAGAAAAACAGATGGCTCTGTCCATGTTGACAATACCACAACCAAAAAGAGCAGTCAACAATCAAAAGTTCAAATTCAAATTCAAAAAACTTTATTAGCTCCCACGTGGCAATTGAAAACACATAAAGCAGGATAGGTGTAAAAGTGCAAACATAGTGTAAACATAAACAGTGTAGAAATAAACAATAAACATAAATAATTAAATAATAACATCAATATAAATACAATGTTATGTTAACTAATAAATCAAAACCTAGTTAGTTCAGAACCTAGTTGATTCAAAACCTTGTTTAGAACCTAATTTGTTCAAAACCTAATGAGTTAGTCAGTTAGTTCAGAAACTAGTTGGTTTAAAACCTAATTAGTTATTTCAAAACTTATTTAATTAAAAAAACAAAGTTAGTTTGTTAAAAAATTGGTTAGTTGTGTACAGGTATTTAGTCTGTTAGTTTAGAAACCAGTTACTTTAAAACCTATTTAGTTAGTTCAAAAACTAGCTAGATTAATTATATATATATATATATACAGGTATATTTATTTTTTTCTATTTACTTGAGGGATTAAACTGATTACACTGTAAAGAAAAGTGTTTCTTTAATACATGGAAGTGTGCTGCGTTCCGTGAGCCTCTTCAGCCTGACTTCCTTGGCTTAAAAACAGCCAGCTGAGTCTTTCTGTTTCACACACCATTACCTCATGAGATGGAGTCTGCCATAAAAAAAAATAGAATTAACGCGTTGAGCTCTAACTATGTGAGACGTGTGCGATGGAACAAACAATTTCACTTTGTCCTAATTTGTCTATTCTAGATATTCGGGTCAAAAGGAAATCAGGCACCAACAACCTTGGTGAACCCGTCCTTCTTAAACTGTGCAATTCCCTAATTTGGACTATTATGGGATCAGAACAAAAGGTGTGCGTGTGTGTGTGTGTGTGTGTGTGTGTGTGTGTGTGTGTGTGTGTGTGTGTGTGTGTGTGTGTGTGTGTGTGTGTGTGTGTGTGTGTGTGTGTGTGTGTGTGTGTGTGTGTGTGTGTGTGTGTGTGTAGAGGTGTTGCAGACATAACTACCATTTCTTTCATCGCTCGTTTACAACCGACCTCTCCTGCCAGGCCCAACAGGCCGGTACAGTGCTGTGTCCCTCGCCGCTAATGAAATATTACCACAGCGGGGGATATATTAGAGCCTTTCAGAGGCTTTCACAATCTTTAAACTCACATTGTCTGAGAGGAGAACAAGATGTGTTGGCAAACATCGTGCAACTAACCCCTCAAAAATAGCAGCCTAAAATTCCATGGTTGCAGAGACTCACTACTGAATCCTTTAGCACCTACAGCTTGGCCTGAAATGCTTAAATGATTTTGGTTTTAAATGCTCAGCCTCATATTTTAAGTGTGAAGGCTTACTGGAACTTGTCCATCATGTTATGACAGATTTTTATGACAGGAACAGTTTAGATCCTTTATTGCACCAGAATGCAACCTCAATGAAATAAACTATAAAGAACACAGTGTTAATGAGTTGCTGGCGTGTAGATTGTGAAATAAAGTGATGATTCCATCACTTTGAGGTCAATACCTGAAGTAATATGTTAAGGAACATATATGTAGAATTTCAAGACCTCCTAGGATCTGAGAGCTGCTCATTGAATGGGAATAAACTTTGATCTCAGTTGACTTCAGCTCCCATCTGTGTGTGTGTGTGTGTGTGTGTGTGCGTGCGTGCGTGTCTGTGTGTGTGTGTGTGTGTTGGTGTGTACATGACGTACCCCCGAGGTCAGTAATGATACCTACATGTACAGTCCTTCTGGTTTTTGGCCAGTTCAAAGCCAGGGCGGCATTCACAGGACACTCCACCTTTGCCCGGAGCCTCTCTGCAGATATGAGCACAACCGTGGTCCTTGTTCATGCAGTTCATCCCATCTGTGCAGGAGACAGAGACAACGACTTAGACCACCGAGCTGGACACTTTCGATTCAATAAATCACTGGCAGTGCGGCGAAGCTTTCTCTTCATTCTGAGAATAATTTTAAATATGTATTATTATTATAATTATTACAATTATTTATCCATCCATTTTCTGCCGCTGTATCTGCCGTAGCGGGTCACAGGGAGCTGGAGCCTATCCCAGCTGGCATTGGGCGTGAGGCGGGGCAAACTCCGGGGGCAATGCCAGTGCACAGCGGAGCCACACAAAGACCATGCACGCTCATGGTTGTCCATGGTTATTCAACGGGCAATTTGAAATGGCCAATTAACCTGAAGCGCATGTTTTTGGAGGCTGGAAGAAGCTGGAGAACCCGGAGAGAACCCACGTAGACACGGGGAAAACATGCAAACTCCACACAGAGCGGGACTCGAACCCAGAACCCCTAAATTTCAATTTCAGCTCATTATCCACTGAAGTGATGTGTTAAGTGAAGCAAAAACTAATTCGAAATTCTTTACTAAATTATTTCCTTGGTGTAATGTAAGCAACAATCTACTGGTATCCTTCATTTTGTCCTGATGGACATTCTTGGAGGCACTCATTGTCCTCTAGTGATATTTACGTACAGAACCTTCATGTTGATCCCTTCATCTGCCCTTCATGCTCCAAATATGAGCTATCTAGATTAACCTTATCTACAATGTAATTAGTATGTTGAAGACATTACCATGTTTTACCCTGGTACTAGGATAGTTAGTAGTAGCTGCTAGATTACAAAAACTTGCAACGCTTTTAGTTTGAATATCTTATTACTTATGCTAGGTTATGTTCTGATGTGGGACTAGTTAACTGCCATGACCTCGACTGTTAAATCTATTTCTCAAAATCATGGTGAAAGATTAAAAAACAAGATAATACAGTATGTGAAGTAGAGTAAGTCTTCCCAAGCGCTAGGCATTACTGTTACATAATTAGCATGCCACAACAACAGAGACAGACATGATTGTAACCATGATCTGCTTCAGTTTCTATTGAGATTGTTGATCATTGTCACTCGTCAATAAAGACAAGCAAGGTTTGGTTATTTTTCTTTTCAAATAATCATTCATGACACACGTCAAACCAATGTTCCTTTAGATTTACTGAGTTTCCTTTAGATTTAGTGTTACTGTAACAATTTCCAAAAGGAACCAGGTGCGAGAGTCAAGGTGTCAATTAATCAAGCCTAATAAGTTCGTAGTCCAAAATCCAAGCGGGGTCAAAACCAGAAAATTAGGGAAAAGACGGTACAAAGGAGGCAGGCAAAATCGAAATCCCACAGACAGGCAAAAGGTCATACACGGGGCATCAAAAGACAAAAATACTGGTCAACAGGCAAAGGTCAGAATCCGGAAAAAAGGCAGACATGGCAAGGCAAAACTCGTGGTCGTACGGAAGCGGTCTAGGAACAACAATAATGATCAGGCATACAAGATTATCTGCTCAAAAGGAAACTGTGTTACACTGCGACAGACCTGAAGTGAAGTGAAGTGTCTTAAATAGACAGACCAGGGTGTTATGTAGTTGCAGGTGGAACTGATGATCATCTAATTGACTAGAAGAAGAACTAAACACGGATTGGATAATGACCAAACGAAACCATCAGGGGAAACAAACCAGGTGCAGTGAATCATGAATGCAGTGGTAACAGAAAACCAGAAAAGTACATAAACTGAAAACCAATAAACAAAAGACAAAGTCAGGAACAAATGAATATGGCAAAACAGAACACGATAGATACAGATCATTATTATTATTATTATTATAATTGCATTTTCATAACACCTTTATAATCAAAATTCATCAAACAGTAAAACAGTAAAAGCATGTATTGTAAAAAACAAATAAAAAAAAGATTAAAATAATTTCCATTTGTTGGGGAAAAAACAAACAATAACAGTGAGTTCTGAGAGAGAATTTAAAGTTGGATACTCGCTGTTTGCCTGCCTGAGATCTCCAGACGAGGAAATCCATAGCTGAGCGCTCAGACAGCAAAGGCCCAGTCAGCTTTGCAGACAACCCTTCTAATACCAGAGTGCAGTACATTGCTATAATTAGTCTCAAGGAAATGAAAGCATGATACCCTGTCTAAATCAGTCGGTGAGGGGAATGACATGATTTTGGTTCAGTTGGGAAAACCAGGATGGTACTACTTTAGTCAAAGGACAACTAGAAGTCAAAAACAGCTCCTGGGCCTCAGGCTTCGTGTCAAATATTACCAGATAATGCACCGAGACTAGTAGAAAGACTAGTGCTGGTGCCATGAGGGATACTCACTTGTTATAATTACTTCAGACTTCTTTTAGATTCAGTGAGATGTAGGACATCCATTTTTTAATGTAGCCGAAGAAGACAAGCCAGTGTCTTGTTGTGCCGTTCCCAAGCCCAGATAAATACAGAGGGTTGTCTCAGGAAGGGCATCCCACGTAAAAAATGTTCCACATCAAACATGCTAATCAAATCAATGACTTCTACACGGTACCGGTCAAGGCCCGGGTTAACAACAACCGCCATCCATGCTGTTCACCTACAGGGTGCTGGTGGAAATTGGACTAAATTTGCTCGAAGGAGAGATGGACAGTGTGTCGTAGGAAGAGAGAACACCAAGAGTATAGGACTGAAACACCAAGAATATAGGATTGAGAGGAGGGACGTTGAATGTTGGAACTATGACAGGAAAAGGTAGAGAGTTGGTTGACATGATGCAGAGGAGGAAGGTAGACATACTGTGTGTCCAGGAGACCAGGTGGAAAGGTAGCAAGGCTAGAAGTTTAGGAGCAGGGTTCAAGTTGTTCTATCATGGTGTAGATGGGAAGAGAAATGGAGTAGGAGTTAGCTTGAAAGAGGAGTTTGTTAGGAATGTCCTGGAGGTAAAAAGAGTGTCAGATAGAGTGATGAGTCTGAAGCTAGAAATAGAAAGTGTGATGTTCAGAGTTGTTAGTGGGTATGCTCCATAGGTAGGATGTGAGCTGGAGGAAAACGAAAAGTTCTGGTTGGACTTTGATGAAGAGATGCAGAGCATGCCTAGAAGTGAGAGAGTTGTCATTAGTGCAGCCTTCAATGGACACATTTCTGCAGGAAACAGAAGTGATGAGGAGGTGATGGGCAGGTTTGGAATCCAGGAGAGAAATACAGAAGGACAGATGGTGGTTGACTTTGCAAAAAGGATGGAAATGGCTGTAGTGAATACTTTCTTCCAGGAGAGGCAGGAATATATGGTGACCAATAAGAGTGGAGGTAGGAGCACACAGGTAGACTACATCTTCTGTAGACGGTGTAATCTGAAGATCATTAACTACTTAAAGATCATGGACTATCATTGACTTCCCATATGGTCTAGTGGTTAGGATTCCTGGTTTTCACCCAGGTGGCCCGGGTTCGACTCCCGGTATGGGAACATCAGTTTTTGGCGGCGGCAGTGGCTCAAGCGCTAGAGCGGATGTCTTGGGACCAGACAGCACCCAGCTATCAGCGGTTTGATTCCTGCTCCAACCAGACAGTGGGAGGTGTCAGCTCACCTCCCAGCCACTGCCGAGGCACCCTTGAGCAAGGTGTCGTCCCCCCCACAAGATGCTCATTGGGGCGCACCCCGAAGTCGCGACCGGTCCCTCCACCTCTCTTGTACTGATTGTCATTAACGGCATGCCTACAGGCCCCTAGTGTGTGTTGTGTTCAGGGTCCTGTGTGTGTACTCTAACTCTAACACATATACAGTATATATATATATATATATATATATATATATATATATATATATATATATATATATATATATATATATATATATATATATATATGCATGTACAAAAAACTGGAGTGGAAAACATAATTTCCCCATTGTGTGGACGAATAAAATGGATTTAATCTTAATCTTTAATCTTTACAATATACTGGTGGTGAGAGTGCAGCCAAACAGCGTAGGATGGTGGCGTGTAGGATGACTCTGTTGGTGAGGAAGATGAAGAGGGCAAAGGCAGAGCAGAGGACAAAATGGTGGAAGCTGAAAAAGGACGCGTGTTGAATGACTTTTTGGAAGGAGTTAAGAGAGGCTCTGGGTGGTCTGGAGGTACATCCAGACTGGACTGACTGGACAACTACAGGTAATGTGATCAGGGAGACAGGTGGGACAGTACTTGATGTGTCACCTGTAAGGAAAGTAGATAAGGAGACTTGGTGGTGGAATGGCCGTTGTGGACCAGGAAATAGCAAAGATTAGTCAGGATGAAGTGAGGAGGGCATTGAAGAGGATGAAGAGTGGAAAGGCACTCAGTCCTGTTGATATACCTGTAGAGGTATGGAAGTGTCTAGGAGAGGTGGCAGTAGAGTTTCTGACTCTGGATCTTACAATAGTGAGAAGATGCCTGAGAAATGGAGGAGAAGAATGCTGGTGCCCATTTTTAAGAACAGGGCAGATGTGCACACTTGTGGCAACTACAGAGGAATAAAGCTGATGAGCCATACAATGAAGTTATGGGAAAGAGTAGTTAAAGCTAGACGAAGGGCAGAAGTAAGCATTTGTGCCAAAAAACAGTACTACAGATGCACGATTTGCATTGAGAATGTTGATAGAGAAGTACAGAGAAGGCCAGAGGAAGCTGCATTGTGTTTTTGTAGATCTGGAGAAAGCTGATGACAGGGTGCCCAGAGAGGAACTGTGGTATTGTATGAGGAAGTCTGGAGTGGCAGAGAAGTATGTTAGAGCTGTGCAGGACATGTATGAGGACTGTAAGACAGTGGTGAGGTGTGCTGTAGGTGTGACAGAGGAGTTCAAGGTGGAGGTGGGACTGCATCAGGGATCAGCTCTGAGCCCCTTCTTGTTGCTATGGTGATGGACAGGCTGACAGACGAGGTTAGACAGGAATCTCCATGGACTATGATGTTTGCAGATGACATTGTGATCTGTAGTGAGAGCAGGGAACAGGTGGAGGAGAAGCTAGAGAGGTGGAGGTTTGTCCTGGAAAGGAGAGGAATGAAGGTTAGCCGCAGTAAGACAGAGTACATGTGTGTGAATGAGAGGGACCCAAGTGGAAGAGTGAGGTTACAGGGAGAAGAGATCAAGAAGGTGGAGGATTTTAAGTACTTAGGGTCAACAGTCCAGAGCAATGGAGAGTGTGGAAAAGAAGTGAAGAAGCGTGTACAGGCAGGATGGAACGGGTGGAGGAAAGTGTCAGGTGTGATGTGTGATAGAAGAGTTTCAGCTAAAATGACAAGAAAGGGGTACAAAACTGTGGTGAGACCAGCGA
Source organism: Antennarius striatus (assembly GCF_040054535.1). NCBI lineage: Eukaryota > Metazoa > Chordata > Actinopteri > Lophiiformes > Antennariidae > Antennarius > Antennarius striatus. Next base: position 13,332,997 of record NC_090797.1, on the reverse strand, counting down.
TGTTGTTTGGTCTAGAGACAGTGTCACTGAAGAAAAGACAGGAGACAGAGCTGGAGGTAGCAGAGATGAAGATGCTGAGGTTCTCTTTGGGAGTGACCAGGATGGATAGGATCAGAGACTGTATGCAAATTGTGGTTACTATCATTGGTTTCATTTCTGTTCTAGGTCATTGAAAAATTGTAAAGGAGCAGTGTTTGAGAAAATAACCCTAACCCTAACAGCAGCCTTAGCACAGGAATGCACTACAACAGTCTCAAGGGCTTATGAACCAGGGAGGTCCAGGAGCCTATTGTGGCAAGAGTAGCAAAACATAGCACCCTTCCACTACTACCTCATTTCCCAGGCAGGTTTCATTGGTTCTCAAAGCTATCACATAAGAGCTCAAGGTTGACAACTTCGAAAAAGAAGGGCTCTCGATATCCCATGCCTGGTGGATTGAGACACAAATGTGTTAGGTTTTCATAACTCCTTTTACATTGGGTTGTGAAATCACTAATAATCTTTATTAAAACCAATATTTTAACAAAGACATTATCATATAAGTGATCAACTTTCATCATCACTATTGAAGAGCTGCATTTGTGTGTCTACAGTCACCGCACTTCATCTAGATTTAGTAAGACACGCCTCTTCCTTGGAACCAATGGTAAACAATTTCCCTTTATGGGGCCCATGAGCGTTTCAAGTACCCCATTAGGGTGCCATTCCCAAAAAGAGTCCCCTTCATAGACAAAAAGTCCTTTCTTAACTGCTACAATTCTAGCTGTCCATTCCCAACAAGATCATTCCGTCAAGGGAACCAAAGGAAATTGGTCAAGCAAAATCGGGCCCACTGTTTGAAGTTACATAATCCAAACCATATATTTCATTAAAATTACATGTAGGCAGGTACTGGTATACCACCAGATATGGACCTTGTACAATCTACAAAAGAATAAAACAATTTTAAAAAATTAAATAGCTGCCATAGCATGCATGGACCCTGTTTGAAAACTAAACTGATGAGGAAAACAGAGTGTCTACAATCAATTTAAACCTAGGAGAAGTTAAATAAACTGAGGCGCAGGGAGAATGTGGACCCATGCCCAGGACTCAGCACAATCGAGTCTAAAACAACAAACAGAGGCAACCACAAACTATGGCTTCTCAGCGTGTCTGATGTGATGCAGCCTGCAGCTTGCTGACACATTTACCTGTCCTGTATAACCTACATGGGTCCCTGGATGCATATATATCCAGATCTGATGTTGAGCTCAACAACACTAACTTGATGATACATGACAGAAACACACAAACCTATGAAATGATGCAAATCCTTCAAATTCACGGTTAAGGGAAACTCAGTGAAGAAAATGTTGGAAGAAGGAAGACATATAATGTCTGGTTTAAAACATTAAGAAACCTAAAAGTGTGAACATATTATCACATCTGTTTCTTTGGGTTTGGCCTCAAAAACACATTTCTGTGATGTTAACTTTACATTAATTAACATTAGTTAGTGAAAACTTAAGATCTAATGTGTCTACTGATCAGTCATTAATGGTTAAAGATGGTTAATGATAGAGGGATAGAGAGATAGATGGACGGACAGACGGACGGACAGACAAGACAGACAGACAGATAATGGTCATTTGTTCTACAAATAAACGGATGGATGTTCCAATGTAGAAGACCCAAACTAGATGTATGTTTTCATCCACTGATCTTTGGTGATTTTTTATAAAGATATTGGAGTTAATTTGTCTGGTACCATGAATTATTACAGAAGAAAACAAGCACAATGACAATTTTTTTTTTTAAATGGTGAAACCATGATGGAAATATGGTGACAGAAGCTGCAGCCCCATCATTGCTCAACATGAATGTGATGCTCCTGTCTTCTCACTGGAAACATCACATGCTTCATGTTGGCTACACTGACTTTTTCACCTTACTTAAACTTTATTTCCCATACTTTGAGATTTCTGCATTTCCAAGCACCTCTTTGTTTCAAACAGGCAGCTAAAACCCTACTCGGGTCAATTCTAAGAGCAAGCTCAACAATTAGCAATGGGAAGGCCGGCAAGAGGATGAAGTTTCTACTCTCTAGCTCAGTGTGCAGCTCTGTTTAGATTAGGGAGGTCAGCAGGTTTGCGACTACTGACGCTCGTCAGTGGGAGCCCCAGCAGATCCAGATACAACACTGAGAGACGTCTTCATGGCCCAGTAAGCCTGTCTCTCACACAGTCTCTCCTCTGTCTCTTTTATTACTCTCTGTCTGTCTTTCTTTTTCACTCTCCCTGCCTCTCTTTATCCATCTCTCCACACATCTCTCTCTCACTCTCTCAGGAGCTCTGATTCAAGATGAGGTCCAAGCATATCACAGCCATGTTATTACAACCTGACTCTTGCAGTGGTAACACCCCAAAGCCCCCAAAGTCTGACTGGCAGAATATAATAGGAGACACAGGGAGAGGGAGAAATTAAGTGATGGATAGAGGGAGAAAAACTGAGGAAAGAAGTGAGGAATGTGGAAGAGAGAAGAAGACTGACATAGAGGTGGATAATTTAGAGCCTCGCAGTCGCTCTCCTCCTGGTTTCCTCTGGGGCTGATGAGGAATGAGGTGGTGCAGGACGCCAGTCTCACAACTTAATCTCCTCACCAGGGAGAGAGATTTCATAGTTTCAGTCAACTGTGAGGAATGTATGATTTTAAAGATGTTGCAACATCTAAAATCAGGGTCACTTGAAGCCACCGTACAAATATAAGCTCATAAATACTCTAATGATGTGATGGTACACACGTCACTCTATTAAAGTAGTAGTCATGGATGGAGATGAATGACTCTGTAGAACACTATTACGTGTTTGTTATTTGCTAGCATGCACTAGTCAAAACTGAAGACTCATTGCCAAAACTCTTCAGATAGGCAGATCAGAAGTCTACGTGGACACGCAAAACGCTTTAACACAAAATGCAATCAATGACCACAGTTTAAATACCCAGGAAGACGTTTTTCAGAGTCCATTACCTGCTGAACTGAACAGAACTGATGCAACAGGATGATTTAAAAAATAATGTTTCTGCTGCAAAACACACTGAAATCTATAGAAGGTAATATGAAAATACTGACAATGAAAAACGAATCATTTAAAACTGCGCTGATTTCAATTTGCAACAGAAATCCTACCAGATGACATTTTTGTGACTCTTTAGCAAGCAGGTAAAAGGAGAAAATTTGCATCAAAGAAAAATGTCGATAGAAGAAAAACCCTGGGAGAGGAAAAAGAGGAAGAAGAAGAAGGGCCTGAGCTCTGAACAGGTCGAGAACACAATTAGTGACCATCTGGCTAACCCTGGACTCTGACAGGAGCAGGCTGCAGCCCTTCAACTGTCTCAGTATTCAGACATGCATTTGTGCATACGCTTACACAAACACACACACACACACACACACACACATGAATATAAATATGTCCAAAAGGAGGATATATCTAACATAGGAAATTAAGTTCTGTCAAAATCAGAATAAAAATCAAAAGCGAAATGAAAATCAATCGAGTACCATAACTTTCCCAAATGCCACTGACTTCACAGATCATGGAGATGCCAAAAAAGAAAGAAAAATATTATTCACTTCACGTTTTTTTTTGTTGTTCGAGGAACCTCAGCTGTCTACGTATTCCGTTGTCGTGTCAGTGACTGAGTGACCCGGTGTCGGTCCTGATGAGTAAAGCTCTGTGATCATTCACCTGCAAAGGTTTTCCAGGATTTGCTGAGAAAAACCTTTCACTTTTTTTTAATTTCGGTTCAATTAAGTTTGGTCAGGGGTGAAATATGAAACAAATCGTTGCTTACATTGGGAATAGTGTCATTGCATAAATGAATAAATAATATAACACGTCTTGTATTTTCTACACACACACACACACACACACACACACACACACACACACACACACACACACACACACACACAGACATAGACAGACAGATATATAGACAGATGAGAACTGAACACTCTTTTGCTCATTTAAATTAAATTCTCTATACTATAAATGTATATCCTGCAACAAAATAAACGTCATAAGTGTTGCAATCAAAATATTTTTTTCTCCCCCCACACCCACCCCCACATTCTCACTTTTGTTAATGCCAGTCTGACCAGAATCTGTCTCCGACTACGTGTCTCTTTGCTGCTATAGGTGCTAATCCATGAATTTCAATGAGCGCTTTTCTTCAACAGGCTGCACTGAACCCCTCTAAATGAGCACTTTCTAATAACACAGCCCAATCTCTTCTTCAAACAATAGACCACACACACACACACACACACACACACACACACACACACACACACACACACACACACACACACACACACACACACACACACACACACACACACACACACACTCTCTCTCTAATTCTAACTCTAACTCTGACTCTAACTCTGACTCTCTCATGCTTTTCTCTCCCACCTCACGAATAAGTTAGGACATATGCCAGAGCTTCGTCTTTTGACTCAGCTCCTTCTTTACGACAGACCTATATAGCCATCGCATCACTGCGGAAGCTGCACCGATCCATCTGTCAATATCACGTTCCATCATTCCCTCACTCATGAACAATACCCCAACACAGTTAAACTCCTCCACTTGGGGCAAAGACTCCCCACTGACCTGAGGAGGGCAGACCATCTTCTTACGGTTGAGAAAGAAAGAAAGTCCATTTTATTATCCCTAAATGGGGAAATTGTCTTTCACACTCTACACTACAGTTGCATATATGAGTTAAATAGTTGAATACAGGCCCCTGAACACAACACACTAGGGACCTGTAGGCAAGCAATTAGGAACTCCACTACAAACAGTAGGGGGAGGCAGAGTGACGGGTTGCTCACGGGGGATCGCGCCCCAAAAGAGCAGCTTGTAGGGGGGACTGCGCCTTGCTCAAGGGCACCTCAGCAGTGGCTGGGAGGTGAGCTGACACCTCCCACCATCAGCTCACACTCCAGAGGATGTACTGGCAGGAGTGGGACTCGAACCACCGATGGCTGGGCGATCTGTCTTCAAGACGTCTGCTCTACCACTGAGCCACTGACTTGGCGGTGCTCATCCTCATCCTCCTCCCACTCGTATCACACTCAGCTGCAAACCACCCCAGTGCACGTGAAGGTCCACATTTAATGAGTCCAACAGAACAGCACCATCAGCAACAAACAGATGAAATCCTTTGGTCCCCAAACTGGATCCCCTAGGGATCCTGTATGGGTTGGGGCTCATATGCGAACGCCTGGTTAGCTCAGCCCGAAAAGGATGATGTGGGCTCAACCTCCGATGGATTCACCCCCACTGAGGGAACCGTGGAGGTTGGGTGCAGTGTGGATTGGGTGTCAGTCAATAGCATGGGGCTCGACGGCCCAATCCCCAGACAAAGAGTTTGGTTCTTGGGACATGGAATGTTTAAGATACCTTAAAAGATATTTAAAGGTGTAACTACCTTAAAAACCCTTAAAGCAGTCATGTTCTTAACAAGCTGATTTTAATGAAGTGAAGTGAATCCAAACACTGACTGGAAGCTAAGAAAAATGTCCCAAAACTGATGGTGACCTCAGGAAAAAGGTCAGCATCCATGTAATGTTTACTCAATTAGTGGTTAATGAGCTACGACCTGCAAACTCAGCTTCATGAAACACTCCAGCAGAGAGGCACGGCCGTCCTCTGTACCAGCAGCTCCGTGTGTGACGTTAACACAATCCAGCTGCTGAAGTTAAAGAGAGGAAAGGATCGGGGGAACCGTTCGATTCACACAGATCTGCTTAAACGAAACACTAAAGCATGTTTGTCAGCGGTTCTGGCTCAGGCAGATTTTAGTTTCCTGTAAAGGGTACACACACACACACACACACACACACACACACACACACACACACAGTAAGTGTGATTTAAGTCAACTCTCTATGTTTTTTGTGCTGTTTGCTACTGAGCGACAGCTACACAGCGGGTCAGCTCCACACCCTAAACATTTCCACTGACCAAAGACAAACTCTGGTCCAAAAATATGGTGGAGGTTACCCCTGAGGTAGAAACGAAGAGAAAATCCTGGATTCCACCTTCCACTTACAGGTAAACAACTCCCATTTATCTCAAAGAGACAGAAAGAGAAGGATCACTGGAATAATATTTAAACAAGAATTTATAAAACGAAGGAAGGAAGTCATTAGTCACTTTCAGCACCCCAGCCATGATGACTCAAAGAGGCCTAAAGCAGGCAGCGCCTTAAGCTTCACCACCAGACAGGCGCTATAGGTTTATCACACAAACACTAAAGATGCACTCGCAAAGGGAGCAGAACAATCTGAAAGTCACACAAACCAGACAGTAACCAAGACTTCACCTTGACAGAAGGAAAAGTAACAGAGAAACCTCGAATTAAACGATCTTGTACACAAATGAGATAAAGCTGGAATATCAGGTGATATTTAAACTTAGGAAGCTTTAAATAGACAAACAAACAAACAATGAACCTGTAAAAACTGCAAATTCAAAACAGTGGGTAGCGCTGTCGCCTCACAACACGGCGGTTCCGGGTTCAAGTCCCGCTCTGTGGGTTCTCTCCGGGTTCTCCGGCTTCCTCCCACCTCCAACAGCATGCGCTTCAGCTGGATTGGCCGGTCCCAAATCGCCCGTAGGAGTGAGTGTGTGTGTGCGTGTTTGTCTGTCTTTGTGTGTGGCTCCACGGCGCACTGGCATCGTGCCCGGAGTGTCCCCCGCCTCACGCCCTATGCCGGCTGGGATAGGCTCCAACTCCCCGTGACCCGCTACGGCGGATACAGCGGCAGAAAATGAATGAATGTAATTAACTCGAAAAAATATATATATATTGATTTGATTTTTTATAATTCCTACATGTAACATTTTAATCGTACATTAGGTTTCTAGCTATTTGCATTGGACATTCAGATTTCCAAGCTGGGGAAGAGCAAAGCACTGAAATTCAAAACACATGATTGAAACCTTTAATTCTTCCTAGAGATGACATTAGACACTAATGTTATATCTTTATTTGTTTCTTATGTCTGTCTGACATTAAGTCAACCCAGTTTGCCCACCTGTAAGGACACGTGGAATCCCCTGTAGGTTTGTGACAGTCTTTTCATGATGCATAGTTTGTAATTAATGATGATGACAGCCCGGTAGACGGAGCTCTACTCAGAGTTCCCATGTTCCTCCTGGAGCAGCCATTTAAAAGCTTTCTAAATTTAAACTCATTCGTCCTTCAGTGTTTCTCTTCCTTCTTTCCTACATCCTCCCTGACAGATCTGATAACAGCTTCAGCTACAGGTGTAAATGCATTGTGGATGTATTTGATGCATGACCCCAAACCTAAACCATTTTCTCTACAGTCTTTCATGCTCATTTCAAGGACTGATGGACCCATTATTCAATCATCTGGAAGAAGAAGCCACAACAATAAGCATAATGGATTACACGCTGTTGATTTCCATTTGGCTCAATGTAATGTAAATGATGTGTTTGGGCTCACATACCTGCCAAGATATGCAGCAGATGTTTGTGAACACATTGTTCATTTCAACTAGTTTCACCACTGAACCAGTAAACACAACATTCCCAGATATCCTTCAAAAAACGGCTGAGCTGCAAGAGATGTTGAGTCAGGAAAATCACACTCAAATGTTTGGTGCCTTCTAGCAAATTTGTCGCATTAACTTCTGTCAATGTTTACAGCTTTTCGAACACACTATTTCAACTGATGACCAACATTTGCATGAAATCTATGAAACAAGACAGTTTCATTATGTCAACATGTTTGACTTTATGGTTGACTTAACACATTATCCCCAGACTCACTTAAAACTATCACCATCAATCAGCTGCAGCAAATTACAAATCAAAAATCCAGACTTCGAGGTAACTCACACAAAAAAGTTTGAGTAAGAGATTTCCCTACTTATGTTACATTTACTTCAGAAAATTACATCTTATGAATGCCTAAGAAATCAAAGCTTATAAAGTACTTTTTACAGTGAGTATTATGTGTTACTTGCCCCTCAAATGCCTTCTATGGGAGTGTCAGCAAGCCTCCTGCTAACTGTTATCTCTGGTCTTAGATGCTGCTGATGTTACATTATCAGATCTGGTTGAGAGCATCACAGAGCCTCTGCTTCCACATGCACTCACTGGGCAAAGCAACCTCCTGGTGATTTTACAAAATATCTGGAAAAATTCAAACAGGAGGAGATCTTTAATTTATACAAAAAAGAAAAAGAAAAAAAAACCTGACACTTGGGGATGTAAAAAGTATTCAAATTGTTTTCAGATCAAAATGGCCCGTTTTCCTTGCTGAGACTCACCTCATCATCTGCTTCCCAGTTCACAGAGACTCTGAGAACATAGGTTCTCTTGGAGCACCAGGCATGGTGTCCACATGAGTTGGCGTTTAAAATTCCCAACATTCTGCCAAATCCAACTTTGCCAGGAATTTTGGTTCTGAGCTCAGTCAAGAATTTACAAGCGTATTGTTTTCACTCCTTTTTGGTGGGAATTACGTTCTCCATAACGTCCAATTAATAAATCAGACATGGAAACATTAATTTGACACCAAATACTACACGGCAGCTGTTTAAATGCTGTGCTACTCACTGCTGCAAATCATACTTGTCTGTGAAACAGTGACCGACACATGGCCACATGAACTTCATGCAAATGAGTTTTTATCAAATGACGGAATTGGTCTACAATTAAGTCATTGTAGAAGCAATCTCAGCTTGATTTTCTATTCAGACATCTTCATTATCATAGAGTTGAACTTCTCATGTCTCCATTTGACCTGTAGCAAAGCTTGACACGTATACATAGCTCTCCTGTCATGTGACAGATTAGGAATGATTTTCTGCAAAAGCTGTTTCCCCATTCAAGTGTGGTAATGGGTAAAGGGTATTGGCTCTTGTCTGGAGGTAGTTCAGAGAGAACTGTGAAGCACACAGAGTGGAAACACACCATAATGGAACAAACAATTGTTGCTACACTTTATTATCCCCCAGATGAATGTCATTGTAATAACCATAGGCAAAACAACAGTCCAAGACAAAATGACTCTCCTTCTCACACACTTCCTTGCAGAAACAAATGAGGAGGTATGTTTTGACGTTTGAATCTTGTACTTTTTGAACAAGAAAATTCATAGCAAATTCATCGCTGTGGCAATCATTGCTCTATTGGGGACGTAGGAGATCTGGAAGGATGAGTCTGTGTTTTATGTGGATTTAATGATGGCGAGGCTCAACTCTTTGCAAGTATGCTCCTCAAATCTCCAGGAAAGTGTAAAGTAAAATTAAATCCCAGAAACCACAAATTATACCAGTTGGGATTTCCAGCTGGTAGACAAGGACAACATTGTACCGCTGAGGCTATGAAGCTAATAAAGGTACAGTATGAGAACATTCCAGCTATAGATAGCATAGCTTCATACAGCAAATGAAGAGTGGTCAATTACACACGTAAAAGTAGATTTAGCTGATTTGTTCACAGGTGACTGTTGTCTAGAGGGGGCATGCAAAGGACAGGTTGACAACTGTGTGAAACATGTGCATATGTCTCCTGACGAACTTACCCTGGGTTGCTAAAAGTAACCCTGGACAGTCTTTGTGAAACCAGAAACTCTGGGTTTAAAGATTCAGGGTAAGTCAACCCTTCATCCTATTTTTTCGTCCTACTCAATTCATTAATTTTCTCTACCCGCCTCATCCGCTTGCGCAGGTCACTCTCTACTCAATTCATTTGAATTAAAAAAAACTTAATTTGTCCCCAAGGGGCAATGATGGTTCGAATGGAAGCCAAATAGAGACTGTTAAAGTAAGCAATGGTTACCTACCATATCTCTGAGGCCAAACTCCATGTTTTTTTCTATGATTACCTGAGAAAAATGCATGAGGTTTGGTCCAGTGACAGGACAGAGGTACCAAGCTTGACAAGTGTTTTCATGTTGTTAAAAAACTATTCTATAGGTTCCATACCTCCCTAGTGCTACCACCATGTCCTTGTAAACCTCCAGGAGTCACAAACCCCTGAGTTCGCTAAAGCAGGAATATGAACAGTCACAGACTGCAACATCCCGCGACACCCCTGAATTCAAAAATTGTACCCTGACCTACTTGTATAGGTCAAAGATCAAAGACAGTGCTTTGACCTACTTTCATTGATCAAAGCACTAGGTTTGATATACAGTCTTACTCCACACTGGCCTTCTCCCTCGTCATTCTATCTTGTCTGGTTCTTGAATGTAGAAAAGTTTAAATTTGACCTTGACTTAGTTCTCTCAAGGTCAAGGTCATCATCTCATTTTCATCCCCTTTCTACCCGAGTCATGTGCTTTTTGTTTCATCTTCCTATCTGCAGCGGTTGTGAAGATATTTAGTGGACATCCTAACGGACGAACGAACGGACGAACACACAAACACTGACAATTACAAAACATCACTGCGTTGAAGCAGGATGTAATAAACTGCATTGATAGATAGATTAATGAGTTTCACTACGCTGAAGGAAACCCTGGGTCTTAATCTGGTATAAATTGGATGCAGAGGGAAGAGCAATGGCCATGTTTGGGAAGATGGAAAGAACGTGCGAGGAGATTCCTGTGGACGGTGGGATTCTGCTGCTATTTCTGTGCAAGAGAGCTCGAAGACAAGTGTCTGATTGAGGACATGTGAACAGGCAGAGAGTTGTGTGGTGGGGGTTAAAGCTCAGAACACAGGAGTACCCTACAAACATCTGCACTGCTTGTTTACCGTGAACATCCCAGTGACACGAGCAGGGATCAGTCACGAATATTAAAAAAGAGAGCGGGCACACTAGTCCAAAGTAGCCCAAAAGATTTTTATTTACAGTTTCAAGATGAAGATTAGTTCACAGAATTTTTGTTTATTCTAACTAAAGTCAAAACCAAAAAAATTAAGGATCTTGTTTGAGGTGTTTACATTCTGACAAGATTTAGATTTTGTTTGATTGTTTGACTTCTTTTCTAATAGTTTGTCCTTAAACTGTGATACTAAAGGATGTTTAGATTTTTTTTTTTTTTAGTAACTCTGTGATTGAAACCAGAATGAGCAGAATTTTACATATGTTTGATCAACACCATCAGATTGACTTATTTCAGGCATTTCTGAAAAATGTCATTATAGTGTGTATAGGATGATAACTTTGAATACAAAGACAGATATTTGTAGTTCCTTCAAGGGCCTTGACTCTTTTGTCATCTTGTTTTATATTTTTTTTATTATGGCCTCGGATTCATTTCTTTCTCTGATGAACATACCATAATTTCTTGTAGTAGTTCAAATATGTTTAACTTAATTACCATTACATATTTTAAGCACAATGTGCTACTGTCTAATATATACATGCAGTAGCATCGGATATTAATAGAACATGCTTTTAACGTGAAATTCGGGGTCAGAGTCTGTAGATTGTAATTCGATGGATAGACAAATGTACAGTGGGAAGAAATCCTTCAAAAATCAAGCAGTAGTTGAGTTCTAAGAAGTCTGTGGGATATCTGTCAGATTCTTTTACCTGTTTTTATAACAACTTCCCAGGTAACTTTTTCTCCTCTGTCGTTTTACGTAACGTTTCTCCCAACTTCATTAATTTCATTTATTAGTTTTGAGTGCTGACATTTAATGTAGTAATTTGTCTCAGTTGGTCTCATTCATGAGTCACTGCTGATCTACCACACAGAGTAAATACAACTCTCCACGGTTGTCACCTGAATTTGTTTCTCCCTGTGTGAGTTATCCCAAATCTTTCAGAAATAGCCGTGATGGTAGACGCAAAGGGAGACATATTCACATACTGGTTTACTGGGTTTCCATTGAGCAAACACACTTCTATTTTTTCTTCTCTTTCACCTTTTTCTCCGAACACAGAGGATCCTCTAACATCCAAACACTGGCTCCTAACACGTCTTCACACTGACCGCCCATCAGGGACAGGATAAAGGAGAGGTCGCCGCCTCTTCTTCCTCCAGTTGGTCCTCCCCCCTCTGTCCTCCACCCCTCATCGCATTCCTTCAATGCCTCACTTTTGAAAGATGAGAGATGACTTTCCTCTCATCTGTCTTTGAACTTGATTGCCACACTGTCCCCATTCACAGCTGTCATGCATGTGTGTATTGTGCTGAAGAAGATGCGTGTGAGCATGAAGGCAAAAGAAAGGCCACCCCTCGTCACCTCAAGAATACTGCTCCCTCAACACCCACTGATGAGCCCATAAATTAAATGTGACAGCCATAATGGGTTGGGGAAGCCAAGAAGGTAGGGGTCAAATGGTTTTAAAGCACGTACTACGAGTCACATTTGATACACAGTGCTCATTGTTGCCACAGTGGGTGTAGGGGGGCCATGACCGGGCCATGGGACAGGCCCTAAACCTACAGTATGAGCCCAACATCCTGTCAACGTGTTGGTGCGGGTGACAGATTTGTCTTTTTCCACACAAATACTATCACATATGTAAAGTTTTTAAAAGCAGGTAAACCTTTTGGATACTGACTATTCTTGAGGACTTTCTCATTGCAAGAAGATAAACTTTTCTTATCTTTATTTATCCGACGGACTAATTGGGACCTTCAGAGGGGTATTTCGTACTGTCCCATGTGAAAACGTGTGTTAGCATGACAAATAAGGATTCTGATTCCAACTCTGAACTTGCCTCCTTGTCATTTTTTTTCTGCTATGTTACATTTACTGTTTGAAACGCACCAGAAAACGGGATTTTAGGATCGTTTCACAGGGTCAAAAACGCATTGATTGCTAAAAAAAAGCAACAGCAAACCTCTGTATGTACGAGATACCAGGAGATAATTAAGAATTTACTGTTGGTCTGGAATAAAATAACTGCACAGCCATCTGAGTCACTAAAAAAGACTGGATATTCCTAGATGTTCCGGTTTTTCTTCTTACCTGCTAAATACAGAATAGCACCTCCTGCTGGTATGGAGATGATTTCCTGTCTTTAGAAAACTGTACAAGCACACATTTTGGAACTAAGCTTCACATCGCCTTGAAATAAAACCCTTCGTTTCATTTGAAGTGATGCAGAAACACAAACAAAATAAGTGTCTCTCCTCTTTCCAGGCTTACCGTCAGAGCGGTGGATGCAGGTATGCTGGTTGTCACTGAGGAAGAAGTTCTCGGTGCATTGACACTCGTAGCTCCCCATGGTGTTGACACACACTTGCTGGCATCCACCGTTGTTGTCCACACACTCGTCCACATCTGTGAAGATGGAGTGATGGAGACAGAGAGATAAAGTCAGCCATGACTTTATAATCGCTCGTCAGAAACATACGTGTGCCAGTGAAAGTTTATGTGTGATGGAAGTGATGACACCAGAGCCAGGAATGTTAGGGCCATATGCACTCTCAAACACAAACACACACTAATGCAGACACACACACACACACACACACACACACATGCACGCACACCCGTATGCAGAGGGCAGACAGGGTGACCCAACAGGCGCCTGATCCCAGCACCGTCGGTGGTTGAATCAAACTCCTGGTGGTAACAATGGTCTGACGCACCGAGTGTCTACAGTTAGTGCAAGTGTGTTGTGTGCAGATATTGGCACATGAGTGTGTTTATAGGACCCCACTGTGCTGTTGAAAGGCCAGTAAATTTTCAATGGGGCTTTTTGATAGGGCTGAAGTGAACTGGAAACATGTAATACCCTTGACTGGCTTTAACAGGGATGAAACATGTGTAGCTTTGGATGGTGTTTAGTCTGAGAGTCTGTGGTTATGTTAGCAGCCAGTGTAGAAAGATCATGTAGGAAGAGGCACATGGAGAGAAGAAGGAGAAACAAAGACAGATGGATAGACGGAAACAGGCACTATATATGTGGTGGGCATGATGTCTAAACTTGTTCTACTTGACCTGCACGTGTTTTTATTTAATGGTTACTACAAGCCTTTTCATGGGTATACACACACACATATGTGCACACGCACACATGCACACACACATACATGCACATATTTACACGCTTGAAACAGTGTTTTAGATGCAAACCTGAGCAACAAATGTGTCTGTAAGTTTTGACCACACTGTACCTGTTTGGTCTAGTTTGGAGCTTCCTGTTTGAGTTCGACCGTTGGTTCAGAAGCGATAAAGAAAGACACGGGTACCTCAAGCCTCAGACACAACAAACAGACGTAGCTGTCACAAAGACCAAGGTTACTATCGCCTTAAACACAACGTAAAGATTATCACTGCTGGCCAACTTCGACATGTGCTCTGCACCTGCATGAGAGGCAATGTTTCTCTGTGGTAGACTGTATTCTGCAGGCAGGAAGGGAAACTAGAAGGGCTGCAGATATACATATGTTGACATTATGATTAAGCAGCATCTTTACCGCTATTTAAACTATTTTAGACTGGTTTGATCTCCAAATGTTTAATCTGGATAACCATGTCACTGGAAAAACTGTTGCAATAGAGGGATAGATAATGCATGATGCATGGAATCAAGTAAAACCAGTGGAATTATGTAACATTTAGCGATGCGCCATGGAGTTGTAGTAGGCCAACTCCAAACAGATCTGTTTACACATGAAGCGCAGCTCTGCATCCACCTCTTACTGCACACGTGAGAAAGAGTAAAGGTAGGTGCAGTCGCAATGGAAAAGTTGATATAACCACATGAACCAAGAGCAGTTAAAGAAACAAGTGATTTATACGCTTCCAAATGAGCTGGTAGAGGCTGCGCCACTGGCTTAATGACACCAAAGATCTGTTCATCAAGTTTATCAGAGCTAAAGATGTAAAGAAAAAGTAGACAAGACTTTCCATTGAAACTCATAGAATAAGTCCCTTCCAAGACTCTGACGAACAGCTCAGGCAACAATGGTCAGAAAACAGCCCAATTTATTAAAAGTTTGATATTCAGCCAAAAATATAAAATAATTTCCCCTATGGGGGACAAATAAAGGGATCTTTCATCTTAATCTTTAATGTCTGTCCACTTTATCACCAAGAGGAGCCCTGTCTTTCATAAAATTCTCATGTACTTGTGCATTTTGTGAGACTTATTTGTTTCATTTGTTGTTTTTAGTCTCAGTGAGTATTAATTTTTTTTTTAAAATGCATTCGTTTTTCCTTGTATCCACTTGTTCTGCTTTTCTGTGTCACGGGGGTTGCCGGAGCCTTTTCCCTGTGGACTTCTGGTCATGAGTCATGCCAGGCATGATGCCGGTGCACTGTGGAGCCACATGAAAGCCAACAACCACTCACGCACACTCTCACACCTACAAATTTGAACCAACAAATTCAACTGAAGTGCATGTTTTTGGGGGTAGAAGGAAGCCGGAGATCCTGGAGAGAACCCACGCAGACGCAGGGAGAACATACAAACTCTACACAGAACAGGACTTGAACTTGAACCTAGAACTGCCTTGCTGTGAGGCGAGAGCACGACCCACTGCGCCACCGCGCCTCCCCTTTGTTAAGAAAATTTTTTCTCATCAAATTTCCATATCAGACAACGAGATGTTCATGGTCATTTATAACTATTAAGGCATAAAAATGTTCATATGGGTGTCTGGTATTTGAAAAGTGTTCACTTAGATGCCCCTACAACTAATAAAACAGAATAAAATACACTCTGTGGTTATGGATTAGGGTTTAGGGTTAAGATTTGGGTTCGGGTTCGGCTTAGGGATCAGGGTTAGGGTTTGTGTTTTGAGCTAACGTTAGGGTTAGGGGGTTATGGTTAGGGATCAAGGTTAGGGTTTGTGTTTAGGGTTAACGTTAGGGATTAGGTATTAGGGATTAGGGGTCAGGGTTAGGGTTTGTGGTTAGGGTTAGGGATCAAGGTTAGGGTTGCGGTTATGGTTCGGGGTTAGAAGTTGTGGTTAGGGTTAGGATTACGGTTTGGGGTTAGGGTCAAGGTTAGCGTTAAGGTTATGGTTCAGGTTAGGGTTCGGATTAGAGTTAAATTTAAGGTTAGCACACAGAACAGTGCTTTGTAGGCCTTTCGGTGTACAGACCCTAACCGGGTTAGGGTTGTGGTTAGGGTTAGGGGTCAGGGTTAGCGTTAGGCTTAGGGTTCAGTTTGGGGTTGAGGTTAGGGTTGTAGTTATCACACAGGACAGTGCTTTTTCTGCCTTTCAGTGCACAGATCAAAATAATGGATGCCTTACAGAGTAGACTTCATGTGGCTTTAAATGTTCAACAGTTGTTCCCTGTATGTTTTATTGCACTGGTATTACAGTCACAATGAACAACTCCCATATGCATTACTTTGTGTGCAGCGACGTGCACCCGCAGACAGCTTGCTTTCACCACCAGATCAGAAAAAGATCCAGTGGTGTCCTACTTCAAAGCCAAGTAGGACAGGAAGGAAAAATAAACTGAATGAATCAAGCCTGTGAATGTTTCAGCTTATCATTTACTACTGTAGTATTCTTCAAGGTACAGTCCTTATTCCAGTGATCGAACAATTACAACTAATCGTAAAATACAACTGTGTGAAAGACCATTAAAGTGGTTAAATATAGCTTTGTTTTAGATTTTTCAATTCATTCAAGTGACTTCTATAAAACTTCCATCTTTCTATGCCTTTCCTCCACATCCGTCTCATCTCCCACCTCCAGTCTGTTGCATGTTACATGTCGGGCCTCTGTGTGACACACTGCGGTCGATGACTCCACACTGTGCAGCCACATATCAGAACTCCCTGTGGAGTGTAAAGGACATACCGGAAGGAAAATAAACTTGCGCTTCACACAGAGCACATTGAGCCCAGCTGTGGCCATGCCAAAACTAAATAAATAAAAGTCTAAATCAAAAGGAAGAATGGAGCAGAACAAGCCTCCTCTTTAATCAGAGCACAATTAGGCAATCTCAGATCAATTAGTCCTCTAACTTGTTGACATAGTGTATCAGCGAGACGATGAAGGGACTTCCTGTACGCTCAAGAAAAGGTATTTCTTTCCTTTTTTCACACTGTAATTTTCCAAAGTGTAGATTGTCATCCAAATCTCTGTTAACATCAACAAAGCCCACGTCGGATTCTGCAGGCGGGACGAGAGCGTGCGAGAAAGTAAGAAATAAACTGAGTGTGAACTTTGATGGTGAAACAAACAAGTTTCAAAATCAAGCTGTTGCACTTTGATGGTGACTTTATGCCTCAGTTTACTGCAAGTGCACTAAAGCATTAGATCACAGCTGTATGTGGCGATAAGCATCAACAGCCTCTGCAGAGACCGGGGGAATCCAAAAGCCAAATGCAACAAGTGACCGATTGTGATGACATTTATCTGAGCTGGGATGAATGACTCAGACAACAGGAGGGTTTCAGTTAATATTTGTACAAAGTCTCAGTATATTTTGATCTGATAACAGATTTCACTTGAAGACATCCAGAAGTAGTAACGTGTGTGCATCTATACAGTAAATGTAATGAGAGAAGGAGTGTGTGTGTGGCTGGGAGTGTGCCCTCATTCGTAGAGTAAATCTTCTGCTGAAAGAGACACTTGAGACTGAGACATTATATCACACACTGAGGTCCTTGTTGACAAGCAGCACGAAGAGGAAGGTAGAGTGAGGTTGAAACTGCAGTTCAACAATAAGCCTGCATGTAAGACTCTCAAAATTCTGTTTATATGGTTACCCCGCATCACAGGGCACTATTTACCTCTACAGTCAGTGATGACAGGAGACAGAAAGCATCAGAGAGCCTGGCAACAATGAGTCAATACACAGGAACGCATTTCCCAATCTGCAGTGTCGTGTATCTTGTCAATGTGGGCTTAATACAGGCTGATCCTACTTGACAGGCGTCATACTTCTCTACTGGAAGCTTCCTTCCCCTGCCAGTAATGCTACCCATGTTGTTATCATCACTTCCAGCGCTCACTAGTACTGCTAATTTACTTGCACGAGTACCCTCACTTTTTATTGTGCACCACCACCCCATGGAGAGTCAAGGTACACACCTGCGTAGTTGAACGTGCAAGACGGCCGGATTCGTGAGATCACACAAGAACCATCTGGAACATGAGGTTATGTAACCTCTCCTCACTGTGAACACAAAGCTCGCTTAACAGAGCTGAAAATATTGTTGTTACTAAAGGATTAAAAAAAAAAAAAACCCCAAGAGGACCAAAGCTCCGGTAACCATCTAACCTCATCAGTCGCCGACCAACGGCACGCACTGCACCATGGGTAGTGTTCACATGAATGAGACCAAGATGTCTATTTCTGTAGGCGTCATTAGAAGCAGCAGAAATAGACCGAATTGTTCATTCGTCTTCCAAATCCGTTTCATCCGCTGTCCCGGGTCGCGTTTGCTGGAACCCATCCCAGTCAACTGGGGGCGTGAGGCAGGGGACACTCCTGGCATGACGCCAGTGCACCACAAAGCCACATAAAAACAGACAAGCACGCACACTGTCCATTAAAAACCTGACCTACAGTCAACAATGATTTTTTTATTGCCAGATATAGCAGCATATTGAAACTGCTGCCATGAGCTGCTCTAACATGGACGTTTAACGGCACCTTCAGCCTTACATCAGCGTTTATCAGGAGGGCAGTTGTCAAACACTTTCACTATGTGAACCTGGACTGAATTATTTAATGTGCAAAAGAACACAGGACATTTATTAATAGTAGTGTATCAGGACCCATAAATAATTAACGGCGTGAAGCTGCTGTGCCTCATGGGTAATGCGTGCTCTTTGCTGGGGATCACTTCAGGTGATGACATCAACATGTTCCTCATTAATAATGCATTACTTCACTCAAACACTTCAGCTATTGATTAGAATGATCGTTTACATGACCAGGTCTGCAGACTAGAATCCATTAGTCTCACTTTTGCACAGCAGCAAACCTCCTCCTCCTCCTCTACCTCCTCCTCCTCTCCCTCCTCCTCCTCCTCTTCCTCCTCCTCCTCCTCTCCCTCCTCTTCCTCCTCTTCCTCCTCGATTATGGCTGCATTTGGTTATATTCCATAAAATGTAGTTGTTGTTGGGACAGAGGACATGGAGACAGTGGAGGCAAATATTCCACCGACCAACGACCACATACGTGTCCCTCAGACGGATGCTGTTTAGATAGCTGTGGCCAAGGTGCTGCTGGCTTATAATAGGAATGGGAACCGACACCCTGGTTGATTTCATTCATGTTACTACAACAAAACAGCAATGACTAACAAATAGACTGAATATAAGCGTTTTGTTTTTCAGATCCTGCTTCATAGCGTTTATGAAACACTTTTGCTGCATGAGCTCCACTTGGTCTTTTTTGTCTCTCTAATCTCTTTCAATGAGCACACAATAAAGTGAGACTGTTCCATTTCCATTAGCAAGAAAAATATCTAGTATCCTCTCTAAAATAAATATTAATCATCAAAAATAGTGCGGTTTTCATAATTACATAATGAATATTATACATAATTATCTAAAATATTATAATAATATTATTAATAAACAACAGGAGATGAGATGATGAGATTAAACCCAAGAAAAACATGGACAATCATCCATACAGGAAATCTGTATCCCTGAGTTCACTTATTTTAAATTTAATATCTAACGGAAAATGAATCTATTCCAAAATCCCTGCAAGATAATTCTGCTAATCTGCATATAACTTCCATACAAGAGGAAATAGCCATATTTCAGGTAAAGGGAGCGTCTGTAACATTAACCATTAATAACCATAAATAACCTTGAGGTTAGAGCGCAGGTGAAGTGTTACCTGGTGAAAGTCTGCCTGCCTAACAGAGCTGTTTAGAATATGATGGGAGAGACTAATTGTAGTAATTAGAGGAAACGCTGGACAGGTTCAGTAGACAGACATGTTAGAGAAAGAAGAGGGGGGGGGTGGAAAAAATACACAGAGAAAAGTAAATGGAAAAATAGCTGGAGCGTGTCAAGGCAGTTTGACACAATAAAAGTCTATATGGGAATGAGAATGGGAGACAAAGGAAGGAATAGAGGAAATCAAAGAAAAATTAGCCAATAGAAGAAAAAACATTGAATACTAGTAGAAAAGGAAAGGACAAAGGGATGGGAATGAAATAAAGAAAACAGATTTGTTTAAAAAGTACAGCTAAAAGGGATGGAATCTACAGAAGACAAGAAGAGAACAATTATGTAAAAGAATAAAAGACCAAAAGTAAATAGAAATAATAATAAAGAAGAAATAATAAAGCAGATATTGAAACTGAAGAAGGACAGAAAGAAAGAAATGAGCATCACCAAATGAGAGGAAGAAAGATCAAATAAAATCACGACAAATGAAAAGAAAAGGATAAATAAGTGAAAAGAAAGCAAAAGAGTCACATCTGTGATTGCACAGATCTTGGATCTGATTTCATGCTTTACTGCCTCGTTTGAACTCAGCAAACCTACTTTTAATTAGCAGCACTTCACTGAGGCCACATCCAGCCAGCATCCCATAAAGCCATTCTTTGGGTTGGAGCAAGATGCGGCTGGTTTCCTCTCATTGGGCCTTGAAGCGCAGGTGATGAGAGTTCTCACACGAAGAACACGTGTGGTGAAATCCTCCTGACCTCACCAGCTTCTCCTCAGGTAACCACAGCACATGTTGCTGCCATCGTGTCCCACAGTTTACTCACTGTGTGACATGCAGGAGCCTGACATCAGCATCACCGCTAAAGCTCATGTGGGAAAGTCAACTAGATGTTGGTCTGGCTAAATAAACCAGCATCTAGTTCCTGTTGACTTCATGGAAGTAAACAGGAAACACCAGAGGTTCTCTTCTGAATTGTCTCTAATGAACAATAAAAGCCCTTATAAATAGACTGAAAGTAATTGTTGGTATGGTTTGGTGAGAACCAAGTCTGCCCTCTCTAACTTTGTCTCCAGAACATCTCACCTTGTCTGTTCTTCTGATGAACTCATTTTGGATCTGATCCAACTTAGTCACTCCTAGAAAACTTCAAATATCTTCATTTCCACCACCTCCAGCATGTAAATATCAAAGTTAAAAAAGATGATTGTAACAAGAAAGGACCTGCAGGGAGTTTACTGTATGTGCTCCACCTGTTTCATTCATTTTGAGGGTGCTAGATACGTGAAAAGGTGCAACTGGGTAAGGTCTGATTTGAGGAAGGCCCCCTCCTCTCCTTCTTCTTCTCCGTGTCTGCTTTACTTTTTAATGTTTCATTTCGCCTCAACCACATTTCCTCCTGTGCTGAAGTGAGAGCTGCGCTTCAGGGGGCTTGTGTCTGCATGTAATTAGTCAATAAGCAAAATGTTACTATGATGGAAGAGCATGGGAGGATTTGGGAAATGAAATCCCTGATGTGTAGAATCCTATTGTCAGTAAATAGTCCAACATATTCTGAGTGTGTGATGTCTCTTAATTTGATAGATTGAATGCTGAAGTGCCAAATTATTTGAAGACGATGTAACAGAGAAGCTTTAGTTGCCTAATACTTTCAGTGAATGTTTCTGCAAAACGACAGCATAATGTTATAAAACATAACTTCATTAGTGGGGCCAAACATTACTCATCCAACAGAAAGCACAGAGGCCAGAGCGAAGCTCTGCTTGACACTGATTAAGAACAGTGTTTTCATCTCACATCTTTTGGCTGCGTACGTGGAGGAAATTTTGAATTGTAAAGGTCTTTGACTCTGCTTTACATCATCTGTCTGAAAGTCCTTCTTCTGAGATGAAATCACAAGTCAGCAGCTACCCTTCACTGTTGGCCGCTGTGTCTCATTCAGTCCGTCCAAAGCCTCAACAAATGAGCTGAAACACTTACAAATGCCAAAACACATCCATCCAAAGACAAACAGGCATCCAAAAATCAGGTTTTTTCATGTTATTGATTCATTCTCTCCCATCAGCAGTGGACGACTGACAGAATGAAATATGCCTGAACACATCTGCGCAGAACTACGTGTTACTCGGTGCAGAAAAAACAGCCTGGCTGACACTAAGTCAATAACACAAGACTGACTAAAGACGCTGGATCTGTCAGTAATAAAGCAGAGCCAGATATCTGTAGAGAACTCTTCAACCCTGCGTCCTCCCAACCGAACTAAGACACAAGGCCAGAGTCGAACAAATCATTAAAACCCTCCAAACAATGACAGACCAGCTCTGGAGGAGCGCCAGCCGACAGATGAGCATCACAGCAACAGCCACTGTCCACTGTGAAGGACGACAACTCAAAGTCAGGTGTTCACACCCGGTTCACATCTCTGGTGTAATCTGACACACATCTCCACAAACTTAAATCTGGAAAGGAGTCATTTTACCGCCGTAGGTCTACTTTGGGTTCACAAATCACTTTAAACAGCAACGCCTTGAAACCAAATCATCAAATCACCGCAGTACTGGTAGCAATCTTTGACAAATTAACTTCATGTTCACGTAAGATGTTCAAATTAAAATTGTGAAAATGTGAAAAAATAGTAGTACTGTTAGTAGTATTGTAGTTGTAGTAGTAGTCATTGTAGTAGTAATATTGTAGTCGTAGTAGTAGTAGTAATAGCAGTAATAAACAACATAACAATATTTTAACCATCATTTTGACAGTGTAGCTTCGCACACACACACGGCGCACACATACTCACACACGAACGTACACACACAGACACACACACACACACACACTTAAGATACTAGAAGTGACATAACAATAATCACATTCATTGATTATGTGGAATTAGCAGCTGTGATCCCCTTCATGATTCTGGATGTGAATCCACGACAACTGATCCCGTTGCTATGGTAATGTTATGATGTGTTATTCACCGGGGGTCGAAGGCAGGGCCATCTGGAAATGATGTAGCTTTGGAAATTTTTTGTTTTTTTGTTTTTTTTCCGAATGCAGTGTGACTGTTTGAAGTTTGGCTTTATGTTAGTTTTTCTTTTGGCCTATTAGTGAGGCAATAATGTGGCTTTAATTAGTCTTTATTTACATTATTTCTTCCTATGGTTTTTGTGGTTCAACAGAATGCTTCATTCATTCATACTTTGACAATAAATGCCAAATGTGCTTGTTTGTGGTCACTATCAGCAATTAATCTTAAATTGACCTCACTCAGAATAAATAATATATTACACTACTGAGCTATGACTCAATGGAGTTGCATCCAGAAGGCTCTGACATCCTCGACATTTCATCTCTCTTATTGCAACATCACACAGTATATGGTTTTGGTTGACTGACTCATTTATTATGACATGTTCTTTATAATTGCTTTATTTACATACTGAAATGAGTTGAAAAAGAGACTGTGCTCACAAACATCTGACTCCAAACATGTATGTAGCAGATAAAGTTTGTTCATTCATCCTCATTACTACTACTACTTCTACTACTACTACTACTACTACTACTACTACTACTACTACTACTACTACTACTACTACTACTACTACTACCGCAAAAACAATGCAAACATGATAGACTTTTCACTCTACCCATGCTTAACTAGGCCTGTTTATTTATTTTTTTATTTCTATGCCTATTTATGATTTTCTATTTGTATATTCTTGATGGGTTATTTATTACTCTTTCTATTTGGTATTGGTACTACTTTATATGTGCTGGTGCTGGTTCTGTGTGCTTTTTCTGTGTTTTTGTGTATTCACTGTGCTGTGTGTAGTGCGAAGGAACCTCCTTAAGGGACAAATAAAGTCACTCTCTAGCCAAGTTCCATCTGGACTTCTGAATGTGGTCTCGGTGGTTGGATCGCACACAGATCCCTGAATGTTCTTTGAGCGTCTATTTCAGTTCTAATTCAATCACAGACTGTTCTTACCCAGGCAGTTGTGTCCGTCGTGGGCCAGCATGAATCCATCGTAGCAGGTGCACCTGTAGTTACCAGGTATGTTGATGCATTCATGGACGCAGCCCCCATTGTAGTCATTCTCACACTCGTCCATGTCTGGAAGAGAAAAGATTTGTCTTATTGAAATGTGAACTACATCTTTTTAACAGCAGTTTGTCATTAGTTGTGTTTCTGCCGCTGAAACCATTCACAGCCGGTGAATAGAAATAGAACCGGTGTCATCAATGCTCTTTATCTAGTGAGTGTTTTTGTTGTTGTAGTTGTGCTTCGGGACACCACCGCTAGATGGATACAACATCAGTCAGACTGGATCTCTTTCTTTACCACGTGTTGGAAATAACTTTTTTCACTCATGTGTACATTTGTTTTAGTTACATTTTAGTGTGTAAAGGCCCCTGGAACACAACCACAGGATACAAAGGGCCTGTAAGCATGCAATTAGATCACACTACATCAAACAGTACATGGGCAGGCAGAGTCACAGGCACCGACTTTCGGGGTGCGCCCCAATTGAGCAGCTTGTAGTAGGGACTGCGCCTTGCTCAGGGGTGCCTAGGCAGTGGCAGAGGGAGGTGAGCTGACACCTCCAACCGTCACCTCACACTCCAGAGGACTCGAACTACCGACGGCTGGGGCGATCTGTCTTCAAGACGTCTGCTCTACCGCTGAGCCACTGCCGCCCCGAAAATGGACGAGTCCAAATTTGATGGTGATCTTTGGAGGCCCCTGGATCCCACTTCAAAAATCAAAGAGCAACAACGATGATGATGATGATGATGATGATGATGATGATGATGATGATGATGATGATGATGATGTGCAGTATACAGTATACAGCGGATGCTTAGGAAGGGGAAAGCAGAGGCTCTGGAGTCAGGGTGTGGAGGGAGCCTCGAGTGTCAGCTTGTGTTTATCCATCATGGGAAGCACCCTTACCCCTACTGACCCCCACCTCCATGCTGAGCCAGCAAAGACTTTCACAGAAGCCGCTCACAAGTGGTTGCCATGCGGAGCCACTTAAACAAACAGTCCTCCCCCTCCGTGTGAACGGCAGGAGATGCACGAGGAAGCTGGGAGGACCCCAGCCCACATCCTCCTCATCCTCCTCCTGACGGACTGAAGACGACACAGCGCAGGTATGGACCGACTCTCTCTCTGTCTCTTCCTTGTGCCAAATAAGAAATTAAGTTTGATGAACGCAAAAAAGGTCCCTGAAGGACTTTGGTTCCTGTCCGTCCATCCTGCTCAACGTCTCTCCCGGGGTTCTCTTCCTGTCACCAAACATCCATGAATATATCATATAAATCAGTGTCAATCGCAAACAGTTTTTAATTCTAGGTTTTCTAATTTGAACAATAAGCATTTGAAATAATCATTTGAGCATCTCCCTACCTCTCAGTCTGTAATATTATTATTCAAACTGTCATTGTGGTTTTCTGATGTGTGTAGGAAATTTACGGCATTGGGCTGTGTGTAATTAAACTTTCCCAGCCGCTGATGTTGGGTAATCATTATGTTTGAAATAATCTCACACTCTTGACACTTTTATGGAGGATTCTTTTTTGATGGATTGAAGAAAAGCTGCTTAAGGGCTCCTGGTATATAAAGAACAAAAGCACTGACGGTCCGAAACATTTGCCTGACCACTGAGATCTCACTTCGCCAACAGTCTGTTGTCCGAAACAGAAGAATCTACTGGTCATTCTTCTGGTTGTCCGGGAAGTAGTCATGTTAAGGAAAAAACCTTTTAAATTCAGTGGCCCAAACAAACAAATAAAAGGAGAGTTTATATGTTAGAGGATTGTACTGTTGTTGAATTCTGATGTTGATGCTACTGATAATCCCAGCCAAACATCTACATGTATTCAGCTCTCCATTCATTTGTGCTGTGGCTGGAACCACACGGACAAAAGACAGCACGAGATTGGATTGAATCCGTTGCATATCAGAACAAATTCTGCATTATATTGGTTAAAAACCTTAAACCATATACTAAATTTCTAATGCACTGATTTAATTTTCTAAGACTTGGTCTGATTATAAAATATTCCTGAAAATTATTAAATGACTCTATTCATTTCAGATGTTTGTCATCAACCACAGCAAAAAAAAAAAAAAAAAAAAAAAAAAGCATGAATGGCGTTGACATTTTATTTGTAAATACTGCTATTACGTAAATTAGGCACAACAATGGACACAGGACGTGTTAAATATTGATATTAAAGTCTGGTTTGAATAAATCAAAAAATCAGGACACCGAGTGCAAATTCCTGCACTTTGTGTGCCTTCCAAAAAGTTTTTGTGGTAAATATTACCACTGAACATACTCCAGGCAACAATCATGGTTTTTCTTAAATATATTTTGGGTAAAAACATGGAAAAACATTGTTGTTAAAGCAGATCTTTATATGAAACTTTAGGTCCGACAGATCGACGGTGGATTACGGCATAATTTTTTTTCCACAACAATGTTGACTTTCCTGTGACTCCAGACTGTTTGTTTTGATCAAGTTCCACAGGAAGTGCTGGGAAAACTGTCGGTGACTCAGGTTACCAGGTTTGATCGATGGGTGGAGGCCGATGGGTCCAAGTGGGATTTGAGACGTCAGCATACAGCGGCGATGGACGACAGAGACACAAACAAACACACAGACATGGCTCTCAGCCTCTACATCCTGCGTGTGGATATAACCCAGACCTGGACACCGAACATATACAAACACTCATGCACAGGCACCGACTCCAGAGCATATGCAAATGTAAAAGTACACGCACGACACACGTGCATCGGTGCGGATGTGAGGATTTACAAGTTTACAAATACACACACACAGTTACAATAACACTTTCTGCAGATTTTGCAGAAATGCAAAAGACTTCCCTTCAGCTGATTTGTGTTAGGATTTGGGCTTAAGTGTGATCACTTTGAAAAAGTCCAAAAGTAGGAAAATGATCCTGTTGGTTGGTTGGTTGGTTGGTTGGTTGGTTGGTTGGTTGGTTGGTTGGACAAAAATATGACACAAAACAAATCAACGCTACATTCTGCACCATTATAACTGAAATGAACATTTCAGTGCATTTTGGGAAACTGCTTGAAAAACCATTCCAGCATCCTTCAAATTTTAAATAATGGTCACATCTGTGTAAGCCCAGTATCACAAGACAGGATCAATAACAGTGCTCTGATTTCAGTGCAGTAATATAACAATCATAAAAGAATTTAAAAGTGATGGATGAGAGCCTCTTACAAATAGGTCAAATATAGCTATAAAAAACTCAGCAAAATGACAGTGGACTAAAAGATCATGGGAATTGCGTATACAAACTCCTCACAGCCGTCGCTGCTCATCCTAAGAGGCATTTGCAACCAATTAGGGTGAACAGGAATGGGGTGCTGTTTGGGGGAAAAAGGTTGTTTGGACATTTTGCTGTTCTGCCAGCTTGGATGGCGTGGTTCTGCACAATGCGGAGCTTCCTATGTGCTCTGCTTTTCATCTGTCAGAGATGAAGAGAGAGCCGCAGGAGCATGAGGGGGAGAGAGCCTCTGTGCTGAGGGTGAATGAAAAGCAGCAGGTGATTAATTGGTGCCTGAATCGCTTCAAACAGGCTGACGGAGACTACATTCACATTAAGCCGGCTAAATCTGAAAACACTGCTACTTTTTGTTTTGCTTCCTTTCACGCTAACCTTTTTTTTTTTTTTTTTGGAAAAACCAAATGATAAAAAATGAAAAATCCAAATTGCAAGTAACAATAACTTTATTGAACAACTGTGCTGGCAGAGGAATCTAGGAAGGAATGTGACTTTACACCTGTCGAGCTCAGCGGGGACCAGATACTGCAATCGACCCTCTGAGAGTCCCTGCCTGAGGATATATAAGGACGTAACGTGACGCAGCGTGGAGGGTGAATGATGCAGAGCCAGTGTTTCTGCCCAACATTCAACAGCAACACTTTGACATGCAATTAATGAGAAAATTAGAGTCGGCACTATTTCCCCCTCATATATTACTATAACTAAAAAAGATAACGCTGCTATCACTTCCTCTCTCTTCTGAGTCTCTATTTTTTAGTGCAGTATATTCTTATTCAGTAACATGCATGAAGCACACTCCTCAAAATACCAAAAAAAAATCATTAGATGCGAGAACATGACAGTCAAGCCCTTATTTAACGCACATTTACCAAGGTAACCAATTTTCTACATATGACTCTGCTATTCATATGAAAATGAAGTCGGTTGGATCTTAGCATGGGCTCTGGTGATGGAAAGAGGTTCCGAAAGTGTGCATAGATGCATGTTTGCCAAAAAGATTAGATGGAGGTGGGAGAGGTTGGTGGTAGGAGGAGGAAGGTGCCTCGTGAGCCTCAAACTGTGCCACTTCCTGCCCCTGAGCTGTTGTTGACATCTGACAGCGGCGCAGCGACGGCTTCGGACCGGCTGCTGCTTCCGCTCGCATGCGCAATTGGAAATGTTTATGCTCCATGCCTCATCAAGTGAATTAGGCGCCTTCACCAACAGCCCCCCCCGTGCCCCCAACTGGACAGATGGACTGAAGGGTGGAGGGAGTGAAGGAGAAGATGATGGGGTTAGCAGATTTCTGTGAGCTAAATTCAAGTATCATGTAAATAATCTAGCCAAACCCCACATCAAAAGTGTAGCACCAATTGATTGATTGATCGATTGATCGATTGATTGATGGTTGCACCATGCTCACACATGTGGTGGCAGCGGTCCAGCTTGAGTAGTCTGCCTGAACTAGCTGGCAGGCTTTGTTCCATTAATACAAAATGAACAATCAAACAACAATCATGAACTTTAGCAAACAGAAAGTAGCGTTTATTATCAAGTTCAAAATTGTGAGAGTTACAGGAGCATCTTGTGGAAAAAATCTGCAGACCATAAAGGTTCCCGTAAGCACCAGATATCTAGCTGCTACCACCCACCAATCCATCCATCCATCCATCCATCCATCCATCCATCCATCTATCCATCCATCCACGGGTTTTTCTATCTCAGGTGGCAGAGGGGGGTACACCCTGGACGCATCGCCAAGGCATCACAGGGCTGATGCTATCGTCTTTTCTCATCTTTCGCTGGACTGATGTCCCTTTTAATTTTTTTTTTTTTTTTACATTTTTTTGAATGGTTGAATACAC
Source organism: Antennarius striatus (assembly GCF_040054535.1). NCBI lineage: Eukaryota > Metazoa > Chordata > Actinopteri > Lophiiformes > Antennariidae > Antennarius > Antennarius striatus. The sequence goes on along the minus strand of NC_090797.1, from coordinate 13,303,988 downwards.
TCCCATTTATGGGTTCAATGGAAAGGAAACCACATTTTTACAGTATTTGGAAGGTAAAAAGAAAACATTATCCATACCACTATGATTTAACGCGACAGCCATTAAGCATTTGCCACAGTTTCTTCTGTATTACACAGTACAGTATAATACAGCTGGTGAACTCTCAGTACATGGGGTTTCATGTCAGTACTTTAATCAGGTGAGCATCTTGTAACACAGAATATGACTAGCACAAAGCAGAACATTGGGGCCAGGAGGAAAATTACTTTTCTAAAAAAAATCACACCATTGACCTTCACAGCTCCACTAAGCCTCAGCCTCCTTTTATATCTTTCACCCATATTCTGCTTCCACTGTCTGCTCAGAAGAAGAATAACAAGGACCTTCCATTGCGCTTCTTTATGCAGAATTGTGAGGCACAACAAAGGATTGGATTGAACAGAATGTGTTAAGGGGACTACAGTGTAGTTCTCCACCTGCTTCATACATAATTAGATTTTGCAGCCCAGATATCAAATCCAGGATTTCCTGCTGTACAGTATGAGGGGGTGAGACTTTTGTCTTTTTACAACACATCCAGCAATTACCCACATCCAAGCTGTGGATCAAAGCTCAATAGAACTGCAGGGACCCTCTGACCTCCCTCTGAGCTTTGCCTCATGGACATTTCCACCATTTGGTGGCAGACATTAAAAACCTACATGGAAGCATTTTAGAGATGATGAGAGGTCTATAATTCTTCTATATATAATATCAGAGCCTTGATGATTCTGACCTGCTCCGCTGAGCCAGAGTTTGAAAGAATGCACCAGTCAGAGAAAGAGAAGTGTACCAAAGAAACTAGGATAGTCTCACTTGTGTGAGTGAAGAGAGTTGTATGAGTCTGTAGCTAGCCAATGATGGAGCAGTTGGTGAATGACAGAGTTGAAGTGCCACAAAGGGAGGAATCAAGTAGAATCTAACCTCAACTATGAATGTATTACGCTTTCTGAAACTGGACTTGCATCCTTTTTTCTCTCTGATGTCTCAATTTACCTTAGCTTTAACCATGATACACCCATTCTTGAGTGGACAATGGCCTTGTTCGGACTCGTCACCTACAAACAAGATATCCAGATTGATATCGGATATCTCGTTTGTAATCTGAACAGTCCCATACCACATGAGATCCGATTTTTGCAGGACAGATTGAAGCCACATTCAAGAGGTAGTTTCATATCGGATATAGATAGATGCATCTCAGTTTCGACAGCTCCAAACACTCCAATCGGATATGGCGGACCGTTACGTCAGAGCAAGGTGCCAGATGGAAGAGTGTCGCGCATTACGGAGCGATAAAAAATGGAAGAAGTTGACAATGTCATAGATTTCTCCACCTCTACCAGACAGTGATATCACCAATACACTAAGGTAACAAAACTTCATGTTCATCATTGTTGTTGTTGGGTTGTTGTTGTTGCCGCCGTCACAATTATATTACCTCACACATTACACACACTGAACGATGCCGCCGCCCCAACGTCATTGCTACGGCAACCTGTCAGATTGGCCAATAATGTGGCCCAGTCTGAACAGAGCCAGATCGCATTTGGACACTTGCTAGAAACAGTGTGAACACTCAGCCCTAAAAATCGGATATGGAAGGATATCCGATATACCTGTAGTCTGAACGCAGCCTGTAAGTCTAAACCAGGGGTCTGCCACCCGCAGCTCTGGAGCCACATTTGTAATATGCGTCACACTCCCCAAAAACCGGTATATCCATGCCAAAACCCCATGCATTTTCCAAGACCAGATCGACCAAGACTGTCAAGAAGTATTTGCAACTCCAAGTGTTTTCTTTTCCATGGAACTTGGGTCCATATGGCTGATTTAGTGTTAAAGGTTGCCGATCGCTGGTCTGGATCCTTTGTATGTCCCAACATTAGCTGTTAGAGAGATATGAATGGTTGGGTTGTGTACATGTTTCTGTTTATCTTGATATGTTGTCATTAACAAACAAAAACCCCTCATACTTGGTTAAATATCTGGAACACCCCATCGAACTGGAAAAGTCTCTTGGATGAGAGACAAAACGTCTTCAAGCTTCTCCTACAATTCCTGTTGACTTCATTCAACACAGAGATCTACCATGATCTGACAGTCTCCACAGATATGACAAGTGTATGAGATTTTGACTGCTTTATGTATGTGACATTGTCCATTTGTGTATTATGTATGTGTTTTATTTAGAGTTGAATTTGTATTGCTGCCATTTGGTGAGGTCTCCCTTGTAAAAGAGGTTTCTGATTTCAATGGGACTTTCTTGTTTCAGAGAAAAGAAAGGGATGAGAGCAAAATCGAAAGCAACGAACTGAAAGAAGGACAAAATCAACTGAGAATGTCTTTGTGTTTGATGGACAGTTCGTCAGCAGTCAGGTGTTTTCCATCTGCATTGTCCATTAATTGTGCCCGTGTTTTTTGCATGGGGGGCAGTGTAGCTATAATTAAAGAAAGGACAGGCAAGACAAAGTAGAAACAACCTCTCCATTAATAGGATGTAACGTATTTAATGACCTCTCAGATGTCCAGTGACTCACTGCCTCTGCGTTGTACACGCATTATTACAACCTCATTTACCATCGGCAATTTTGTTGTTGTGGACACATGTGACTCTTCACTGCCATCTTGTGGCTTTACTGAACATAAAGGACGCATTATGTAACCAACTATAATGTTACAAGTGACACACAATCATCTATAACTCATCCAATTATAAAAACCATTAATAATGTCACAGGTCATATTGGAATAAAGGCAACAACCAAAAAATATCATTGGAATCACATTTTTTTGGTTTAACAGTCCTGAGAAAGACTTGACATTTTCGTTTTGTTGCTGAGACGGGTTTCTGCAGAATGCCAGCACTAATCTCCAAAAGTACACAGTATTCTCTGAAATGAACTTTGAAATAGAGCAGATTGTTCCTGATTCATTGCACATTATCTAATCATAACTCCTAACAATCAGCCTAGTAAAAAAGTGTACAACTCCATAGCAACAGTTTCACTAGATCTGTCCTTAAACAAGGGGTAATTCTGGCACTGTTTAGCACACACACACACACACACACACACTGAGGTAGATTTGACTGATGCACAGCTCCTCCCACATACTCTTCATTTGACAGCGCAGGGATAAAAGTTCACATTTTTCCAAAGGGAGCCGGCAGTATCAGCTTGTGGAAAAGTCTACATAGAAGGCAGCATTCATAAATGTCAGATCAGATTTCGCTTTAAAGGGAAGCATGTTCATCTGAGTCCTGTGAGGACACGATAGTGTTGGGAGCATTCAGCTAGGAGCTAACAAGGATGCCGCTGCATTCTGCTAAACTACCAAACACGCAGCAGGACAACATGGCCAGTCTTCTTCTAAAGTCACTGGGGTGCGACTCCAACCGTAACCAAAGCCCAAACGCAAGCCACAGTTTGTTCACTATGGAGCAACACAGTCTGCATCCCCACAAACCATCTGAATTACTTATTAATAATGGGATAATGTTGCCATCTCCAGAAAAAGAAGATTTTTCAAGCGTTCTTAGAGTTTAAAGACTCTCTCTCTCTGCAGTACACGTATCGTATGTTTGGCCTGAGCCAGCACATTCACTGTAGCTCTTGTTTTCAAGGTGGAAATCTACTTCTTTGTCTTCTTTGACAGTCTTCTTTGTGTTCAGTACCCAGAGTTGTGGTTTCTCTGCATTACACTTCCTCCGAACAAACTACAAACAGAAATTGGCACAATTTACTCTGAACTACAGAGCGTTTCATGAGAAAGATCTGCAAGACTGGACATAAGGTCAATCTCTAATGTTTCTTTGTCTGCTTTAGCCAATGTTCTTGATCCAAGACTGTAAATATTGACTATTTTCCAGTGCAGATGGATATAGCTGCACAATTAGCCCAAAGCAGCCTTACTTGTTTAGATAGACATTTGATAAATCTTAAGTATAAGAGGAGAAATGCTCTGTCATTGAGCAAGTCTCTCTGGAAGAGTCATTTCTCCCAAGACGGAAGCTGGAAACTGTGTTATCCAAGATCCATGACCCAAAACACCCTCCAATCATTTCATACTAAACCACTGCACCAAGCATTGCCATGTGCTGCAACACCTAATATGGGTTTAATGAGGCTGAACAAATGAATTCAAATTCTGCAGAGACACTCTGGATTGAGAATCGTTGGAGAATACACCCCCACAACACTCAATAGTTCATGTTTTTAAAACAGACATTTGCAAGACAAAGTCAGCAAAGGTCGTGGAAAGAAACAGACTCTGTTTAATGGTCACCATAAGGATTTAAAATGGAACAGACAATATGACAGATGGAGCTAGCAACGATTAGTCGGTAAGACAATTAAACAATTCAGTAACAATATTTTTCTATTTTGACGATGGCTTGCTGTTAAAGAAATGTCAAACATTTGCATGTTGCTCCTTTTCTCTGGCATTAATGAGTCCAACGGTGATTACATCTTTTATGAAATGGCTCAAGCTAGTTGTTACTTTGTATTTTGCACCTTGAATTTAAGCAGATTTAATCAGCCACTTGAGACTAAATGTGACAGAACGGGAGAGACTTTTTTTTTTATGATTAATTTGTCTGGAGGCTAAACATCCCACTCAGCTCATTATTTTTGATTAGCTGCACCTTTTGCTTTGTTGCTATTGACTTTGCACACTTCCTGCCAGCACATTCTGCCAAAACACACAATGAGACCTACAATTCTGAACATTCTAGTGTCACAATAAATAAAGTGCATGCATCCAAGTTTATGGAGGATGAACAACTTGATATAAAATCAGCTGATCTGGACACAAACCTGATAAGATGACAAGTGAGTGATAACAGTGTGGATAGATCATTCATTTCTGAGCCAACATAATCATGAGAATTGTGTAGTAACGCAACAAATCCTCAGATTAATGGAGTTTCTCACAATGTCGTACAAAACTGTTGAGTCAGGCGAAGCATATATGAAGTTATGTTCATGATAACAATGACCAGAGGGATGGAAAGAGAGAGAACAGGCGCTCTGCTGCTTCCAGGTGCTTCCAGGAATAGCAGGACCACTAATGGTGCTGGCTGGCAAAGTGGCTCGTAATGCCTGTTGATGGAAAACACAGCCAGCCAATTACAGCAGCCATATCTAATCACTAGGGTCAGGGGTCAAGTCTCGTCCACCATCTGTCTTCATTTGACGGGCCTGTCGTTAGCTGTTGGGGAGAGGAGTTCAATAGATCTGAGCACACAGTCGGGAGGAAAGGGAGTAGAGACAGAAGCACACAGATGCTGGATGTAGTGCGATGATGTCATGAAACACAGCTGACATTCAAGCTCCACTGAAGCTGAATGCAACACACAATCTGACACACACACACACACACACACTCAGAGAAACACACAACTGATTCAAATGCTGGCCTGGGTGAAGTGATGTAATAAAAAGATGCTGAAAGGTCTGTTCAGACGGCAGTTTTATGGGAGGAATTCATATCTGTGAGAAGCCGAATGTCCTGCTGTCTGCTATCAGAAGACAGAGGAGCCGTTTTATGAAGGACGCCTCCTTCAGACTGTGAACGTAATAAATTACCAACTGTATGGTAGATGGAAAAGACAACAGAGCTGGATGAATACACATTTAATAAAGAGTCGCTTCAACCGAAAATGAGACAACTTGTTTGTTCTACACCCAGTGTGAACGCATCGCATCCAAGCTGGTCCTCGGCTTTTTGAAGCACTATGCTAACTGGGGACCAGGGTGGGCTCAACCCACCCACACTTGTGTCCTGCCCACCTAATCAAAAGTGAAGACGAACTTACGTTCGTTCAGCCTATGATAAAGTTAGAAAATGACCTATCAGGATGATTCCTGGCTTGTCATTGGGTGGCCGGCAAAAAAACCCGCCTTAAAGTCATTCGGTCTTATTCTTTAAGACAAATAGATAGAAATAATCCAATAAAACAATAAACAATGCAAATCCAATAAAAATAACTAATATATTTTATTGTTTAAAAGGGAACGACACAGTGGCGAAGCAGAGAGAGCTGTTGCTTCACAGCAAGAAGGTCCTTGGTTCAATTCCACCTGGAGTTAGTATGTTCTCCCCGTTTCTCGTGGGTTCTCTCCAGGTTCTCCGGCTTCCTCCCACCACCAGAAACATACAGCGTAGATGAATCGGTTACTACAAATAGTTTGTAGGTTTGAATGTGAGCTTGAGTAGATCTCTGTCTTTCTGAGTTTTTGTTATGCTTAGGCTCAAACACTAGGAAGTTAGGTTTTTTGAAAAGATTGATGATTGACACCTTTCCACGGGAGGGAATCTCTGATCTCTTGAATGAAAGTTGTTTGTTAGATGGATCAGCAAAAACCGTAACCATATGACAGCTTAGGAATGAGACCGATCTCAGGTGTGCAAAAAAAAAAAAGTTCTTATCATATTGATGATCAAGTGTTCATTTTATTATGAGCTTGGTGTATACTGTGCCATAAACAGGGCCTGTAACATCATTATTGTGCCGGGATCGCTACATTGAAGGTGATGGGTAGTTTTGCAGTGTAATTTCTGTTTTAAGATAAAACAGCTCATATGTTAATGACATGTTAATAGCTTCTTATGGGTCAGAAGCCCTTTTATGTTACAGTTAGCAAAAAAAGAATTTCTTCTAAGCCATTTTTGTTTACTTCCAATCACCAAACCAACGGCAGGATGACGCCACCATTGGAAGTGGCTCCCAGACTTCTTACCCTCTCCCCAGTTTCATTTTCTCCTTAGCTGAGGCAGCTCACAACGGGTCTTTTAAATCTCCCGCTTCTTTGGAACATAATATAGTTAGCCAAATATGAGATTGATTTGCATTTTGCGAGGAGGAACAGTTCCATCGGGGTTCTTGAAAATTTGGAAGCTGTAAAAACAGACAGCTCGGCAAAGCTCCATCCGCTGATGAAGACCATTTGATAGGATCAGTAGCTCCAGAACAAGCTGTAAATCCACCCTGACGTTCTTCTGACATCTTCAAAGTTGCACGCAATGAAAAGTGCAGGATGAAATTAGATTTTTTAATTTTGCTTACAAGCACAACTCCAGTTTATTGGAACATATCTCTCTTGTTTATAGCCTCTTGTTGTCTGACTGCTAGCTTCCAATTTGATCTGCTTGCTCAGCCGTTCGTGCGTGAGTGGAATTCTGTCATAGCGAAGAAATAAAAGTAAAGAAACCAGAGTCACCGTTTAGTTTCATCAAACAAATGTGTTATCATTTAAACTACATGTATATTTATTTATAGCAAATCAATTTGTGTCTGAGTCTGTGTGTGTGTGTGTGGGGGGGGGGGGGTAGTGCAGCTCCAGCTGTGGTGTGCTTTGGGGCAGAAGTGAGTGGAGGTGTGAACACGCAGTCAGGTGCTGCCCTCACCTCACCTTAACACCCTCACCCAGTCCACTTCCTCCTCATTAATTATGGGGACCCTGTGGGGGGTAGTGTGAAGTGTGTGTTTGTGTGTGTGCGTGTGTGCATGCACGTGTGTGTGTGTGCATGTGTGCATATGCATGTCAAGCCAAGTCACCGTAGCCACAGCTGTCCACATTTAATCTAGATGTGTTTAACTGAAGGAAACCGTTTACACTTCGCTGCTACTGAAGGTACCAACGGAGAAAATGTGAAAAAGTACCAGAAGCTCTAGAGCATGAAAAGAGAGCTTGAAGAAGTGACAGAAGCCCTGCCCTCCCCACACACCTCTGCACACCTGCTCGACCCCCGGATCGCATCATGAATGCGTCACAATTGGGTTCACCACCATAAATCCTATTTCAGAACAATGTTTTGTTTGTTTTGTAAAATTCTCTCCTCCACATCTGACACTGTTGAGATGCTTGCCTCGGTCACATGACTACCTTCTTAAAGGGGTACATTAGAGGTAATGCATTCCGCTAACACAGAATACATCACCTCTAAATTGAAACACCCAAGCTACCAAAAACAAAAACAAAAAAAATTAATTGTCCATTATTTGTCCATTTGAAATTTCATTTCGTTTTGTTGTATTTATCCACTAGCTAGTTAGTTAGTTAGTCCCCCACTAAGACCAGAGCCACACTCAACCCATCCTGGATGTGGAAAAAAAAAATCAGCAAAACTGAGCAGAGAGGAAATAAAGTAAAACAAACCCTAATTTTCATTTCACAAAAGAGTGAATATCAACATTTTAAACTTTCTATCCATCAGAATTCATCACAGCCTGTTATTCTGACTACCTTTTCTATTCAATACCAGTATTTGCTGTATTTGCTGAATTTACAGCACAGCCAAATAGGCCTGACCCCCTGTGGATCTGGTCTTACATTCACACCCCTGCTGAGATTGTCCCATCGTTGATCAAGCTACCAATGGGATGTTAATGCTGGGTCAGAACAGGCTCAATGTCCCATCAGTCACCTCAACCCATCGATCTGTGGTGTGACGAAGCAGAAAAGGACGCTCACCCTCACACTGTTTGCCATCTCCCTTGTAGCCCGGTTTGCAGATGCAGTTGTAGGACTTGGGCGTGTTCTGGCAGAGGGCGTCGATGTGGCAGTCGTCCGAACCCTCTGCACATTCGTCTGCATCTGCACAAACAGAAGAACTCGTGAATGAGTGGATGGTGTGCGAGAAACCGATCAGGAGTGAGTTATCTAAAGACGACGTGTTCATTTCAGATAAATACACATATTGTATAGCTATGTAGCTGCTGTCTGCGCTGATCTTGAAACATGTGGTCACCTACGGGCTGAAGGAGTCTCTTCCTCTCTATACTCGGTTACCCTACTTCCCCTGCTCTCAGCCTACCGTTATAGTCTACTTTAGCTTCATTTAGTCAGACAGATCTCTGTTTTTATGTTTTTTGTTACAGCAAAACATCGATGGGGTTTGGTGGTGATGAACAAACAATTTGAATCCTTTACTGGAGCCTACAGGTGGAGCCTACAGGTGGAGCCTACAGGTGGAGCCTACAGGTGGAGCCTACAGGTGGAGCCTACAGGTGGAGCCTACAGGTGAAGCCTACAGAGGTATACCGGCTGACAGAGGAAGATGCAGAAACCTCAACTACGTTAACACACAGTAAACTCTGAGAGTGTGTGTAGCGACTGACCGACGGACGCGTGCTCCAGTTGTGTCCATGACTTCATCATCATCATCATCATCATCATCATCATCATCATCATCATCATCATCATCATCATCATCAGCATCTGCATCAGCATCAGCAGCAGAGAGAAGAAGCCGTCTGTGATGACATGACTTGTGATGACATGACACGGCAGAGGCCTACCTGCGCCATGGCAACCAATTTAACAATGCCGAGTTTAGTGAATTGTTTGTTTCTTAATAAAATCCACAAACATATCAAATGTATGTGGATTCATATTAAATGAATGTGAATTATTCAAATTCACATTCGCCATCTGTCTCGGACCTTTAGTGTGTGCTGTGGTGCTCTCATTTTTACCATATCAAACAAAAATGAATCACTTTTTCACACTTTAGAATGATTTTTGGGGAAATAACGCATTTATTATCTTTTACAGCTCAATTTCGGACCTTGAGCCGGATTGGGAAACAATAAATTATTTTTAAAACTGAGGGGAAAAAAAAAAAGTCACTGGGTAAGAATGATAAAAATGCTTTTTGGATGAAATGTTTGTTACAGAATCAGAAGTAAATAGTAAACATCACATAAACACATTCAGTCCTTATTTAGAATGATAAGAAGCAGCTCATTGACTCGGAATGAATTGAGGTTTTAATGAAATGACATCCCAGGACGTCCCCAGAACTGTTTACAGATCAGTCTGAAGATCAGCTCCCATGGCTCTGCAATTGATCAGGTTATTGATGAAGGAGCTGGTCACATCTGGGCAAAAAAATCCCAGGGGGGGGGTGTGAGGTGTTGGGGGGGGGGGCAACTCATTACATGCACTTCTCAGAGGGAGGGAGACCCACAGAGAGATATTTGAGTTTCTCCTGTCATGTCTATCATTCTGTAAACCGTGACACCATCACCCTGAGCATCAATCTGACTTTCTGACACACAAATGTCAATCAATGCATGAGAAAACTGGCTTTAAAATAAAAAAAATTAAAAAATAGAAATGTTTTACAGCAGTTCCGCAGGGATAGAGATCAAAAATCTATCCGCACATGCTTCATCCATTTCAAGAGGTTTAGAAATGCAGCAGAAGGGGAACACCTCCAGCTCCTCCTGCTGCTGCGCGGATCCCACAGCTCCCAGTTTGACAAAGCCCTCCCTACATGGTGGCTCACTGTCTCAATATTGACTCCTCATCCATTCACACCGCTGAAAGGCTTAACAATGTGCTCCTGCCCGGTCGATATTGGGTCCCTGCTGTCTGCCTGCCTGCCTGCCTCCCTGTTCCTCTGGGGACTTAGTCCGCCCTCCTGCCACCCCCTCCTGGAGACATATTAACGCGCAGCGCTTCCAGCGCCTCCCTCCAACCACACCGCCGGAGATAAGGTGCTTTCTGGCGGCTCCGACAGCTTCCAAAATCACCCCCCCTGAATGAATTGTGTGCACCATGTAAAGGAGAACCCGGACATCACTGTGCGCTCTCCCATTGAAAGTCACCTTTTACGCGCGGGGTACGCAAGTTCCAGCGGTCCGGGGACGCTGGTTCCCAAACTGGAAACCAGTTCATACGTCATAAATGTGTCCGATGGAAAGCTGGGATGTCTGGCCAAGTTTATATAAAGACTCTGACATTCAGTACTTTTGAAAAAAAAAAAAAAAGCCAAAATGAACGTACAAAAAAAAAAAGTCCAACAATTCAAAGTGAATGAGAAAACAGCGCGTAAAATGTGGATTTAACGCACAGTGGAGACAACGAACGTAAACAGTAACATGTCGTGTTATCTCGGAACACGTGTTAACAGATGACAGCGTTTTAAAGAGGCTTACTTTAAATATTTTAAGCTCTCCTCTGATATCACTCGTATATATTCCCAGCCGCTTTTTTTTTTTTTCCAGCCGCGTTTCCATCAGTTTTGCTCTCGCACCGGTGATCCACCGACATGTGCATTTAAAGGCTGACAATAGAGCGAGACGGAGAGGAAAGGGGAGCTCTTACCTGCGGGTCCGACATTCCCCATCACCCTGCAAGTATTTATGAGGAGGATAAACAAACAAACGTCCCGGGAAAAACAAGCGCTCCCCATGCTGACAGACGGTGTGAGGATTCAGCAGGGCTTTTCTGGGGTTTGGACTGCGTGTGTGTGTGTGTGTGTGTGTGTGTGTGTGTGTGTGTGTGTGTGTGTGTGTGTGTGTGTGTGTGTGTGTGTGTGTGTGTGTGTGTGTGTGTGCGTGCGTGCGTGTGTGTGTGATAGGAGAGGAGGAGGACCGCTCCGGCTGGACTGGGGGGGGGGGGGACTGTCTGATGCCTGTGATTGGCTTGTTTTTTACCGGCAGAGAAGAGAGGGTGACAGTTAACCATAGACCACATGAAAATAAAAAATATAATCAAAATCAAACCAATTCAAAAATATTAAAAGCTTCTTTTTTTTTACCATAGAAAACCCAAAGTTGGATTTGATGTAAAGGTCCTGACGCATAAAGTCCCAAATTGGAGAGGCCCCAAATGATTGAGTTCTCCGTCTTATATTCTCGGCTGACATTATTTCCCCTCTGGCTGTCTTAATATCCTTAAAAGTATCCAAAAGGAAAAAGAAACACCAACCCTGGTAACAGTCCGCTCTCTCTGATGTGGGGTCACAAAGGTCAGTTATGGAGGTGGCATCAATTTAAAAATAAAAAATAAAAAAACAACATCACTGAATGTCTATTTTATTTTATTTGAATAGATTTTGATGTTAAGATCCTCATTCACGTAATTCTGTTGTTTAAACTCTAAATATAAACTATAAAACAACTTTGTTGGCCCGTTTGTGTCCATTAAACTTCCCGAGACCCACAGACGGGATCGACGTAAGTTTGGCCGTATGAATGGAATTTAAGAAGCTCAGGCCCTAAAATGTGGCTATTAGTTCTTTGCTGGTCTCTGAACCGTTACAGGTTGTAAAGTTTAAGGATGCTGACATCTAGTGGCTCGACAGGAATGATTAATGATTCTCCCCCTACCTGCAAAGACTCCTGGGTGATCCAGACCTACGTTCCTGCATGAACACATAGATGCATCTGAGACACGATCATTCAGATCACATTCAGGACTCTGTGCGACATTTCTTCAGCTCTAATGTCATTCACAGATGATCAAGAAATACAAATTATCACCAGGCTCCCTTCTTGTAAATTCAGCAGCTGTTATACACTTTGTGATTCTTAGTGTTAGAAATGTTTTATACTTCTTCATTGCAGTGATTGAACACAGCGAAAAGTTGATGCTCACTAAATGGACTGGCAACAGATATTCCAGTTGTTTTCCTGTCTCAGATGTCGCAGCCGCTGTGTGATGGATTTAATGTAATTTAATATGATGCTAAAACACTTAGCACTCATAGATTAGCCCAGTAGGATGAACTGGTGTGGACAGCGCCAGTGTTTTAGTATGAGGTTGGCTGTCCATCCATCCATCCATCCGTCCTCTCATCCGGAATCGGGTCGCGGGAGCAGCAGCTTCACCAGGGAGCCCCAAACTTCCCTTTCCCCAGCCACATCCACCAGCTCTAACTGGGGGATCCCAGCTGGACGTGCCAGAAACACCTCCCATCCACACCAGATGCCCAAACCACCTCAACTGACTCCTTTCCACATGAACATCTACTCTGAGCCCCTCTCGAACAGCAGTGTTTCTCACCCTATCTCTCAGGGAGACACCAGCTATCCGCCTGAAAAAGCCCATTTCGGCCTATGAACCCGTTCGTTCTCGTTCTTCCATTCATGACCCATCACCACGGCTTTGAACCAAAATTTTTTGTCAAGTAGTTTGTTCTGAACAGAGACAGTATTACAATAATCCCTCACGCATCTGCACTTCAAGATGCACGATTTCACTACATCACAGATTTTTGATTTTTGGTCACGTGATACCGTACGCGCCATACTATTGGCTGGCGGCATCAGGAAGTGCGCTCTGTTTCGTCGGTCTCGGACTTCCATGAGACTATAAACCGATTCCGTTCCAGAACTTTAAAAAATATAAAGTGTATGGTTTTGTTTTCGTTCCTGGCAAAATACAAAAAGTTCATGGTTTTCGTTTTCGTTCCATGAACCAGTTCAAAGCTCTGCCCAAGACTCACGACCTCAGCTCATGAGGTGAGTGTTGCAGCATCCAACAAAGCGATTGCCCCAATGCTCCGTCCAATCTCACGCCTCATTGTTCCCTCACTTGAGCACAAGACCTCCTTCACTTGTGGAAGAACCTCGTTCCCCACTCGAATAATGCCAAGAGAAGACAAACATCGCCACCTGCTGGTGAGGCGCCGGTATCTCACGTAGTTTCTCTCCTTCCACTGCGACGTCTCCTCCTTTCTATCCAATCAGAGACGAGACAAGGTGAACCGTTCAAGAGTAACAAAATTCTGTTGTTTTTTTAAAGACTATGTTCCCTAATGTGCACAGAATAGTTGCATTTAACATTTTTGCATGTGCAATAACATAGTTTTTCACAACAGTAGCAACTGTGTCGGTTTGTTCTCATAGCAGTGGAGCTACTTCGGTATTCTTAATGGATCGTTGTAGCTTTATACTAGGACAACGCCACGTATTACATATCCGCTGGTTAATTGAGAGACATTGTTCCTGTTATGTATTTATTAAATTGTATTTTGTGCACAATTTCTGTATACTTTTTTTTTTTTACGACACAAGTTTAAGATTTTACAATCACAAAAATTCACGCAAATTTCCATCAACACCGGGACCGACGGGGTGACTTTAGAAAATAGTTTCCTAAATTACAAGGAGCCCTGAACGCAGCACGAGACGTCGCCAACTGTCATGGCGGCTCCCATGTAGAAAGGTTGGTGCTGGAGGGAGTGATCGGTGTCGCCTGTCTGTTATCCCCCGACCAGAGCAGCTAACCCCGACTGAAGAGGCTTGAAGGAGCGGCTAGCAGCCATGGGGACTGTTCACGCCAAGGTAAACCTCGTTTTCCTCTTACAGCTGGACTTTCTGTCCATTTTTGACCATGACCTCCTCCCCGGGCTGCTGAACGCTGCGGTCTGCCCGGCATGTGTACCCGATGTTCCGTTACCCTCCCGGCGGGGGGGTGGAGGAGGCGAGCTCTCAACGCAACCGAGGACAGGGAGTGATCTCCAGAATGTCCCGGCGACTCGTGGGTGATGACACGGGGATGTCCATGCGTGGAATTCATCCTTTTAAATCCGTTATGTTAGCGTTAGCCAAAAAAAATGTGCGCTAAAAGACAACGAGTTGTGTTTCCGTGGAGCTCAGCTGTCACTTCCTGTTGCTGCTGCAGAGCCTGGATCCGCTCCCGATGTACGGCCGGGAGCTGGGGGTCAGCCCCGATGACCTGGTGGAGACTCCGAACGTGGAGCGTGAGGCCAAGCAGGAGTTCCTTGAAAACAAAGATGTGAGTCGTGTCGCAGACACAGAGGTGAAGGGTCACGGGGAAGTGTGTCGTCTTGATCTGAACTCTGTTACAGGGTTTTCCGCATTGTAAGGCACACCTAAAAGCTTTTAATTTCCCCCAAAAAAACCAACAATGCACCTTGTAATCCACTGTGCCTTATATGTGGAAAAAGTTTTAGAATAGGACATTCATTGAATAATAATGTATTGTGCATTAAGGTCACCTTTTTCAAAGAACAAAACCAAGACAGTGCATGAACTCCCATGAAATGACCTACCTGTAAACCAGTGTGACTTCTGCTGTTGTTGTTGAGAGACCAGTTCAGACATGCGTGGCTTCACCTTGTCCAGTGCTACTCTTATGTTGTTTTCACAGCAAAGTCTGTTAAGAAAACAATCAGATGACGTACCATCATGACAGGCATAAATCGACTACTGTGTGCACAATCCCATGTAGCACAGGTAGGCTAATGGATGTAGCGTGATCACCTGCAGCCAGGGATGGCTAAGGGGGGCGTGTCATCACGAATTGACATGATGTGTCAAACGTACACAGTGATTCGTGTATGTTCGGCAAAAACACTCGACACATCGTGTCGGGTGTTTTGTCTTGACCTCCGTCTCCACCGAACCCCTGAGACCGACTCACCGAACCCCTAGAGTTCAATCGAACCCAGGTTAAGAACTGAAGCATTTTCCGCACTATAAGGCGCACCTTCAATGAGCGGCCTATTTTTAAAACTTTTTTCATATATAAGGCGCACTGGATTATAAGACGCACTGTCAGTTTTTGAAAAAATGAATTTTTTTTTAGGTGCGCCTTATAGTGCGGAAAATACTGTAATCTATCAGATATTTTATGCACAATTAACAAAAAATGGTCAAAACAAATTCTAACTTGCAATGTTGCGAAGGCTGTGATGTGATGATGCAACAAAAGGAATTTAATCCAGCAGTTACATGAGGACAGAAATGTCATTTAAATGCTTTTTTTGAATGTGCTGTCACCAGTCGGCGATGGGAATGTGAAGGTAACCTAAACTAAGTGAACTTTTGTTTACAGGTGGTCGTCCAACACGTCAACCTCCAGGGTCTCGGCCGAACTAAAGAGGATCTGCTGGGCTATGAGATCTCTGATGTATTCAACGCTAAAAACCTGATCGACGTACGTACTGACCGGACCGCACAGGGAAGTGTTCAGCTTCCGAAACCTTTTTGGTGGTTTGATAAATGCGGAGTTGCGTTTCTCTCTCGTTTACAGGTGATGACAAAAGCCTACGTTGCCAGACAGAAGTTGCTCCGCATGGGAATCTTCAAAGAGGTGGAGGTTCTCATCGATACGTCTGAAGGTAACTCTCACAATGATCCGATGCTAACATCCCATCGGTTGTGAGTGATCCCGCGGAGTCAGTTCATCTGGGGAGAATTAATTGTAATTAATCTGTAATTCAAGGTGTCTGCTTGTGATGACATCACTCAGGACGGATGATGATGCTAAATTTGAACATTTAACACGCAGAAAACCTCACTCCCTTCACTTTGACTGGTTGCCCCCTCCTCAGGTACAGACGCTCTGCCCAACGGTCTGGATGTCACTTTTATGGTGACGGAGATAAAGAGGATGTCGGGGATCTACAACACCATGGTGGGCAACAATGAAGGAAGCATGGTGAGTGAAACACACGACTGAAACGTGAGCGTTAAGTTCACAACAACATATATATAATTAATTACACAGTCACAGAACGGATTGAAGTCGTGTTTGGAGGTTACTGCTGTATATGAAAGTGACTCAAAGTGGAAATCGCCCACCGTTGTGTCCCCCCCCCCCTCTCTGACTGAACAACATGTCCTGTCTTCCAGGTGCTCGGTTTGAAGTTCCCCAACACGTTCGGCCGAGCTGAGAAACTGGCCTTCCAGTTCTCCTACGGGACCAAGGAGACGTCCTACGGCCTGTCCTTTTTCAAACCCCAGCCCGGACACTTCGAACGCGAGTACGTCTGTTGTCTGCATTCTAACTGTCATCCAGCTCCCGGGGTGGCGGGGTTCAGATAACCCCCCCGCCCACAGATAACCGTCAGCTGACTTGTCTAGGAATACAAATAGCTGGGATGCTCCGCTCTGGCAATCACTTTGCGTCCCTGTTGCATGGACTTTGATCTCACCCGGTTCAGAGGCTGGAGACCTTCGTGTTCTGTCCGGTTTGGAGATATTTAGAATCTTTTCAATTGCTGCAAGTTACTATTTAAATATTGTAGATCGTACACCCCGTCATGTCTCACCTGCTCTGGTACTCCCTCTGCTGCCGGCTTGGAGGCAAAACTAGAAGTACCCCTGTTCACGTCTGGAATGTGTCACCACCTTGTTGAGTCCATCTTTTTCTTTCAGCCTCACCCTCAACATTTACAAAGTCACCGGTCAGTTCCCGTGGAGCTCTTTGAAAGAGACGGACAGAGGCATGTCGGCAGAGCTCAATGTAAGTGTGTGTGTGTGTGTGTGTGTGTGTGTGTGTGTGTGTGTGTGTGTGTGTGTGTGTGTGTGTGTGTGTGTGTGTGTGTGTGAGAGAGTTTGATGTTTCAGTCACAAAAGATGATAAACAGGATAATTTATATTGATCCGCCCACTCGTCAGTGTAACTTCCTGCACATCTGGAAATCAGTTCATTCTCCAAACTGCACCAAAACACGTCACCTGACCACATTCGTTCACATTATCTGACTCATGTTGGTGTGACCTGTGGGTTTACTTCACGTACTCCGTCTTCCTGTCCGCCTTGCAGTTTCCTGTGGGCGTGACCAACCACACGTTGAAGTGGGAAGGCGTGTGGAGGGAGCTGGGATGTTTGGCACGCAGCGCCTCGTTCGCAGTGCGAGAAGAGAGCGGACACTCGCTGAAATCTGCCCTCTCGGTATAGAAAGGCTGTTTTTTTTACCTCACAGTACACCCTATGGTTCAACCTAAAATGATTTAGTTCCATTTTAAAATGTGTTTCCCATCAGTGCCCGCCTTTTGTCCGCTGCTCCATCCAATTCAGTAGAATTCTTGTCGTTTGCTTGTAGCACACGGTGTCCATTGATTCAAGGAATTCAGCCATATTCCCCAGCAGAGGTGCCTTACTCCGGATCAACCAGGTGAGTCTGCGCCTTTTGAATCTTTCACGAGCTGCCGTGCTGCTGCAGAGATGTGACGGTGTGTGTTTGCCCTGCAGGAACTGGCTGGCTACACAGGAGGAGACACCAGCTTCTTGAAGGAGGACTTTGAACTGCAGCTGAACAGACGTCTCCTCTGGGACTCGGTAAGATGAGTCAAATCCCTCAGACCATGAGTGAACACCGCCCGAGGTTCCCTGCAGCAGGTCAAGCCTCCTGATTGTTGTTTCATCCCCATTTACTGGGGTGAACTTTGAGATATTTCATTAAAATGCCACCAGGGGGCGCTAGAGTGCTAAACACTGATTGGTGTTCTTCTCAATGACTGTTCTATGTCTTTTCAGGTCCTGTCTGCTTCTCTGTGGGGCGGGATGCTTTATCCTCTGAAAGGACAGCCTTCCTCCATCGCTGACAGGTTTGCCAGTCTTTGGAGTGTTACCTTCTCAGGTTATTAAAAAGGTTTCACATAGAAAGTAAACAGGCCTTTTACTTTCTCTACTATTTTACTTTAGGTTGCTATTTTATTATAGTGGCTTCTTTTTGTTCCATTAAAGAGTTTCAGAATGCCAGACTTATGATTTGGAGGATGAATAATGATCAATTTTAATCCAGGTTCTACCTCGGAGGTCCCACCAGCGTGCGAGGGTTTGGGATGTACAGCATCGGACCGCAGAGTGAAGGTAAAGACTGTTGAGACCAGAACGTCGGAATTCACACAATATGCAGACATTGTTATTTCATTAAAAAAATCTACTTGAATGGAAAGTAAAGAGAGCTTTGAGTGGGAACTTCATTCATTCATTCATCCATTCATCGTCTACCGCTTCATCTGCTGTGGCGGGGAGCTGGAGCGTATCCCAGCTGACTTAGGGGACCTCAGTGGATACTTCATCTCTGCAATCTGAAATGTGTGTGTGTCATCTTTGATGCCCTGTTTGTTGTAGGTGACTACCTGGGTGGGGAGGCCTACTGGGCCGGCGGCCTGCACCTCTACACGCCGCTGCCCTTCAGGCCAGGCAAGGGCAGCTTTGGAGATCTTTTCAGAACGCACTTCTTCCTCAACGCAGGAAACCTCTGCAACCTCAACTACGGTGGGTGGATCAGATGTACATCGTCATCGGATGACTCTATCTGTGCGTCGGTGCGTCAGGCGGTTGGTAACACGTCGGGTGGTGTGTTTGCGTGTGCAGGAGAGGGTCCCCGAGCACACCTTCAGAAGCTGGCAGAGTGCATCCGCTGGTCGTACGGAGCCGGCATCGTGCTGCGACTCGGAGACATCGCCCGACTGGAGCTCAATTACTGTGTGCCCATGGGGGTGCAGAGTGGAGACAGGTAGATGAGATGAGAAGAAAGACGTGCATGTATTTAATAACCTCATAACATAAATAAGAAAAAGACTAGCTGGATACCTGCATCAAATTCATACGCGCCTGTACATTTGTTTAGGGTTAGAGTTATATATTGGGAACTGTAAAGTTTAATAAACTTGAGGCAAGGGGATGAAAATTAGATCACATCTTTGACCTTGAAAACTGGGTCAAGGTCAAATTTTCACTTTTATACCTTTTTAGGTACACATCTCTGAAACCGGATGAGATCTCATCACATAACAAAAAGCAACATTTTCAGGAAGCCGGAGGCACAAAAATGTGATGATGACCTTCACCTTTGGTGGAAAGCCAAATACTCGAAAGTACAATATAGAATTCATTGCTGCAACCATTATGAAAGTAGGTCAGGGTAAAATTTTGAATCCAGGTGTGTCGCGGGATGTTTGCAGTCTCTGACTGCCTTATTTCTCATGTAGTGAGCATATCTGGTTGTGTTTTATTGTGGTTAGGATCCTTCCACTGCATAGAATTCATTTCCAACAGACTTTGTCATGTCATTCCCTTCTCTTTTTTTCCACATTTTCATGCATGTTTTATTTTTCTGTGACTCTACTCCCATCCTGCCACATCCGAGGTTACGATCTGTCCACATCAGCATCGGGTTCATGTCAGCATATCTCAATAACCGTTTGGCGCTGATTCTAGAATATTTGCAAACATGTTGCCCATGAAAAGACTCCCTTTGTGTGAGTCGGGGGTCCAAAGGGGACTGCAGTTTTACAATGCCTCTTGTTTTGTATTTTCCCTAATACATAGGCAGGACTTAGTGCCTGATTGAATTTGTAAAATGAATATTTAAGCAGCAGAATGATCAGATTCCATGTCTGAAGACAGTTTTAGTGGATGTGAAACGGTGACTCCTGACTTCTCTCTTCTGTCCAGGATATGTGACGGTGTCCAGTTTGGAGCAGGAATCCGCTTCCTGTAACCTCTCAGGCCCTGCCCCCCCCCACCACCACCACCACCACCCGGCCTCGCCACTCCAGCAACGTTTGAAGGGAGATCACCTTGTTGTTTGTCACTTGTAATGTGTTGTAGAATGTGTAACACTAGCATGGGTCATACGTCCTGGGGCCAAGTATCCGACCCCTCCGTGGCTTCTGAACCACAAGGTGCCAGTGGTGAAACGGCCTTTTACAGATGGAGAAAAGAGAATAAATTTGTTTGGCGGCTCCCCCAGCTAGGATCTTTGTTCCTCCTTCATTCTCCACCACTGGCATTTTGAAACGTTGGCCACTACAGTAGTGACTCAGCTCTCCGGCTCCTCCTGTGGCGTCACCAGTGACTCGTGTCCACAGCGGAGAAGAGATTTTCCTTTATTTGCCTTCTGGGGCCGCTTCTCTTTCAGAAGGAGGATGTATTTTGTTTGACAGTTAACAAAAACCAACAAAATCTTTTGACCCGATGACTTGTGTTGAGTTGACCTGCATGATTGAGCAAACACCGTTTCAGCTGGGTATTGAGCAGAAAATGGAAAACCCACCGCAGCCCATCCACCGCCAGTGCGCTTACCCTCAGCCGTGTTTTTAATGTGGAATCTCTTTACAAATAAATCCCCACTGCTCCCCTTGTCTTTCTGGATCCTGTGTGGTTTCTTCAGTTTGTTCTCGATCCACTGGGTAGAGCTGAGCAGACAGACAGAGACCCGGTGTACACATCTGTCCTGACTGATCTGACAGGGGGCAGCTCTGATCCCTCTGTAAAAACTACACTAGTTTGGTGTTTACCCCAACTGTATGAAAGAGTGACTCAATTCCTTGACATTTTACAAACAGTCAACCTCAATAACCAGGTCTCAGTGTAGAATATGATAAAAATGTGTAGTCATTTCATTTATGGTGTAAACTCCATTTCTCTGGTGATCCTAGGGAAATGGTTTTAAATGTACGCCATGGAGAGATGAAACACATGTTGATGACTGCTTCATAATATGTGTGTGGGGGGGGGGGCAGTGAAGCAACTACATATTAATGAATCAATTGAATTCAAAAGGCAATAATTAATCAGAATCAGAATCCTTTATTTCTCAAAGAGGAACTAGCTTTTTGTTAGAGCTGCTTCGTTTCAGAATTTAAGGACAAAGTCAGAATAATAAAATTGCAATTAAGAAAAAAGCACAGGAAATTATGGATAAATAAGATTTCGTTTCCCTCTTTATTCCTCCTTATTGCTGCATGACTGATGTAGATTTGATTCGCATGTTTGATTTGGCAAAAGCTTTACGATATCAGTTGTTAGCAGTGGGGGTAGGTTTGACATCAGGAGGAGTACTTGAGGTACAAAGAGGAGTACTGATTGCAGGGAGACCTGGATCAGTAGGGGGTGAGAACATCACTTTGTAGAATCTGTCAAAGAACAGATAAAGCTCATTGGCCAAGTCCACTGTGTCTTCAACTCCTTTGTTGACACTTGATCTGTAAGCAGGGATTGTCCTCATGCTATTCCACACCTCCGTAGTGTTCCTCTGCTGGAGCTGTACTCCTCCTCGGTCTCTCTGATCTTAGTCTTGAGGTGTGACTGGTGGTTCTCAGCTCCTCCCTGCTCTCAGCTCTAAAAGCCCTCTTCCTGTCATTTAAAATGGATTTAATGTCCTCTGTTACCCAGGGCTTGTTGTTTGGGTGACAATGAACAGCCTGAGCCAGAACAGTGGAGTCGACTCAGAAGCTGATGTGGTCTGTGATGCATGGGTGGACGGCTGCTTCACCCTGATTGGTTTAAATGTGGGTAGAACAGTCGGCCGTATCCTGACGACCTGAAGGTCTGGACACTTCATCAAGTCAACCAACATAGTTAGAACTGAGGTCATTTAGTCACATATACCTTTATGACCGAGGGGGTGGGGGTATTAGCCTTTTATTGAACTCCGTGTGTGTGTGTGTGTGTGTGTGTGTGTGTGTGTGTGTGTGTGTGTGTGTGTGTGTGTGTGTGTGAGACTGCTGTACCTGTCTGCAGCATACAAGCTGAGTGTTTGTACCTTTGCTCCACAGGAACCTGTGCAGGGCAGTTGAGTGTGGCTGGTACCAGATGGATTTGTGATCATGGCTCTCCCTGTGTGAAAGTCAACAGGTGTGTGTGTGTGTGTGTGAGGGGGGGGGGGGCAGACATACTGCAACCACTGGAGTTTTTGAAGTACAATAAAGTCAAACGTGTTCATCTTTGAACAGACTAAAGTTGTGGGTGTTGCACAATAACGATACAACTTTTAATAATAATCTATACTTTTAATTATCCCTCTTGGGGAAATTCTTTTTACACTCACATATATATGTGTTAATTACACACATGGGTTAGAGGTTACAGGCCCCTGAACTCAGCACACACTAGGGGGCTGTAGGCATGCAATTAGTAAGAGAGGACATACAGTGATACAACGGAGGTGGAGTGACGGGTCGCGCACGAGGGTCGCGCCCCAATGAGCATCTTGTAGGGGGGACGGTGCCTTGCTCAAGGGTGCCTCGGCAGTGGCTGGGAGGTGAGCTGACGCCTCCCACGATCAGCTCACACTCCGGGGAGCGGGAGCGGGATTCGATCCCCCGATGGCTGGGCGATCCTGTCTTCAAGACGATGGCTCAACCGCTGAACCACTGCCGCCCCAAAAACGTCTTTGTAAATATTATGTTTGTATAAAAAGGGTTGGCATTTTTCAAGATAAAGATATGACCCTTGGTTCAAGACATAGTTTGTTAAGCAGCAACAGAAAGATTATGTATTAATTATGCCCCCTTTCTCAGACTACAGAAACCAGCACAGAAATAATTATTAATACTGCACAAACACACTGGCATTAATAAAATAAGATCAAAATCAGTTTAACATCTGAGACCAGGTAAATGTTTAACCTTTATGTAGTATAAAATAAAGGTTAGTATTTGGCAGGAGAATACATTTTTTTATGATTTATCCTTCATCTATTGCAACCTTTGTAACTATCAAACAACTACAGAAAGCTTATGCTAATTCAACACCATTGTGAGTAAGAACCATCAAGCAACTAACTCCCCACCCCAAAAGCCAAAAAAAAAAACCTGAATGCAATACATTCTAAACACAAGATATTTCATATTCCAACACGTTAACTTGTTTTTTCTACACTAATTTCTGTCAGAAATATACATTTACACAAAAATATACATATTACTGCTATTAATTCTTCTGTTTGGAGGAGATAATACCCAAAAATGATTTAAAAACTACTAAAATACTTCTAAACAGCTTGGTTCTGCTCATATTAAGGGTCCAGTCTAGTTTTGATTCATGTAAACAACTTCTTTATTACTTAAACTAAAATGAATTATTCGCATTTTGACAGTGGCATGCTGTATAATATACCACTGAAAATTTTGTTAGGCTAACACTGTAGTCAAGGTGAACAACAGAGTTTTAGGGTTACGTTTAGAAGGAAAAAAAACAAAACAGCTACGGTGACAAACATAAAAAAATGTTCTGCTTATCAAATGACAAGATGAACGATAATTTTTATTTCCTAATAATGAAGGGCAAAGTTAATAAGATAGAAACTTGTGAAGAACACTAGAACTTTCTTTGTTAAAATTCTTATAATAGTACTATTTTTATGTACTATTCTTAATTTACACTAATAACATCATGAGGTATTTGCTTTAAATTTAAGACATCATTCTAAATTTGCTGCTGGAGGCTGCTGAGCTCTTCAGGCGCGACCCCGCGGTCTGACCCAGCGTAGCCTCACGGGAGCGCGCACGTACAGCGTCAACCAGTACGTCACGTCAGTGCCGTGGAGTATTAGCTGGCGAGCCGCTCCGCTGCTCCTGACTGTCATTCACCCGCAGCGGTGGGGGTAGCGTGTGGGTCCGGCGAGGAACTGTCCACAGCGGAAAGTCGGAGGAAATCACCTGCATTTATTTATTTTTATTTTATTTTTTTTATAAGTGAAAAATATTTGCAAACGGGAAACGAACGCCATCATGTTGTGGACGGCGGCTCAAGTCTTCAGGAAATTCTCCACGTCCTCCGTGAGTAACGTGGCTCCGCAGCGGCTTCATTCAGGGGGTGCGTGGTGAAAACATTCAGCAGGGGTGTGGAGACAGGCCGGGCTTCAGCTGCGGCTTCAGCTCCGGCTTCAGCTCCACGCTTCCCCCTCGTCGGTGCATTCAGTTAACGCAGCAGTGGTCGGGTTGTCGTGTTACTGGACCCCCGAGTCTCTGCGCCCCCCCCGGCTGTGACAGGACCGGCCTCTACTGTACGACCAGGATGGGTTGCGTCAGCCTGAGAGCTCCACACTGTACACCCCCCCCCCCGGCTCAGTGGGGATCCTGTGTGGAGGGAATGGGGGCTTGGAGCACATTGAGAAATGGAACGCAGCATCCTGACACACATGCCACATGCACCTGACAGGACCCTTAATCTGAACCCTGACCCCTCACCCTGTCTGCACCCAGGCTGGACTCCTGACCCCTGGTTCATCTTTTGGGGACCTTTAGGAGAGATATCCCCACCATCAGACCCCCGGTTCTGTTCATTTCACACTCATTAGATGGTTTAGACGCGTATCCTTCATGTTTCAACAGGCCCTTCATGAATGACTTCAGGCTCTCCAACACCTTTTTGAGGGGGGGGGGGACCAGCTGCATCGCGTTGGGGTTGTATTTCTCAGATTGTATTTTTCTACATTAAACTAAATTTAAAAAAGGCAGTCAAAAAGACTAAAACATCCCGCAACACCCCTGAATTCAAAATTTTACCTTGATCTACTTGCATTGGTCAAATATCCAAGCTAGTGCTCTGACCTATTGTCATAGATCAAAGCACTAGCTTTGATCTATAGTCTTACACTGGCCTTCTCCCACTCATCCGGTTCCTGAGTGTACAAAAGTTGATTTTTGACCATGACCTACTTTTCTCAAGGTCACCATCTCATTTTCATCCCCTAGTAATCTGCTTTTTGTTTCATCTTTCTTTCTGCAACGGTTGTGAAGATATTTGGGGGACCAACGGACGGACACACGGACACTGACAATTACAATACATCACCGCTTTGGAGCGGGATGTAGCTACAGTGATCTCTCGTTACTCGTGGGTGATGCGTTCCAGGGCAACTCGCAATAGGGCAATAGTATGCGTGTAGGGTATCAAGTGACTACCTACTAAAAATCTGCAATGAGGTGAAGCCGGGCATCTTGATATGGAAGCGATTACATGAAAAGATGTGAAAATATCTAGTTTTGCTGCAGAAGACATTGTCCTGCACTTGTTTGCTAAAAAGTTTGTTTGTTTGTTCCGGTTGCAGCATTATTACCAGAATAAGCTGAAGCTGGCTATAATCGGCCAGAGTCTGTTTGGCCAGGAGGTGTACAGCAACCTGAGGAAGCAGGGCCACAAGGTGGTGGGGGTGTTCACGGTCCCCGACAAGGACGGCAAGGCTGATCCCTTGGGTGAGTTGGTTCGCATCCCTGAAAGCATCTGATTGATGAATGGAGACGTGCAAAAGCTACAAAACGTTGAACAGAAAACATTCATTCATTTTCCAAACCACTTTCTCCACCCTCGTGGATCACGGAGGTTGCCGGAGCCTATCCCAGCAGACTTTGGCTGCCTTCAGACTGCAGGCAAATCGGTTTCCAATCAGATTTCCTTTCAAATCCAATTTTTAGGGCTGACTGTCCACATTGCTTTTAGCGAGTGTCCAAATGTGATCCTGCTCTGTTTGTATTTGCTGTAGTGTTTACATTCGACAACGGTCCAAAAAGTAGTCCTGTGTTCTTTATAGCTTCAAGTCTAACAAAGGCAGAAACGTTTTATTTGTGTCTTTATTCACACGACTGATAGTGCTCTATCAGATTCTGTTGTGGCGGCTCACCAGAAGCCTGCCATGTGGCTGAGGTATATGCGTGCAGACAAAGACAGGTCTCTTTTCCTAAGTTAGCTGTGGGATAGCGGGGACATTGTCTGTGAGAGGAGGGGCCCCCGTGTTTAGTGTGATGCAATCTTTGCATAAAGCATCAACACCACCCGTTGACCTCTGCTGTCATCCTCCTTTCACATCAGACGTCCTTCCTGTTTTATTCATTGTAGTCGTAGTGGTGTGGCTGAGTTTCCTGAGTTTACTCTTCGTGTATAATGAGGTGATTGTGGAGCAGCACCCACTGAGTGTTGTGTAACATTCAGAGTGTTTGGAGTCGATGCAGGCATCGTCTCCACTACCTGATTCTCACAAACCCGTAGGATCGGTTTCACCCTTCCCCAGTCCTTTGAACTGGTTTGCGTTCTTTCAGACTGACTGATGAGGTGATTTTCAAGTTCACGCAGTTCATGCAGTTACCGTAGGTAGCATTAACACAGACTCCTTAGCCCCGCCTCTTCTCCTGCAGGTGACCCCTGCAGGTGCAAGTGATTGGAGGGAATTTATTTTGACGTGACACATCACAATAACAAAAGTACAGTATTTTCCGCACTACAAGGTGTACCTAAAAGCCTTTCATTTTCTCAAAAACCAACAGTGCGCCTTATAATCCAATGCGCTTTATAATCCAGTGCACCTTATATATGGAAACAGTTTTAAAACAGGCCATTCATTAAAGGTACACCTTATAGTCTAGTGCGTCTTATAGTGCAGACCATACTGTAAACTTGAGTGATTGTTGTGGGTCTTCAAATGTGTTGTCCCGATGCATCATGGGAATGTTACGCTCCCATTTGTGGACTCTGTGATTCCAGTCCAGTGTTTGATCTCACATCAGTTTATGGTCGACTGGTAGTTATTCCTGCCAGCGATTATTAACTTTATGGAGAAGTCTGAGGTTTAGTTTTTCAGATTAATCAATAAATCAAGAAATTGTGAGGAAAAGTTCTGAACATAATTTATGGATCAAAACTTTTTTTCTTCACAATTTAGACCGGTACATCGGTCCCAAGCCCGGATAAATGCAGAGGGTTTTGGCAGGGAGGGCATCCAGCATAAAAAACTTTGCCAAACAAATATGGTGGGACAAACTGAAGTGATGTTTTCTTGATTTACTGACTTCAGCTCCAACTTCTGGACTGAACCAATAAACTCTACCGTCTTTCAGCGGTGGCAGCAGAGAAGGACGGGACGCCGGTCTTTAAGTTCCCACGGTGGCGAGTCAAGGGCGCGCCCATCCCGGAGGTGGTGGACGCTTACAAAGCGGTGGGCGCCGAGCTCAACGTCATGCCGTTCTGCTCCCAGTTCATCCCCATGAACGTCATCGATCACCCCAAGCAAGGCTCCATCATCTACCACCCGTCCATCCTGCCGCTGCACAGAGGAGCCTCCGCCATCAACTGGTGAGGAAGACTGGTCCCGTTTCCAGTCTGTCCGTGCGTTCAGTGCAGCAATGGAAAAATACATCTCGGGTCGGTGTGTGAGAAGTTAGGAATCATTTTACTGATAACAAACCAGTTTATGTCCTTTCCCAGGTTAAATTCCTCCGATCTCCTTCCATTAAGGAGAGATAAAATGAAATACTGAAGCCCAAAATGTGCAGCTGTCAATGGAAGCATCCACAGACTTCACACATTAACTGACATTAATAGGGAACAGAAGAATAATAATTGAACGTTAACTTTATGACAGACATAAAGGTTCAGTCTGGCCTCCCCCACCTCAGAGGAGAACATAGTTCATGTCCCTTCATTGACCTTTTCTCACAAGGCGGTTCCTCCTTTTCCCTTCCGTTTGCGAGCCAACAAACAGCTAAACACTGACGTTCTACCAGAAGCGGAAGAAGCTTTAAGGGTTTCAGGTGTAGAACAGAAAAACAGATCCTTTAAAATGTTCAGCGGGTCGCAGTTTGGGCGAGACTATTGTCAAGTGTGTAATAATAAATAATAAAATAATAATAAATACTACTACTACTACTAATAATAATAAAACTACCAATACTACTACTAATAATAACATAAATAAATAATAATAAATAATAAATTCATAAATAATAGTAATAATAATAATAAATAGTAATAAAAATAATAAAAATAAAGTATCTAATACACATTTTAACTTGTAATCAGATCTGATGAGCGGATTATACAGGTAGACCTCGACTTATCGCATTTGGAGTAATGCCGTTCTCGATTATACGTCAGTTTTCCAAATGAATAAAATAAATCAAGTTTGTTATTTTACGCCACTTGACGTCGGTCCGCCACAAATATTGGAATCATGAAATCCCGATTCATTGATGGCTTGCAACTTTCAAAACAAGGAAAGTAACTGTAAAGTAACTTTGTATTGATCGTTTAACTTTTTCTTATTGTGTGAGCTGTTCATTACTTGTAGATGCTCAGTAACTCACGCGTAACATTATTGAGTAACTTTTGTTTTGGCTGTAGTGGATGTTGTAAAGCTGAAGCTAGCATGTCCTACCTGTAGTCCAGGTGGTGGAGGAGGGCGTCTGCTGTCGGTCTGACACGACTCCACCCGCCGTCCAGCAAACAAACATTCTTATCGAGGCTGCCGCTTGTTCTCCGCCCCGGCTATCTCCCTGCTCTTGTTATCACTGCTTGTAAATGAATTACTTCCGTTTGTGTGTTCAACTGTAAAACGTCTTTTACTCTTGTTGTGAAAATTCAAAAAGAGCTTCTTTTCAATTAATTCTTGGAAATGCCAGAATTTACGTCCCACTTCCTGGTGTTGGTGGCATCCAATCGTCTGATTTAAAGTCGTTTCAAGAGAGAGCCAGTCAACCAAAGTAGCATTACTTAGGTTTTGGTCTACTTTATGTCCTCGACCTGCTCTAGAAATAAGTGTTACTGGTGTGTCTGTCTCTCTGGACGTGTGTTTCCAGGACTCTGATTCATGGAGATAAGAAAGCTGGTTTCTCGGTGTTCTGGGCGGACGACGGTCTGGACACCGGACCCATCCTGCTGCAGAGGGAGTGTTCTGTGGAGCCAAACGACACCGTGGACACGCTCTACAACCGCTTCCTCTTCCCAGAGGGCATCAAGGCCATGGTGACCACTCAGAAGAGCCGTTGTCATCGTGTCTTTATATTTACACGTGCATCTCAATGAATTTATTTCACTAACTACATTTTCAAAGTGAAACTTTATGGAATCTTTATCTGTGAGACATAATCCACCGGAAATATTAAAAGAAATAAAAAAAAAGAAAGTCTGTAAAATAAATGAGTTTAAGTTTCAGAATGAAATTACTGAAAACAAAGCTTTTTCCAGAATATTCAAATTTATTGAGATGCACCTGTAGCTTTTTAAAGGACGTGTTCTCGTTCTCTTCCTCCTACTCATCTTTAAATACTGTCAGCATCATGCACACATAAACTCCACACACACACACCCTTCAGACTGACGTGCCTCACATACACACTGTTTATCGGGGCAGGTGGAGGCGGTGCAACTCATCGCTGATGGAACGGCCCCCCGAGTTCCCCAGACAGAGGAAGGAGCGACCTACGAAGGCATTCAGAAGAAATCCAACGCCAAGGTGAGAGTGGCTCTTCATCGTCTTCATCTAAACACGAGATCCCATCGAGCAGCAGCTAGAATAGAATAAATCGTCTGCATGTCTTTGAAATTGTCTGCACTATAAATTGCTCCTCGTATCTGGAGTTCCCTGGAACACTGCAGATCAAATCCTCTGTCGTAAAGTGGGACGACATCTTACCTTGTTTTCAATGTGGGCTGGAAAAACATTTAGGAATGTGAAGTTCACCTTTGAGACGTGATGCTTCGATCCAGACCCTGATCTTTGGTCCGACACAAGTAGGTGATCTCATTCCAAACCGTGGGTTGGTTTGTTTGCAGTGTGAACCCACTCTTTTTGGAATGGTTTTGTCTTTTATACCAATGACAGACTGGAAAACCACAGCAGAAAAACGTAAAATCACAACATCTTGTGTGTCATTTCCCGAAAAGTTCTTTGGTGTGCTTGGAGAATGAAATGTGAAACCAAAACCCCGTGTATGCAATGCTGTGAAAAGATGAACCTTCTTCCAATTTTCAGATTTAAAGGCAATTTCTGATTGTGCTTTATTTTGTGTTGTTAACCATGTTGGAATCTTTTTTTTTTTTCAATCACACAGGAGAGAAGTTAGTGTTGTAATCCCAAACTGCAAGGATGAATGTTTGAGATGTTCAGAGCATTAATATTCCCTTCAGAGAGCACCAAAGCTATCAAGTAAAGGAATATAACAGATGCTGTTCCCAGAGAAACAGCCTTTTTTAAATAATATATATCTCTATAAAAGCGCCTTCCTTCAGTATGAACATTTCCTCTCATCCCAGAATGACCCACTGAGTAGCTGTGGAGTAAGACAGAGGTGGGGGTTTGTCAGAGCTACTTTCTGATTTGCTCCTTGGAGCCACGTTGCCTTTGCGTGTGCTATTTTTAGCGCGCCGTGTTAGTTTCCACGTGTCATTTCACTAGTGGAGAGCAGCTGCTGGGGTTTTTCTCTCTTTCTCAGAAACGGAGCTGACGTTCTAAAAAACACGAATCACCACAGCTTGAATCCAGTTTGTCTCTTTCTTTCTTTTTTTTTTTTTTGTTTGTTTGCCAGGTCAACCTGGCTCAGCCGGCTGAGTCCATCCACAACTGGATCCGCGGTCATGACAAAGTTCCCGGTGCCTGGACTGTCATTGACGGTCAGGTACGTCACCTGAACACACCTGAGAAAAAACACACACAGGAGCTGAGAGACTGACCGGCTTACATAACGGCTGCTAGGTTTGGATTTGGGCCCCGACACGCTGTGTCAACAAGTCATGACGAGGCTTGCAAATGTTGAACTAACGCAGAATAGTAATATTTAACCAGGCATGAAGAACCCTCATCTGTGACAGTGTCCTTAAGTCTGAACCCAGTTTGGAGTTTGATGTTTTAAGAAATGCAAAAAACACTTTTTAAAAGGATCAACGGATCTCAACAGCGATAGAGACGGCGATACTACAGATTAATTTTGGATTAAAATTGCGAGCTGTGGCTTTCATGAAATTAAACGTGACGTCAAAGCATAATGAACAAGTTTATTCGTTCCTCCACAGGTAGAACAGGAATAACTCGTTTCCAGTTGAAAAATAAACATCAAGATTATGTCGTTTTACTCGACTTTGCGTCTGTCTGCCACAAATACTGGAATCATACAATCACTAGTAAACAGTTAAAAGCACATAAAGACATGTAAATGTACAACAAATAAGAATAAAAACTTATACTGTAACATATTATTAGACGGTGGCAACCCCCCGTCGGAAGAAGTGGCTGAGGACAAGACAGTGAGGATTTTTCTGTACTAAACCCAAAAGTTCTATTTGTTTATAAGCTTAAAATGTATAGTAATAACCAAATATTATGGAAAATACATTCATAAATAAAGTACGGTACAGAATAGGGAATTTTTATTTTCAGTTTAGCCTGGAGACGAGTTCATTTGATTGGTGTACCATTTTGTTCATAAAGATGATTCTGAGTTCATGACACATTGAGGTGCTTGCACGTCTCAAACCATCTCCATATTCGTTCCTGCTCATGCAGGAGTGTATTAAAGAGGATAGAGGCGACGGCTGACCCCGTACATGTAGTGACTGCTTCAAATCTTCATGGGAGCCTCCAGCGTTAGCGCTACAAGCTGAAGGTGCGAGCGCTCATGTTGTTCCTCTGTGTGTCTTTCCTCAGTCTGTGACCCTGTATGGCTCCTCGTTGTTGGGGGGGTCGGTACCCAGCGGCCAGCCCCTGGAGATAGAGGGAGCCTCGCAGCCCGGCCTGGTTACCAAGAACGGCCTCGTCCTGTACGGGAGTGATGGGAAGCCTGTGAGTTTGCTGTACTACAAATCAAACAGTCAGAGCAAACAAAAGCAGAGCAGGATGAAGGGGGGGGGTGTCATTCAGGCACAGCGTGCCTCAGCCCGTCTGCTCCTGTAATCTGTGTTTGCTTCACAGTTGATGGTGAAGAACCTGCAGTTCGAAGACGGGAAGATGATCCCTGCTTCTAAATACTTCTCCTCCGGTGAAAGCTCCAGCGTGGATCTGACCGATGAAGAGAAGAAGATGGCCGAGGAGATCAGGGTCGGTCCAACTGGAGTTTGCTTTTTAGTTTGGTAGAAAAGACTTGAAATGACTGAACTGGTCTTCTAATCCCAGAACATCTGGAAGGGAATCCTCAGCAACGTCCCGGCCATCGAGGACGCCACAGACTTCTTCAAGTCCGGCGCCGCTTCCATGGATGTGGTCAGGTGAGAGACCAGTTCCTAGATTCACTTTTCTTTGGATCCACATTTACTGTGATTTCCCATGAAATTAAATTGAAATCAGTTGAATGATGTTGGATTAATCCCCCTAATATCCAACCTAACAGACTAACTCTGCACATTAAGACACAACCAGACCTCTGTGATACATATTTTAGCGTTATTCCAACTGCTTTCAGTGGTGTTTGCAGTGGGTTATGGGAACATTCCTGCATGATATCACACACATTTTTATCTGTCTTGGTGATAGATGATTCCATGAACTGCTCCTGTGACCCCTGGTGGTAAAAACTAGACACTGTTAAGTGTTGAGCGTCCTGCTGTGTTACATAAGGTAGACGAAGCGCTGAAGATGTGAGTGTCTTGTGTCCAGGCTGGTGGAGGAGGTGAAGCAGAAATGTGCCGGCGTGGTGCTGCAAACGGAGGACGTGTACATGGCCACCACCTTCAAGGACTTCATCCAGCTCTTCGTCCGCAAGATGAGGGGGGAGGACGAAGAGGAGGAGCTGGACATCAGCTATGTGAGACTTTGGATTCACCGGTGGGTTTGTGGTTGATCCACGTGTGATCGTCGTACTGTCACTGCTCTATTGTTTCCAGGCAACTCAAGAGGTGAACAATATGACGTTGAAGATGCCGTATCAGTGCTTCGTCAATGGCAAGTTTGAGGATGCCGAAGGCGAGAAGACCTACAATACCATCAATCCTACCGATGGATCGGTGAGTCGCCGGTAGACGTTCCCCCTGAGGGTTTGGAGCAGGTCGCCATCGAACTGACCGTTGTTCTGTTCCAACAGGTGATCTGTAAGGTGTCCTACGCCTCAGTGGGGGATGTGGACCGGGCGGTGGCGGCCGCAAAAGATGCCTTCGATAACGGCCCCTGGGGCAGGATGAACCCTAGGGACAGAGGAAGTTTGCTTTATAAGTGAGTAGGTTCACATGAAGAGAAGAACCTCTCTCTCACACTCATTCCCCACTGGCTGATAATCGCTTTTTTTTTTTTTTTGACCATAAACGATGAAATAAATGACTAATTTCATCACTCATACTGATAATCTGAATCATTTTAGTCCTGTTTCTACTAACTTAAGTCATATGAAGACAGTTTTTTACAGTGGATTAGACTCATTTGTCCAAATGTGTGCTAAATTCTACACACACATTCTGTCTGAGGTGGATGCACAAGTTTGCCCAACAATCTATTTACGTCACCCACAACAGAGAGAGCTTTGCTGAAGACGCATCAGCATCTTCCTCCTTCACACACGATCAAACACCCTCTCATCTCCACCAGGCTCGCAGACCTGATGGAGGAACACCAGGAGGAGCTGGCCACCATCGAGTCCATCGACTCGGGAGCCGTGTACACGCTGGCCCTCAAGACGCATGTCGGCATGTCCATCCAGACCTTCAGATACTTTGCTGGATGGTGTGACAAGATCCAGGTAGACTCGTAATCAGGCACACAAGCGTCTGTAGCTAGTGATGATGATGATGATGATTTAGTCACAGAGACTCTTGGGGTTGTTTGTTGCAGGGTAAAACTATCCCAATCAACCAAGCCAGACCCAATCGTAATCTGACTTTCACCAAGAGAGAACCTCTGGGGTAAGAAGTCTCCTAATAAATACTTTCTATATGTGAATATTGTCGTTTAGCTGTTTGTTTGCATTCTTTTTTTTCCCCTCTTCTATATGTTCTGTTGTTAAATTCAGTGTGTTTTCTGTGGCAGTGTGTGTGCCATAGTCATCCCGTGGAACTACCCACTCATGATGTTGGCGTGGAAGAGTGCTGCCTGCCTCGCCGCTGGAAACACACTCGTTCTGAAACCTGCACAGGTGTGTACGGTACACACATCAACACACACCAGAAATGAAGGTGGTCACACAATCAGTCGTCTATAGAGGTTTGTGTTTCTTACAGTGTTCTCCCTTCTTCAAGAGCAAAGTGGAATGGGGGTGTGGGTTTGTTTGTCCTTCATGTTTGGTTGCAGGAGCAAAAACCCAGAACATGTTTTATATTTTTATTTCATGCTTGTATCTAAAATTTACAGGTCACTCCATTGACAGCGTTGAAGTTTGCAGAGCTGTCAGTAAAAGCTGGAATTCCAAAAGGAGTTATAAACATTTTGCCGGGTTCAGGTAATTAACGCAAAATCAGGCTTTTTTTTTTTAACCATCCAAATGTTCATTACATCATCGAATCAGAAAAATATATAAATATAAGACAAAAAGAGAAGAGAAATGTAATTGGTTCTAGTCACGCGGATCAGAGCTGATGTCTAATGAGGCGTTCATCATCCTCCTACAGGTGGAATGGTCGGTCAGCGTTTGTCTGACCACCCTGACGTCCGCAAGCTGGGCTTCACGGGCTCCACCCCCATAGGCAAGCAGATCATGAAGAGGTGGGGTTTGACAGAACTGTCGGTCATTGGTTCACATAGTTGTTGGCTGAAACTTCCAACCTTAGTTACTGTGATTTCCTGTTTACAGCTGTGCCCTCAGTAACCTGAAGAAGGTTTCTCTGGAGCTGGGAGGGAAGTCTCCGCTCATCATCTTCAGTGACTGCGACATGGACAAGGCTGTCCGCATGGTGAGAGACCGGGTGGTGAACGGTTCTCACAGCGTTAGAGCTGAGCCTGTTAGTGAGAAAGAAAGAAAGAAACACACCTTTATTGTCCCTGTTTGGGGAAATTATCTTTACACTCTTTTTACTGATTGAACATGTATTGTACATTTTAGTACAGGTCCCTGAGACAAACACACAACAAGCACCAGGGGCCTGTAAGCATGCAATTAATACACACAGTGGGAGGCAGAGTGATGGGCAGCGACTTCTTGGTGCGCCCCGAAATGAGCAGCTTGTAGGGGGGACGGTGCCTTGTTCAGGGGCGCCTCGGCAGTGCTCTGGAGGTGACATGACACCTCCCACTGTCAATTCACACCCCGAAGACGGCTGGTTGGGAGTGGGAATGGAACCGCTCATCTATGATCGTAGGACGCCCGCGCTACCGACTGAGCTACTGCTGCCCGAGCGTGTTTGATCTGACCCAAAGTCCACCTGAAATATCTAGAATATGAGACTTAATATTATGTGTTTGGGTTCTAGGCTGTCTTTTGGTATGGTTGAGTTCTAGACTCCGCTATGGTTGGGTTCTAGATGGTCTCATATGTGTTTGG
This sequence comes from Antennarius striatus, assembly GCF_040054535.1. NCBI lineage: Eukaryota > Metazoa > Chordata > Actinopteri > Lophiiformes > Antennariidae > Antennarius > Antennarius striatus. The sequence continues at coordinate 13,268,494 of NC_090797.1, read as the reverse complement.
GTAATAGACTGTCTCATGTGTTGGGGCTCTAGGCCGTTTCTCACATGGTTGAGTTGTAGACTATTTCCACTATAGTTGGGTTCTAGACTCTCAGGTGGAATCTAGGGTGTCTCTCATGTGTTTGGGTTCTAGACTGTCTGTTTGGGTTCTAGACTGTCTCTTATGTGTTTGGGTTCTAGACTGTCTCTCATGGATTTGGGCTCAAGGCCATTTCTGCTATGGTTGAGTTGTAGGCTATTTTTACAATGGTTGGGCTCTAGACTCATGTGGATTCTAGACTGTCACATGGTTGGGTTCTAGACTGTCTCTCATGTATGGGTCCCAGACTGTCTTGTGTGTTTGGGTTCTAGACTGTCACATAGCTGGTTACTAGACTGTGTATGTACAGTATTACAGTCAACCAAGTACAAAAAGGGATCAGGAAACAGCCAATACACTGCTGAACAGTGTTTGACATCATTGGGTGCTGGATAATTGCTGGAACATTTAGGTTATTGTAATGAATAACAGGATTGGAATACTTTCATCGACTGTAAGTCCTAGAGGGGCTGTTTGGATCATAGTCTGACATCTTTGTGTGTGTGTGTGTGTGTGTGTGTGCGTGTGTGTGTGTGTGTGTGTGCGTGTGTGTGTGTGTGTGTGCGTGTGTGTGCGTGTGTGCGTGTGTGTGTGTGTTGCTCCACAGGGCATGAGCTCTGTGTACTTCAACAAAGGCGAGAACTGCATTGCTGCTGGACGTTTGTTTGTGGAGGAGTCCATTCATGATGAGTTCATCCGCCGGGTGGTGAGTGACCCCATGACCCCACACAGTTCTATAGAACGTGTTCTCCATGAGTCTGTCTAGTTAAGACTCTCAAGAAACTGATTTTAAACAAGAATCATGAAAAATGGACCAGCAGAGGTCGACATTATCTAATTTATGCTCCAAAATGTCTATTATATACAAATGTACAAAGACACTGGCTCCTACATATCCCAGAATGCAGTTTAATGTTGTCAAATTGAGCAGAGGAAACAAAACGGCACTGTGAAGCATGAAACATCTGGCTTCCTCTTCCCTTTTCGCCTCTAAGGTGGAAGAGATCAAAAAGATGAAGATCGGAGACCCACTGGATCGCTCCACAGACCACGGCCCACAGAATCACAAAGCCCACTTGGACAAACTGTTGGAGTACTGTGGGGTGGGAGTCAAGGAGGGGGCTACGCTGGTGTATGGAGGCAGACAAGTGGACCGTCCAGGTACAGCTCACACACCGAGGTTCCACAACCTGTTCTGTTTATTCTCCTGCTCTTACTTTAAAACAGTGTCTGGTCGTATAAATCAGACTAAACTAAATAACTAACAAATAGCAAATACTCCTCCTTGACACCCATATTTTAGAATTTATTGAGAAATTCATCAAACAATAACAATGTTAATACGTGTAAGAAATCAATCTGTGTTGGGAGCTGCCTCAAAATCTGATCAGGTCTTGCCAATAAAACACAAATAGGTCAAATGTCATACTAGGTTTTCTGTATCATCTGAAAAACAAATACACAAAATGCATCAACGTTGTATTAGTTTTAGTGTTGATAAATATAGAAAATATATTTTAGGAAGCTAAGAAGAGAGTCCAAATGTAAAAAAAGTAGGTTTTCAATAATATTTAGTTCGATCTAAATTACTTTTTTTTTGGCGTGAATTAAAAATACCTCAAACACGTCGTCGTTAGATGGTGATAGACAGACAGACAGGCTTTATTGATCCCAAAGGAAATTGAATAATACATCATCTGCTCACATTCACGCAGACAAAAACAAATTCACTCCATTGACAACAACATTTTAAATCTAAGCATGAAAAGTACAAGAAACGGCAGAATGTACAGTGTTCAATCAATAATCAATGCACCAATGCTCCTTCAGGGTTTTTCATGGAGCCCACTGTGTTCACTGACGTGGAGGACCACATGTTCATCGCCAAAGAGGAGTCCTTCGGCCCCGTCATGGTGGTGTCTAAGTTCAAAGATGGGTGAGTCATCGGTAATGTACCCGTGATAATGTTGTGGGATTTCCATCGCTGACCCTGACCTCTGACCTGTCGCTCCAAACCTCCAGCGACGTGGACGGCGTCCTGCAGAGAGCCAACGACACAGAGTACGGCTTGGCTTCTGGCGTCTTCACCCGCGACATCAACAAGGCGATGTACGTGAGCGAGCAGCTGGAGGCGGGAACCGTGTTCATCAACACCTACAATAAGACGGACGTGGCGTCCCCCTTTGGAGGGTTCAAGCAGTCTGGTTTCGGCAAAGACCTCGGTGAGCAGAAACTGTTTTTTTTTGTGCTAATCCAAAAAAAATCAGTTTAATAACAGCATTAAAACTGGAAGGGCCAGCCCCCAGAATAAAGCTGATCCCAGTGATCATGTTGCTGCTTTACTTCTTTCTCTGCTCAGATCGGATCTACTTGCTGCTTTCGAATGTCAAACACAAAGACTGTAATATAAAGTAAAGAAAGGACGACAAAATAAAAAAAATAAAAAAAACAGGTTACAACACATTGGTCAGCTGTTTTTAAACCATGAATCAGACAAGAAAAATATTCACAACAGGAATCAGAAATGTTTGGTCTGTAATCCAGAGAACCTCCTGGAATTAGCCTGGCCTAATGTTTGGTATCATGTGTTCCTCTTCATGCTTTCTGACCTGTTGCCCTGTTGTTGCTCTCCTCCACAGGAGAAGACGCTCTCATGGAATACCTGAAGACCAAAGCTGTGACTGTGGAGTACTGAGGCAGGACGGACTCTCCTGTGGAAACCTCACCCCCTGGAGAAGAGTCCAATAGGAAGGGACTTGGTCTGCTTCAGTCAGACACCCAGCATCATTCAGCATTGCTTCTGGGCTCTGTGTGAGTGTGAGTGTGTGTGTCCTGTATGAATGACAGGAGACCTGTGTTGTTCGCTTCCGAAGGACAACGTGCCACCAATCAGACATTCTTGTGTTTTATGCCTGTCTGCATATCGACAAATGCAAGCTGAGCTCAGTGTTTTATGTTAAAACACGCTCGTCTTCATCCTGAAACACATCTTCTGCATCTTCATCAGTGATGTTGGTCCGTTTCGTTTATCTCAAGCTTTTTCTCATTCGCTGCCATCACCATTCCTTTTACACCTCTCAGTTTACGCCAGCAGCTTCTGGGCTTCAGTCGGTGAGTCAAACCTTCTCTGACTCAAAAGTGTTCATCACACGATACATTCTGTCATTCAGTAGGAACAAACATTCACTTTTCAGGGGAAGAAGGGATCGATGATGCTTTTAATGATCGATTGAAGTCAAATGCAAGCTGGAAACAACCTCACTGCAACAAAAACTTGATGCTTTTTTCAGAAAACATACCTTTCAAATCATATTTCAGAATTTTCTACCCATCCACTACATTTTTTTTCTCCCCAAATTGTAATTTTGAATTAGTTTTTGACACACACTTTAGCATCACGCTCATAAGCTACGTCATCCAGAACAAAACAAAAAACATTCAGCAAGATTGTTTTCAAAAGAGAAAAGCTCGATTCTTGACATGAAAAGTGTCGAGAACCGACTCTAGATCACCGAGCATCTTTAAATACAAAGACATGTGTCTTTTTTTTTTTTGTAAATATTTTTAACAACAGAGGGAAAAGGACTTTATCAATATATTTTTGTCAGAGGAAAAATATGTTAATAACATAATATACACACCAAACAGATGTTTTTATGCATCATTCACTTGTGATATTATGTTTGTCTGATTGTGCTAAGAAGTATTTTTGAAAGCTGCCTCTTCAATAAACAAAGTTCAGCCAGTAATACATGAATACAACTTATTGAATTCTGCGGGACACACTGGACGCAGACGGAACGACTGCTTCTTCTAGAGATGCAGTTTTTGAGGTCAGCACTGAGTAGAGCACAAAAATCCACCAAGAACAAATAATTTTACAAACCGTGTATAAAATCTACGTTTTTACATCATCATTCGAGACATTTGAGGTCGTTCTCCAGCTCTGAACTGGGACTGGTTGGATTTGACCTCCATCAAGCACTTCATGACCTCCATCAAGCATCTTGTACTCCAACTACGATGTGTTGTAAACGGTAAAATTATCTAGTCGGTGTCACCGTCAGCCATATAGAATAAAGCTTCAACGTCAGAAAAATGAATCATATCTACAATTAAGATTCAGATGTCGCAGTTGAGCTTCATGTTGTTAAAATCAAGATCTTGTTAATGTTCCTCATGGGTGACGTCAAATAAATCTGCTGCAAACCTGAACACTGCTGGAGAAGTCTCGGATGAAAATAAAGGGAGGACTCAAATAGGAAATCCCAGTGAAAATAGACATTTGAATTATGCAAACATACTGTATTGGTAAAATTCAACATCCACATGAAGGTCAGTCGGTATATAGACTTTATTTTCATTGCAATAAAAATAATCATTCGTTTCAGCTGCCTGAAAGTTTTCAGTGACTGATCCTAAATCAGGATCCTTCAGGCCAAAGAATTTAAATTCAATCCAGAAAACGTGAAAGCTTGTGTTATTCAACACCCAAAGGCTCATTCAATCTGGAGAGAAAACGTGACTATGGCAAAAAGTTCATTTGTAGTTTATCTGTTCTACAGAGTAACATTGTCCAGCTCTGTCCTCTGCGCTCGTGACGGAACATCCTGCGGAGCTGAGGTCAGAAGGCACGGGGTCACGCTGGAGTTTTCACGACTACAGTTTAACGTGGTTTATTCCCATCTGTTGGTTTAAGTCCATCCTCACTGACAGATGAGTGTTCATGTAAAAAAAATCTCTGAGCCTCATGAATGAATAACGACACAAAGCCTGAGCTCATGATAATCTAAAACAAGCTGATTCATGGCATTACATTTCACAACAAATACAATTAGAGGTCACGCAGTCAGCTGATTACCAGACTGGATGAGGTCATCACTCTTGTGGCTCCAAATGCACTTTTGCAACATGTCGGTGTACAAAATCATATTTGATGCTGTTCCCACAGGGAGTGAGACGTGTGTTTTCTGCACACAGGAGCTCTGAGCACATCACCTCTGTGGGGTAAATCTCACATGAGGTGAAATGTTTTATGACGGATCAGTTTAATCACCTCAGAGGGCGAAGACAATAAACACGTCTGTGGTTCCTCGTTCCTACGATCCCTGCTGATCCACAACTTGGATGTTAGCCTTCGTCTTCTTGACTTTATCTCCAGGTAATTTGAGGTTGTGCTCAGTGATCTCACTCCCTTCACCAGAGTCTGAGTCCTCTTCAGAGTCTGAAGTCTCCTCATCATCATCTGAGTCACCGTCTGACCCGCTGAGCTCCACCAGCGCCACATCCTGAGGACGGGGAGAAATCACACGACGCACTAAAACCAGTTTTCTAGCTCAATAGAGAGAAGCAGGAAAACCTCTTAGTTATTTTAGCACCAGCGGTCCTACACTCACCATCGCTATGACGCTCTGTGCCGCCTCTACGTTCTCAATATCAAAGCATCGAGCAGGATCTTCTTCCATCTGCTGTTTCAGCCTTTCATTGGCCTCGGATATCTGAGGCAGAAAAGTCTGTAGTCGCTCCAGCACTGCCTCACCAAAAGAAAACAGATCGTCACACCTCTGTGCTGAGTTTTAAAAAAATAATGAATATGCAAGAAATAGCATCAGGGGATGAATATTTAGCCTCACCGCTGCTTCTGGGAACTCTCTCCGTCTGCAGGGAGCTGCCACGCTTCGGCTTCAGGAGAAGTTTCTCACTGAGACCTGGCGGCACAAAGAAATTATAGTTACGGTCGAACCTGAGGGCCTGGAGTTTAAAAAAAAGACAAATGTCTGGAGTCAGAGAGTCAATATCACCACTGTTCACTGTGGAGAACCTTCTTTAGGAGTGGCCAGTCTACCAAAACTGACTCCAAGAGGACATTGATAGTTCTTTCAAGAGGTCACAAAGACCAGAACAACATCTGAAGCAGTGTCTCCAACCGTTTAGCTCCATGGTCCGGAGCTTTTTTCAGGTGCGGAGGATAAATAAAACAACAAAATAAAGTGATACGGCCAGCATGAACTGTTATTTTCTAAATTTCATAATATACGTGAATCCAATATGTATCAACTTTATTAGAAACGTTCTCGTAAAATTGCACCAATATTGATTACATCCCGCTTCAAAGCGGTGATGTATTGTAATTATCAGTGTTTGTGTGTTCGTTCGTCCATCCGTCCGTTAGTCCACCAAATATCACGCAACCTTTGCAGATAGAAAGATGAAACAAAAAGCAAATTACTCGGGCGGCAAAGGGGATAAAAATGAGATGATGACTATGACCATCAGAAAACTAGGTCAAGGTCAAATTTAAACTTTGACAAGCATAAAGAATGACTCATTGACAGATGTGGAGGAGAGAATCTGTAATTTTACAAAACAAAACAGTGAGACCGGACAAAAATGGAGAGTTTGAAGGAGGAAAACCTCTGCTGCACAAAATAAAGCCCTGCAAAGGCTCACGTCTTCTGTTGACCGATGAAACAAAAACTCTGGACCTGCTTTGAATGTGTTTCCCATTGCATCTGGCACAAAACTAACACAGCATTCCATAAAAACCTCATCATTCTGCTCTAGCAGGAAATCCTGAGGGAGAATATCCGGCCATGACTTCATGACCTCAGGTCAAAGGTTACTCTGGCTATGCAGCAGGACACTGATCTGAAACACACCAGCAAGTCTTCCTCTGCATGGCTCCAAAGAAGCAAAATATAAGTTTTTGAGTGGCTGATTGGAAACCCAGATTTAAACCCACTGAGATGCTGTGGCATGACCTTCATCGGGCAATTCTCTTTTAAGTATAGTGAGTAAAAATAGCTCCAGCCATGATTATAGAAACTGAAAATCATTAATATTATCTGAAAAAACAAGTAGCTAACGTTTTCGTTTACAATTACGGCATACATTAATTTTTCTATCAACATCCAAACCACTAATAATAATAGAACTCTGACCTCCTCCGTCGCCACATGTCAACAAAGCCTGTGAGCGCGTTTTCTTGGTGTTTAATTCCATGTTAGACGAAACTCCACCAGGTGTTCGTAGACATGCGTTAACAGTGAGACTAACATCCGGATACCGGAAACGAATGGCGGTATTTTACATCCCTGCAGCGCCCCCTGCTGTTCGGGAAGAACTTTTGAAATTGGCCCATGATGGTGATTGGGAAGATAACGCTGAGCCGACACAAAAAAGCATTTGAATAAATAAGGTATGTCGAAAGCTTAATTCCCCACTATAACCAGGAGTTTGTAAGGAATCGGTTTGCTGCACTGTGTTCTGTGTGTTTCGTGTTAATGCTGCGATTGCGCACTACGATGGAGCTATGTACAGTATGCCACTTCTCGTGGAGAGATGACGGTGTAACAGGAGGTCTCACTCTGGCATACCTTTGTTGCGACGAAACACTGGTCTACACGATTCAGAGTCAATTCAGTTCGTATAAAGAGTTTCATAATTACCTTCAAACATATTAACCAACAGTACTATAAATTCTCCCTAGGAAATTAACAATTGCAATTAAGATGTATCAAAACCCAGTACAACAAAGCAAACCATCCCTGTGCAATTTCCTCCGGGATTATTAAAGTATCTATCTATCTATCTATCTATCTATCTATCTATCTATCTATCTATCTATCTATCTACACAAAGTGCATTTTTATATTGGGTATCTGTATTTACTCATGCAGTAAGCTACATGGAAATAAATGGAATTATCATTTTGCGAATCGAGCCAATCCATATTCTATTGTCAGATCACAATAGTGTAGCAGTAAAACCCCCTCCGATAGGATAAACTCCCTAGGTTCGGATTACTCACCGTTTTTTTAAACGGAGTCCGCCATCTTCTCAACATAGACGAGCTTTGGCCTCACTTAACGCTGTGACGCGGCTCTCTGCCTGTCGGTCTGTCACTGAACGATAGTCGCATCTTCCCTTCTGGATAAAATGTCTCCGCAGCAGAAAGGTAACAAACATAACTTAAAAAACACAACTTAAAATTCATGACTAGGATAATTATTTTATTCCGTACCCACCTTCTTGCTAACGCAGGACAATTCAGTCTCACGGCTAACGTTTAAGAAACTAGAGTCGTGGGTTGTTTTTTTTTACTGCTCTGATTTCTGTGCAGCTAGCTAACATGTTTCAGCTAACATCAACAAATATCCACGACTAGCCAGATGTGTTGACTCCGACTGGAAACATTCACACTCACTGTGAGAGTACATCTCATGAAAGCCCAAACGTATGGCGTAAAGCTCTGCGAACGGTCCTGACTATCATGGGATGTAGTCTAATGATGTGTAAACTAAGTTCTCCGCACTGCATCATCACCACAAGACAGTCATAGCATGAAGAAGTTTGGGAGACGCGTTCTGTCTGATTAGCAGCATCATGTTTAATTTAAATGTGTGGGATGCCTGTATTTAAGTTTACTGCTTCATACTATGTTCACATCAGGCACAGATGGCGCTTATAGTTATTAAAAATTCTACTTGATCAAACTATAACAGTTTCAACAACCCAATGTACCACATTTTAAATGGTTTTCCTTTACATGATGCTAAATGCTATTTGAACTTCCTGTTTGAGTCTCCAGGTGATGCAGCCTCTTGCTTAAAAATGCTTCTGGTTATTTGTAGAGAACCTTTAGCAGCTGTGACCTTTTAGACACACAACCAGGCCGCTGGTTCTGGCCTGAGGAATCTCAGCACATTCCTCGTGGACAAAGGCCTTCAGTTCTGGAATACTCCCAAGGTTACCTGCTGCCACTGTCCATCCATACACACATTTTCTTGTTTTCTTCATCTGCTTTTCCACCTTGCGTGTCACAGCTTATTCCAGGTGGCTATGGACATGCTGCCAGTGTATCGCAGGGCCACACAAAAGACGAACAACCATTCATGCACACACTCACACCTAAGGACAATTTGGAGTTGTCGATTCACCTCAGCTGTGTGTTTTTGGAGGTGGGAGGAAGCTGGAGAACCCGCAGAGAACCCACGCAGACACAGAGAGAACATAGATCTTGGTGTGAGACGCTATCTGCTGTGTCACTGCACCGCCCCCCTGATGCAACGGCTTTCTTCAAATTTCACAAGAGAATTTTTTTATGCCATTTGAGTCATACGTCCAAGACGTCCACTAGGATTATCCAGGACTTACTCTGAAACAGCTTTTGCACAGATGGGGAGATTCTTTCTTGTAGGATTTCCTGAAACTTGATGGAATCCTGGATAGCAGGAAGAAAAGCATAAATTTGTGATACTTTTTGAATGATATCATCACTTTTGATTCAGACTCCTCTGGTTTAATTTCTTCTTTCAGTTCATTTTAATGTATTTATGTTGTATCAAATCCCAACATCAGTTACATTAAGGCGCTCTCCAAAGAGAGCAGGTCCAGACTGAGTCTTTATTCTACAGAGATTATCATTTTTACAAAGCCAGTTTACAGGACTGTGATACAGGTGTGTCCTTAACACAGAACATACATTTCTTGTAAATTGATTCATTCATTTGTTTAATCTTGGTGTTTTATAATCCTTATGTTGCTTCTGGCTCCTGTCCCCTCTGTTCTCCTTCCTCAGACTGATGGATTCCAGTGATTGATTTCCAACATGGATTTCGCTCCTGAACCAGTATAAACCAGTTTGCTGTGCATTATATTAATACTACTCTTAGCCTGGATGGTAAGAGATGAGAGGCTGCAGCCGTAGACCACATCATGAGTATACCGAACCTGGGAGCAGCTCTCGGGGAGTCTCTGGGGTCTAACCTTACTGTCCGTATGAGTTTAACACGTGGCGGGTGGAATGCTCTCTCCCTGAAGTCTATGTCCTCCGGGTGGATCGCCTCTCTGTTCCAGACCATGGTCCCTACTGGTTATACCAAGCTTCATGAGGAGCGGCTAGCGATGGTGGACCTTGGTGTTGCACCGGAGGCTAACTCGCTGCAGAACGGCTACAGACAAGAGACGGCGCACATAGACGGCCGGCGACTCCTGGACAGGGCATCGCGCTCTTCTTTGACTTTATCGGACTGTGGAGATGGAGGCTACTCTGAAACAGAACCCATGCTGGCTGAAAGGAGGCTGTCCGATGAGGAGGTAGACGCAGAGGAGGAAGAGGCTGAGGAGCGTGAGACTCATGTCCTCAATATGCCGAAGGAGTCACCGCTGGCCATGGCGCTGCAGATACTGGTGCCTTTCTTGCTCGCTGGATTTGGAACCGTATCGGCTGGAATGGTGTTGGACATTGTGCAGGTAATCCAAGCTACACTACAAATGTTATTCAGACAAAATCCAGATTAGTTTAGAGTTCAAGTCAGGATTCTTTCACCACAGGTGAGTCTTATTGTTTTGTCGTGCATATTTCCTTCCTATCATTATTAATAACAGAGTTCCACAGAGACGCCCAGGAAGAGCCTGACGGGGCAAAAACTTCAGTCAGTCAGGTTGGAAACAAGCAGGAGGTTTATGGAGATGACTTGATGTGGAGCTAAACACTAACAGGAAGTGCAGGTGAAGTGTGAGCCTGAAGGCTCACTGTGTGCTCATCCGTGTTGAAGACAGGAGGAACACCTGTAAATAAAACTACGCCTGCTGTTTGCTTCAAATACGTTTCAGACAGATCAGGATCAGACTGTTTACTGTCTGCTAATATATAATCTACCTGTCAGACGGCATCACGGCACACACACACTTCAAATAAAATATAACAATATAATATACTGTATTATAATATGTCAGAAGATACAGTATTTTGTTACAGCGTGACTGAGACATTTTTTTTGTTAACCTAAGGAGGGATCTGTTCGTTAACTCATCGTCTTGCTGCTCTGCACACGTCTAAAATCTCCACACGTTACCTTTAACTTCAGCTCCATTTGTTTTGGCATCTTGCAATAAAAATAAAATAATTTAACTGAACTTTTCTCCAGCGTATTTTCAGCTCTTGTAACTCATATGACATCACCAGTAAAATGTTTGTTTTAAAGATATCTATATTTAAAAATCTTGCTCTCGGGTGTGTGTTTTAGTTTTGATAAAGAGAATGCATGCAGATGCAGAAAAGGTACTTCCTCCAAATGAGATTGATCCTAAAAGATCATTACATTGCAGTGCAGTGATCATTTAATCACTGGCGTTCATTAATACACAGGTTACGATATTTCAGCTCCTTGTGCCGTAATCTAAGGGAAACAAACACATCCCCTCAAATGAAGATGATACTTGATTTGAATTCATGACAGGATGTTTGATAAGTAGGTTGTTGATGTTTCTACAGACAAAGCAGGAATTTGTCTCAGCTAAATGACAACTTTTAATTTTAATTTAAATGTTAAAGTTGTAAAAGTAAATTAAGAAAGCAGTTTGTCAGAGCTGTTTTAATGGGGTTTTTTTTTGTCTGTAATCTGCAGCACTGGCAGGCGTTTCAGTACATCACAGAGATCTTCATCCTGGTTCCTGCTCTGCTTGGCCTCAAGGGAAACCTGGAGATGACTCTCGCTTCGAGGCTGTCTACAGCGGTGGGACACACACACACACACACACACTCACACACAGTTCCATTATGTAGTCTGGGGAAACAACGTTTTTTTTCTCACTTTGAATGGATTTAGCTGTAGTCTCTAAAACGTAAAGGCAGTCACTGTGCAATAAAAGTAAATTGATTCATGTGATGTAGCCAACAATCAATCTGCATGAAGGAACTGACATCTATTCTAATCATGAAGTTCAGCTTCTTCCAGCAGGTGTTTGTTTGAAACAGACACAGACGGCAGTTTTAACAGCGGTTCATCCATTCTTCTTTTAGCGGATGACACATTTCATTGTCTGACACAATGTGTTGTTGTAGTAATTTGATGTCATGCTGCAGTGACTCAGCATCAAATTAAGTGTATATTTTTACATTTTTGCTGAGTCAACAGAAAATGTCTCTTTCATTTAATCGTTGTTGTTGTTTTTTTTTGCTGAATGTTGAAAAAAAAAAAGCTGGATGGAGCCGTCTCCTGATGTGGACGGTACACAGAACACACTGTACAGTGTGTGTGTTTGTTTTTGTGGAGTTACATAAGTGTTGGGGTGGTGTCTCATCCCCTACCAGCTGAGACTCTGCCTGCTTCCAGTTATGACTCCTCTCAAAGACACACTGTGTGATCTGTGCTCACAGACAAAGCGCTCTGGTGGGTAACAAGCTCCTCCAGGTTCTAGTCAGAATGACTATAACCTGGTCAGAGGCGTGTCTATCTTTAGAGAGGAGAAGGACAGCTGCAGACAAGATGGTTGAAAAGTTTTCTACTTTTGAATTCTTTCAGCAAAAACTTAAAAGAAGGGCAGAATGGAGGGAGCAAGTTGGTTCGGTTAGTTCTTAACGCGCCCCTAAGTGTTCGTCTCCTAAGTGCTAGAAGGAGGATAAGTTACGGAGCAAAGTGTGCTTTTTGGATAACTTCTTAGAGGCTCAGTATTTACAGTGCTGAGTCAACACAGAGTCACAATCCTGGGGCTTTGCTGTCGGTCGGCGGACTGTGTTTGTTCTCCTCAGGCTCAGCTGTGAAACAAACACTGATCCACATTGTGGGAAGATAAACAGTTGACAAGACTCTTCTTGCTCACCACGTCGACTTCTGTTACCCCCCTATCACCACCACCACCACCACCACCACCACCAATGAAGTGAGGAGTAGGGACGTTGTTTCCATGCGCTCCATCATCATGCTTGTAATATTTTTTTTTTTAACAAAACTTCCTACACACCACAAACACACACTGAGGCGGTGCCCTGCTTTTAAACTGTTCCTCTCGTTTAGATGAGTCTGATTCCATCGGAGTCTTCACGTTGATATATTTGCACTCGAATGTGAAATGTTTCAATGCAAAGATACAAATAAAACAAGACTTTAAAAAAAAAAAGACATCTACTAGGACTGCTGTGTGAAACATTATGGTGTGTGTGTGTGTGTGTGTGTGGGGGGGGGGGGGTGGGGGGGTTCATTTCCAGAGCAGGTCTCAAATGTTTCACAAATAAAGCCTTGACAAAACTTTCTACACACAAAAACCAGGTACGGAAGTTTCCATGGTTACTGTTAAATGGACACTCTGAGTGGGAGTGTCTCAGATAAGGGGCTCTAGGTCTTAACTGAACAATTGAACAATCCCGAGGGCGGGGGGGGTCGTTGATATGAAACTAATGGCTGATAATTATAATAACGGATAAACACGGAGTAACAAGAACCCAACCTGTGGTGTGAACCTGAGTGTTTGCTGCTCGTAATATTTGGATTTTTCAACAGGTCTTATTCTTTCTGTTGTTCATGGAAAGAAGCTTTATGATGACTGAAGATTTTTTTTTGGGGGGGGGGGGTGTGTTACGTATTTCATTTGTCGTGAACACTCATCCTATTGGTGCTTTCATCTGACCCATCACAGGTGAATGTGGGCAAGATGGATTCTCCTATAGAGAAGTGGAATCTCATCATAGGCAACCTGGCACTAAAGCAGGTAAACACACACACACACACACCCTCATTGAAATTTTTGATAGACACTCATTACACATGTAGCCAGTTTAAATTTTTTATTGCTATATTTTTCTAGATTCTGTTACACAAATTAATTTCTTACAGATTAATTCATTTAAATTATTGTAATGGATAGTTTGATGTAACTGAATTTAATAAAGGCAGAAGCTCACACACATGCATGTCGTGTTTTCATTATTCTATCCGTGGCTGAAAGTGTGTAATGTTACACTGATTATCCTCATTGGTTGGACTGATGGACCGTCGTATTAATCCTGTCTGTGCAGTAACACTCTGCCAATCATTTACCTTCATACAAATGAACACACCGTAACATGCACACTCCGGAGAGCTTGGAGCTGCTCGTCCTGTCTGTCCTGCAGCAACATCACAACATTATGCAATGGAAAGAAAGTCACATTTATACAGAGCATTACCGAGGGCTATTTGACTTGATATTTGCTCACTTTTCTGTGAATTCTGCTGCCCCCCCCACCCCCCACCCCCTCCAGGTTCAGGCCACTGTCGTGGGCTTCCTGGCAGCTGTAGCGGCTGTGGTTCTCGGTTGGATCCCAGAGGGAAAGTTTCAGATGAGCCACGCTGTGTTGTTGTGTTCCAGCAGTGTGGCCACGGCCTTCATAGCCTCCCTGCTGCAGGGTAAACAAACACACACACACACACACACGTCCAGCCACTGATTTTCACAATAAGCTGTTAGTACTGTTGCTGTCAAGAAGCTGGTTCTTTTTTACAGCTTCAGTCTTCATAAATGAGCTCACAGGCTGAGAGACGTAAATAATGTCTCTAGTAAAGACAACAATCAGTGAAATGCTCCTAAACAACTGCGTCATTTTTCAGGTATCATCATGGTGGGGGTGATTGTGGGTTCCAAAAAGACTGGCATCAACCCAGACAATGTAGCCACACCCATCGCTGCCAGTTTTGGGGACCTCATCACCTTGGCGATCCTGGCCTGGATCAGCCAGGGACTGTACAAGTGCCTGGGTATGTAGACCAGAACGTTTCCCTGCTGCGGCCCTGAACACATGGTGTGATCCGCTCACAGCATGCATCATGTACTGACAGTTAGAGCAGACTTTCTGCAGTGTCTCCTCAACAGTTCAACATACAGTGACAGTCGTACCTCCGGCTTAATCTGGTCTGTGACTGAGCTCGTAAGTCAAACAATATTTCCGCATTTAAAATCACTAAAATGATTTTAATACTTTCCAACCTTGTAAAAAAAAACCCAAACAAACCCTAAATTATGACTAAACCATATTTTTATAAACCAACAGACATGCAGACTTTATCTGTGTATAATTGATAATAAATACTACACAAGCAATGATAAAAGTATGAAAACAAACGCAAAAGTCACGAGAGCACACGAGCCACGTCTTCACTCCACGAAAGAGATTGAGATTCGGTCTCAGCTGATGTTGTATCTATCCACCAACTAGCGTTGGTGTCTCGAAGCTTGGCTTGTATCTCTGATTTTTGTTCGTATGTCAAACAGAAATATGGACAGCGAAGGCTCATATCTCAAAAAACTTGTATGTTGAGCTGCTCGTATCTCGAGGTACTGGGGTACTTGATATATTACATTGTGTGGTATGGGATTAGTTACAGTCTGCATTGTCTTCAGTTCATTGTGTGTGTGTGTATGTGTGTGTGTGTGTGTGTGTGCGCGCGCGTGTGTGTATGGCTGGTACATGGAAAGATACCAAGACAGGTTCAGAGAAAGTGCTGAATTTGTACTTCTTTTTTATTGACATAAAAGCAATGGCCGGACGCCGCCGTCGGTACATCGTCTGTAGTTATGTCATGTCAGGTCAGGTCAGGTCATGTCTGGCCTGAGCCCGACTACTTCTACACACATGTCAAATGTTTGATATGTAGGAGTTGTGCAAATGGGATTTTTCTTTTTTCAAAGGAGTCTGAAGTTGGTCGCCTGCCAAACTAGACAGAGTGGATTCACCCACATGTCAACTTTACTGCATGATAATATATAATGTGGTATTTGTTTAGGTTTTGAGTTTTGCTTCACTTTTAATGTTTCCATTGAAACATTTTGTTTAGCTTGTCAAATTTACTAACTTTGGAACGTATTTATTGTACATTGTAGCTTCACCAGAGAATGTAAATGAACCATGATAAGTTATGACTTCTCATGGTTCATCTACATGATAAAATTAAGGATAAAATTAACAGGTTTCTTACGTGGTGTCAAAAATGTGAAATTCATTTTTATTATCTATTTTTTTAACTTTGAAATTGAAAACCATTGAGTGCCCTATATCCATGCTGACGCTGCACGATAGCTGGGGTTTTAGGGAGTCCATTAACTTGTCAACGTGTGCGGTCTACTCAGTCTGTGATCACCAATGACGGGGAAGATTTTCCAACAGTGATGAACAAAGTTGTCATGGTAACCAGTCAGAATAATGATTTTGAATAGTTGGAATTCAGGATGAGCCGTAGGAAACTGGACTTTACCAGTTTAATAGGATTAAAGAAGAATCTTTAAAGAACAAAAAGCAGAAAACTTCTCAGAATTACTGCTGCCTCCTTCTTTCTTATTATGTCATGTTGTGTTTTGACAGTGTTGCATAATGGAAGGTGGCTCAGCTTAATTTATGTGAATTATTAACCTTAAATACACTGTGCTCATAGCAATCGTTGAGTGTTGCAGACTGGTGATCAGACTCTAGAAGCAGGTGTTTAAATGTAGGACCATGATTTTTCTTGGTAAGCACATTTGTTACGCCTTCATAAAACTGTTTTAAGTCTCATTAGGATCTGCGTTCACATCAAGCCCCAGGCTGTGATGAAGTTTTTTCCGTAGGCAGATACATCTTGACTGGCTGAATCCAACATCTTGGGTGTTCTTTGTGGCTTCCCTGAAACCACAGATTTCTCTTCTGCTTGTCCTTCACTCCCAAACTCTTGACCTAACTTAGACTTCATGTCTCAACTTGGTTTTTCCATCTGTCATGGGGGAACATAGTCAGGTTTAAACCTGTTCGATCAATCGATAGGTGTAATTTTTTTATGCTTACAGATCATTTGCATAAAGTGAACTTGAACTGGATCAGTGTTACAAAGCAGAAGAAAGAAAATCACCCTACAGTTAAAGATGACTGAGACATTTACGTGTACAACACTCATGCACACATCTAAAGATTATGATAATAGTAAAAAGCAATGCCAAAAACCTAATGTATATTTAAGTCATATTCTACTTTTCCAAAAAAAAAAATCATCAAAATACATTCATTCATTCAAGTTGAAAAAGAACTGCTTAATAATAATAGTTAAGTTAAAAATAACAAACTTACATGATTGAACAGAATTAAGTGATTTTAAATGCAACATGTGAAAATTTTGTTCGTTTTTCATAATCAATTTCATGACAATAATCAAGTTTGCTTAAAATATGTACCATATGGCATATGGTCCAGGTTACCATTGTTAGAAGCTTTGAATAGAATGAACATGTTTCCTGGTAAACTTTCTTCAGTCGGCCAGTAGAGGTCGCTCCTGCCTCACTGTAGTGGGGTTGCTCTCCAGCGTCAGAACAGACCATCTCTCTTCACCAGACATTCCTCCTGATAAATTCATAACACACCCAGACCTGTGTCGCCCTTACACAGGTCAGGGAGCTGGATACTCAGGTGCTGTTGCTGGTTCCCATCAGGAACCACTCCAATCGTAGACACCCTTTCTGGTTTAGTTGTATGATGAAAGGAACAATTTACCTGTAGTGCTATGATCTAAGCACACCTCAGGTTTCAGATTCCCCTGGCAGGATCGTACAGCAAAGTTGTCTGGTGGTGTCAGTCTCAGGACTGTTTGTGTATCTGTGGTTCCTGAGCACAGCCATGCCTACATCACTGTTGATAATTCTTTCATTTTTGCGGTAAAGTGAAGAGAAGAGATACTAGCAAGACCAAGTAGCCGCAGGAATCAAGTGTATTTCAACCCAGGACTGTAACTGACAGGACTGTAACATACAGTACATCTTTAGAAGAGTGACTCAACGATGGATTCAAGCTGAGATAATTAGAATATCAATGCAAGAAAATGAGAGAGAGCTAATGACCATGAACAGTATTTGTGTGGTTACAACATAGTCAATGGAAGTAAGGGACTGGTAATTGTAGCGTTAATAAATCAGGTTTCATGGACACTGAGACACTGACACCAATTACACCTGCAGAAAAGACTGAGGATACGATATTCAATATATGAAGTTGTTTTGTTTTTGTTTTTTTATTCTCCACATCATTACATTGAGCCTGGAAATGACTGAAGACTGAAAAGAATTGCAGGAAACACTTTCCACAGTCTCGTTCTACCAACAAATAGCAAAAGCTCGTAACCATAGGTTTGAGGCTCGGAGCGTAATCTGGTGAGTAGATTGGAGGCTTTTACGACTCACCGAGATGTGTCAATACAATCACAGCATTGTTTTGGTCCTGCATCGCTCTACCTGCCCCTCCTCCGTATCCCCATCACCTCTGATCCCTTTAGACGTCTGTTCTCTGAATGAAGAAACCTGCTGCAGCTGAAAAATGAGGACCAATGTTGAACCTAATCTAAGTAATCCTAACAAGATGTGCAGATTATTACTGCTGGGGAGTTGTTTAATACATCATAAGAACATCATTTGACTTGTCAATAAAGACTATTGATTAGCATTGCTTGTAGGGATTGATGCTCCTTGGATTTTAAGAATCATAGTTGATTCCTCGCTACATTAGGACTTGCTTTATTATTGTACTGATAATTTAACCAAGGCTTCTGTCCTCCATCGTTCTCCATCTAACATTGTCTTCCTCCTGACTCATGGAGGCCTGACCCCCATACCAACGCTAGAATATGCTGAACAGGTTATCTCTTTTTCTAATCCTACTTCAAATGCATAGCTGGCCTTGAAAGAAACAGAGTCCTTGGCTGAGGAAGTCCTTCAGATATAACATTAATATTAGCAAAATCAAGTTCTGAGTGAACTGTCGTCATAAAGCATTGGACGCTGGCGGTGTTTTTCATCATTTCCTGCCTCGGCATCGTACCATTTTTCAACTGAGAAAACTAGTTGGCATCCACGTTGTTCTCTTACCTGGCAGAACGTTTTAATGAAATGTACTCCACCAGAGCTGGACCGGAATATCAATTGTTTCTTCATCGGTTTAATTACTGTAAAGTGAATACTCACACACGTTAATCAGTGCACAGCTAATGGTCCTCCCACCCTACGCGCGTTCAGTTGTGTCAGACTCCCTTTTAATGTTTGAAACTTTGCGTAGGGGCTGGATTGATGTGGGAAACACGACCAACGGACTCCCCACTCAATATCGCTGTGTCAGCGTTTAATCTGGATCTGAAGGTCTGCTTAAGCAGCATATCCATCAGCGAACAGTCAGGCTTCTGTTCATGGTCTCTTTCGCTGCAAGGCCATGGACATAATACATTGGGAAATGCTTTCCTAATGACAGTCATTTAGTGGAAATGAATACCGTTATAGGGAATCGATTCTATATTTCTGAGGGTTATGTTACTGTCGCATGCGCAGCTCTAAAATACTGAAATGTGGCAGGTAAGGGTAATATTTTGGCAGGCATCTCCGATAAATGAACTTTATTGTCACTGAGTCAGGTAGAAATTGTCACGAGTAATGAAAAAAATCTAACAGTACCCACAGTCCTTGCAAATGTATGGGGGGTGGGGGGGGGACACGCACACACTTGATACCGCAGTATTGAATTTATTTTGAAAAACAAGCACTTTGAGGTCCTGTATTGGACGACACACAATGACTTGACCGTGTCAGTGTGACATACTGTCAATGGGAAACCTGACTCTGCGACAGTTCACACGGAGTCATCAGAAATGGGAGCAGAATTCCAACAGCTGAAATCCAATCAAATGTCATTTTTCAGAAATAAATCAACATTATATATATATATATATATATATATATATATCAGCTTGTATAATTTTTGCTAAATCCAGATTTTGCATGCCAAATGCAGCTGTATGTATGTGATTGTACACATCGGGTTTTTTGGGAAAAAATATCAAACTTATGATGAAGTTTTTCGAAATCCTGAGAAGCCAAATGTCTGATTTGATAGACTTAGCTTTAAGATTTAAATGTGAGCTGTTGTTCTATGACTCATCATCATTGTCTCTTTCTTGTGTGTTCAGATGTTAAATGAAACACTCTACACCCTCACTAGATAAAGATGGATCATTTGTTGCCAGGTGTCTTCTACGTCTTGTCAGGAACATTTCTCAGTTTGACACTTTCATACCACCTAACAGACCCAGAGAGCCGGCCGTGATGGATGTCTCACTTCTTCTGCCCCCCCCCTCAGATTCTTACCCTTATGTGTCGTCACTGGTTTGCGCCTTCTTCATGTGTCTGACTCCTCTGTCGATCATCATCTCCTCCAAGCACCCCGCCAGCCGCACCCTTCTCTACTCCGGATGGGAGCCGGTCATCACTGCCATGGTCATCAGCAGGTGTGTGTGTGTGTGTGTGTGTGTTAGTCTCACCGTGTATGGGCGCTTACTCTTCCAAGTGGATCGAACAGCTACTCTGCGTCTCCCAGGGTCTGCTTTGCTTGATGACTCACCCCCTAAACAAATTGCTGCACCCGAGTGCAGACACCCCCGGGTCCCCTTGAGCCCCGACATCCTCAATAATACATCCGGTGAACAGGAATTGATTGTCTCGTTGCCTCTCATGCTCGTCTGTCGGCACTTAATATAAAGCACAACGCTGGAATCTGAACTGTAAATATTGTAGAACAAAAAGACGCTGGTTTGTTTTCTCTTAATTTTCAATATTGAGTGCAACTGTAGATGTTTTTGTGATTGGTTGTGGAATTAATTTATATTAAGGTAGCACTTTTTTCTTTACTTTTTGTATCGTGACACACACATACACAAACACAAGCACAAAATGACCCCAGTTAATATTCCTTTTATCTTGTGTCTTACAGCATCGGAGGACTCATTCTGGATAAAACGGTGTCTGACCCAAATCTGGCCGGCATCGTCGTGTACACCCCAGTAATCAATGGTGAGTGGATTTGTCGGGATGGCTTTCTTTTTGCTTGGAAATGCGCTGATTTAATTCCATTTTGCTTGCTCACACGGACCGAACAGACGGTGAGAATCTGGTCAGAGACGCCACCGAAATGTTTTGATTTTTAATCTTACTGAAGCCTGAGGGATTTACTGAAGACACAAACAGATCTAGAAACAAGCTTGAGCAAACTAGTTTCCTCTAATCCTGTATTCCTCTGTTTTAAAAGAAAAAGTAGGACACAGTTCAGAGTTAGCGCTACAGGACGTGGGATGCTAAGCGACCCCCAGTGGCAGCTTTTGTGTTGGTACTTAACTCTCTCTACAGTAACAAACGTGTGATGTCAGTTGCATAAGAACAAGTCAAGAAGCTGTTCAAAGAGCTGGGAGCAGCTGGAGAAAGTGTTTTTTTTTTCCACCCCACACATGATTCACTCTGGATGGCTGGTAGAATATCAGCACAGGATCAGACTAAATACTGAAATACGAATGACTGTACAGTGACCGTACACTCTTAATATTTCCTGGTGGATGTTGTGACTTTCATCTTCTACTGCTTTCAAACTCTAAACTAAATGTCCTGCCTACAATTTTTGCATTTGAAACGTGCTCATACGTGTTAGATGTGTTGCCCTGACCAACTTGCATTCATCACAGACATCGCACATCTGAAGTCTGTACCACACATTATTTTTTCTTGCACGACTCTGCTTTGACTCAACAATGGAGACGTTGTTCAGGAAACATCCACAGTGGATATTAAACTTTTAGCAAGCATGACTAACAGCCGCGTGAGGTGTGTCTGCGTCTGTACTTGATGAATTGGAATCCTCCTTTGTCTGCATCTTTCTCTGATGTCACATTGCCCCCACCTCCTCCAGACTAGAATTCCCATCTCCCCCAACAGCCCATCTGTTCAGCGATCACCTGCACGCCGTGACACCTCGCAGTTTCAGGCTAATTGCTTGAAGGTTTGGGTGAGGTCAGAGGTTAGGGAGGTCCTGAGGGTTTTGGACATGTGACAGCCTGTTGCTATGCTAACGTCAAATGCGCTCTCACCTGCCCAGGTGAAGTCATTTTGACAAGAGTACAGTTCAAAGCGTGATGAAGATGTAATGTAGATGAAGATGTGAGTGGATTGACTGTAGGTGTGAATGAGTGTCATTGCTGTTCATCTGTCATTGTTGTCATGTTTATATACTGTTACTGGTGATGTCACACGTATGATGTCATTCATTCAGAGAGAGAATGAATGAACATCTCTCTCTTCTTTGTCTCTTTCTCTCTCTGTCTCTATCTCTTTCTTCCCTTCTCTCCCTCTCACTTCTCTCTCTCAGGTTCTCATTTGCTGAGCATTCAATGTTTTTATTATAAGTTATTATTAGTTTATTTTATACATGAAAAAACATAAAAGTTAATAATCATACAATGGCTGCTAGTAATTAAGTCTTTAAAAATACAATGAATACCCTTGACCAACAATGTGGATAATCAGCTGAAGATGAGATGATGGATAGATAATAAATTTTTAATTGTACGAATTTACTACATTCGTGTCTAAGTGCAAAGACACACACACACACACACACACACACACACACACACACACACACACACACACACACACACACAATAGGAGATCTGGAAAAAAAAAAGTAGCTCAGTTTTGGACACGTCGTCTCCATTCTGCCCTTTTCTATTACCTGTGATGTTTATTGCATTGCCACTTTCCTCCAACCCGCTCGCCCCTGTCTGCATCTTCAGATAATGAAAACCTGGGCTGGTGACATCATGCCTTTCCTAAATGAATTTCACCACTTACTCAAACGACATAATGTGTTATGGCTGCGCTGCACTCTAGTCTAATGTCGTGTCAATGGAGAAATTCTTTTCTTCCGATGGATTTATGAACAGTTTGCCGCGGACAGCGGGTTGTCGCACTCTGGGGATTGAGCGACTGTATTTACGGCCAGCAAGTTCCAAACCAGCATCGACCAATCAGCACAGAGTGGGCGGGTATCTGGAGAGCTGCCAGCTCACTTCCTGAGCAAAGCAGTGGTACCAATGAACCAGGCACAGAACCACCAACTGTTCAGTCTGGGTCGTGTGTGTGTGTGATCGTGCACGCGTGTGTAACTTTCCATAAGCGGCTTCTTCTTTGTATTTAATTTGCTAATATGATGGCTAATCCTGTTTCCTACATTCCCATGCTGACTCAAATCAATTTTTTTTTTGACTTCTTGTGTTTAGTTTGTTCACAGGGATATTTCAAAGGATAGCTTTGTAAAATATGCTGATGGATTTTCTGTAAAAAAAAAAAAATCATCAGGGGAATTTTGTTCTCCTTTATATATGAAGTACTTGACAGCCTCCACGTTTGAATGTCAAAAAATTGTGAGTACTCATTCAGCAGCCACAGGGTTAATGAGGGTTACTATAAACACTCCAAATGGTCATTAGCACAGTTAACGTACCTCATGAGGTTAGCTTAGCATTTGACCGCAGTCTGTCTGTCTCCACTTTATAAAAATGGTCCTCTTCCATCCTGTCTTGATTAGATCTCCCACTGTTAACAGTCTCAGCCTGGTTTCCAGCAGCCTGCACCTCCACAACACCAGATAAGCTTTTAATTTAAATGGCATTAATGGGGGGTGGGGGGGCATTTTCATAAGATGGAGAAGGACTCTGACTCCAAAAGGATTTCCATGGAGATGTTTCCTGGGCACAAGCAGCAGGGGAATCATGATTGTGTTGGTGAGGATGAGGATGTTTTATGATGTATGAGGAATTTTGGAAAAATCCAGGTCTCAGTAAATAAAATTCCGGGTGACCGCCGTTCTTAAATACTCTTAAAACACACGGAACTCATTTTTTATAGTCTAACAATGGTTTAAAAGTTTAGTTATAGATCTATCAGTTTTCTTTTTCTTTTATGACTGGCTTTTTATCGCAGTTTTAAAGTATTAATGGAAAAAAACAAAACATAACAAAATAACAAAACTCCCAAAAGGGGAGAAAAGCACAAACTTCAAAGTCAGAACAAGTTAGTTTAGTCAAGTTTCTTCAGTCTGTTCCTGTATTAATAGGTTGATCTTTGACCTGACGTTTTTGTAACAATAATCCATTTCATCCATTTTTCTTTGGGATTGTTCTTCTCGAGCCTTAATCTTGTGTCAGTTGTTCATTAATATATATTTCATTTACAGTTTTCAACCGTGCATCTGTTGTTGAACAGTCTGGTTTATACCATCGTCTTCTGATTGCCATTTTACAAGCTGGTTACAAATTTTTTTAAATAAATACCTGCTTTCTTTCGACACAGCTTTTTTCCTTAATAGTGGCGAAATACAATATAAATGTCTCGGGTATGTCGTAGCTCAGAATTTCAGCGATAACAAAGTGAACGTCTTCCCAGAACTTTACATTGTCAGGGCAAAACCAAAAAAACACAGATGTATCAAATTTAATCTGAGCAGAAATAATGAGTGGCTCTTTATTTTGTTCATCTTTAATAGTTTATTTTTGTAATGTTTAGGCTATACTCCACAGCGATGTCCTAAAATAGGTAATGTGATCCAACTGCAAAGGATATCAGGAGATTTATAAAATATGACTTTAAAACAAAGTTGAAATCAAACAGACAAATATCGTGTTTACTTCTCTACTGACGAGTGAAGTTTTATTTCGCAAAGTATTTCTGAAGCTTCACAGGAAAAGCCGATCACAGCTCCTGTTTTTCTCCTGAAAAACTGAAGGGAGTGGGGACTGCTGCCAGGAGAAGCCCCGAGGTCTCGAATTGATTTGCAAAGGTTTTACTTACTAGTTTATTAATGATGAAACCTCTTTTGCCTTTAGGCTTTAGTGAGCACACAGTCTCATGGCGGTCAGCGGTTTGACTGCTTGTGCGAGCCTCTCCAGACAAAATGAGAGATCAGTGTCTGTATGCCATGGGCAGGGAGTTCAGCTTATAAAAAGTCATTAAAAAAATAACTTTAAGGAGTCATTTTATTCTTAAGAAAGTCAACATCGTCTTTAGTTGCTCATGAAATTATGGCAGACTGTGTTTAATTTATTTAAATCATCAACGTTGGACTAAGTGTATAATAACAATATTGTGATGCTTTCTTTGAAAGCTACTGAGACACGTTTAATCCTGGTGTTGAGGAAACGTCTGCATGCGTTTTCCTTTGGACCCATCGCATCCGCCGCATGATATCAGATCACAAATGGTCTGAGGGCTCTGATTCATTTTGCTTTCATAAAGGTTGTAAAGATGATTTGATTTGGTTTCTGAACCTGCAGGTATCAGTCTGGTTATGAATCCTCCACCTGATAGCAATTTCATCCTGACTCTAATTTTTCTTTTTTCTTTTTTTATGGTTTTTGTTGTTCGTTTTAAGATAAGGTTGTCTCTTGCTTTACATCTCACCTCCTCCAATAAGTTTTTTGTTTTTGTTTTTGCTGTTTTTCTTTCATTATATTCGGTTTGTCTTCATGTCATATCCTGGTGTTAGAATCGTTCAAATAAACAAGGATGAAATTAAACCTAGAGATGAGAAACAGCCGACATCTTCCTCTTCCAGATGGGAGCAAGCCAGCTGGGTGGAACCCACACATGTAGCCCTGTCCCTTATTCTCTTCATCACTCCTGTCAAACCCAGTGACCTGGATAACATAGATCACCCCAAAACCTGTCTCAGTCTGCCTCCCCCACCCCTGCAGGCATGCAAGAACACCCTCCATCTATCCTCCAACCATCTCAGACATCCATACATTTCTGAAAGCCCATTTGTTTTTGCACAAACTGTTTTTTAGACATACTTTTAATTTTGGTATATCATACCAATTTTACACTAACAGAGAAGAGGAGGCATTCAGTTTGGTTATGTTACTGATGCCGTCTTAAAAATATATTTTTCATGTCCTTTTTTATTCTAGGATGTCAATAGAATTTTATTTATTGACAATGCCATTGTATTGCTAAGTTTTTATATTGTAATTTGCCACTAGAAACCTGCATATGAGCCATATGTTTTGTGCTAGTTTAGGCTTAGGCTCAAGAGACAGATGATAGTCTTCTCATCACACTCCGGCAATCCCTTTAAAAATCAACGCCGGATCAGTGGGGTTGATTTTATTGCCATAGAATGATGGTCATTGTGAAGTTATGCCCGTTTACGGGCCCAGTGGGAGCACTGGTAAAGCTTCAATACAGTGTCACCAGGCAGACAGGGAGCCACCATAAATTGAATTAAATGGACATCACCCTGAGGTGGTGGCGGTGTCTAATTTAATATACACACCACAAGAACAGGCCTCAGGGCTCTGAGGCAGATCCTGATCCGTGTTCTCTGTGAATGGTCTGCAGCACAAAGCCAATGAAATACAGACAGTATGTTCTCCAGCAGCTCTTGCAGAATCACGACGACTAAATGATCCATTTTTCACGATTGTGAAGAAAGCGTCTCTTCTTCTGTACTTGTTTTGTACAACTATAAAGGTGCAGAATTCCTTTTTTTTTTTTCTGCTTTGAGCTGTTTTGTGTCTGCTAGTTTGTTGTTGATGGATGCAGACAGTGAGTTCTCCTGCAGGACTCCGCCGCTAAACCACAAGGATGAGAAACACGAGAAGTTAGATTGTGTGTGTTACTTTCCAAAAGGGAAGCTGTGATAGCTGTGGCATGTGAATGTTAAGTGCTCCAGTCTTTTTTCTACACAGATGGTGTTCCACATTTCTCATGACCATTCATCTCCTTGATGTGAATTAAAGTCTGTCTCGGAGAAAATAGAACTGCACATAAAGACGAGGGAAATGTATCAGAAACATTTTGTTGTGGCCTATTTTAGCTTCTTTTTTTTTGTTTTCTCTTGTGGTTACTGTCTTGTAAATTCTCAGGGTAGATTTAGGGTTGTGTGTGGAGATAAAGGCTGAGCCCAGACACCCGTCTGTTGTAGTTATTTTCTATCTGACAATTCCAAATACCAGGGATCGAGTGTCGACCTACAAGTTCAGAAGGATTTGGTTAACTCAAAATTTTTTTAACAGTCTCAGCATCCTCTTTGTTCACTATTCACAGTTCACAGAGAAACGATGTCACCGTGTTCCTCTGCTCGTGACTCTTCACTGACGCAGACTGCTTTACTCCAACCACAAATTCTCTCTGTGTTGTGCAGGAATCGGGGGTAATCTGGTCGCCATTCAATCCAGCAGGTTCTCCACTCACCTGCATTTCAACTGTGCTCCTGGGGAGGTCCCCGACGAGGCCAAAGGCTGCTATTACCCCTGCCGCACATTCTGTGGCACAGGTAAATAAAGTGATTTAAATCCCACTGGAGTAGGAATTAGTGACCAACATGGTGGATATAAAGCACTTACTGTACTAGTGGCTATTATTAATACACCACTGTGGAGAAGCCCTCGACACGTTTTAATTAACTTTTGTATAAATACCCATGTTTCAAGTACATCTGGATGTGACGCTCAGCGGGAACATTGTCAGGATAATAATCAGGCCGCTGCTTCTCTGTCCTACAAGGCCGTTAATTGCCATCTCCTGCTGTCCCAAGTGTAAAATAATTCCTTGTTAGACGTTTATAATGAAAACTAGCAGCACTCGTGAGTCCTGGGGGACCTTAGGTAGGCTGATTTAATACAAATATACAGTACATGCAAAACTAAAGTGCAAAGATATGAAGGTTTTCACATTTTTCACATACAAATTCATGTAGTAAAGAATTGCCAGAATGACTGAGGCTGGAAGACCACTCTGACCACTTAAGCCACAGCCACCCCAAAATGATTCCCTCTCATTCTGCTCAGGACAGGTCACGGTTCTAAGTGTTAACTCCCCTCCATCTATTCTGTATATTCTCAGGAGCCAATCATCGCTCTGCTCAGGTGCTTCTCCTGTTGGTGATCCCAGGTCACATTATCTTCCTCTACACCATCCACCTGATGAAGAGCGGACACACCTCCCTCACACCAATCTTCATGTCTGTCTATTTGTCTGCTGCTATGCTGCAGGTGAGTCCCTGAAGACTCTGATAATCCGGGTAGGCTTCACCTTGCCTTACTATAAAAACGGAGGATTTAATGTCGAAACTCAAAGTTTTTTCGATGCTTTTGTTCAGAAGGAGCTGAAGGATTATGTGTAAATAATTCTGCTATGAGACTTTAGACATAACCCACTCACTATTGCTGATTAAATGTTGAATAAGCTACACTGTAGGTTCATATGTTTGTAAATCTGATTATGAGGAAGTCAGCGCCTCACCAGCCCTGAACCTCACCGCACGTCACTGTTAGTACGTAGGACTCATAAGAACTTTAAAATGTTTTTACTTTTTTTGTGTATCAAAATAATTTTAATTTGTTTGGTGAATATTTTTAAGTAGTTACCTGGTAGTCCATCGGGATCTGGTGTTTTACTACTGTTTCATTAGGTCCATAGCGCTCTGATTCTCTGTGAGGTCAGCATCGAATCAATAGTAGTCTTCCTTGGTCAGTCTTGGAAGAATAACGGAGCGATAAAAGTTAAAATGTATAAAAACCATATTTACCAAACTAGTAAATGTACTTCTAATTCATATTTTCTGGTATTTAGTATCACAAGCAATGTTTTCATTGCCTTTGCATCTATTTTCTTTCCCAAACGGAGGTGCACACCTGTGGTACTGAGTGGTCAAGCAGCAATCTAACAGCCCTCCAACAAAAAATCTATTTCACCTATTAGCCTCCCGTGCTCATTTTCCAGGGAGTAGTCAGGGAGTTTAAAGGATGCTCTCCTCCCAGGTTAATTTAATTCAAGATAAACTCTCTTCACCAGTCGAGTAGTTAGAAACAACGCACAGAGCTTCAACCTTTATTTACTGGCCAGCTTTAATCTGCGATGTCCGTTCACGGCTGAAGTGACAAATCGCTGCTTACGGTTTTCTTCCTGCTTTGCCTCAGCCACTACAAGACCAGGGCGAAAGGATTTCTGCTAAATATCAGGACTCTTTCTACTTGAGTAATTGATTTGATATCCTTCCTTTTACACTGCCGAAACAACGGCCATGGCATTTGTTTCACTATAAACTATATTATATTAATATAATATAGTTTGAATCTTTTTCTTTTTTTTTGGAGGGGTGACAAAAAAACAGCAACCCTGTGTCGTCTTTACGTTTATGTCAGAAGCTAAAGCTTTAGAGTCCAGGTTTTGGGTTACTGATGACTTAATCTGCTGGAAACAAACATGTTTATGTTGATGGATTATGAGCGAGACAATATTTGTTATTTGCTGTCTCATCAAGTCTGCAGCGGCATCAAGTAATCAAGGTTTATTTATTACATGACCTATATTTTAAATATTTGTGAGAAACACTTAAAGCCTCACATGCATATAGGACTCAATGTATACAAAGTTTAATTGTAGTTTTTTTGCTCATAATTTGTCAAATGATTCAGCAGCGTGGTAGAAGTTGATGTCATTCAGTTAAATAAAAAAGCACTATAACTGCTGTTATATTCTGATTATGTTCTAATTCCAAGTATGAGTTGGAAGAGGAAAAACAAGCAATACAGGAAAATCTGAGTTGAACAGCACACTAAACCACATTACTCCACAATGATGTGCGAGCCCTTAGTATATTCAGATAAAAAATGAGGCAATGTAAAATATGCTAAGGCAACATAGTGCAATAAGGCACCGAGGTTTCAGCGACAGCTCGAGGTGAAAGAAGTTTTAGTTTGGCAGTTTGGGAGCTGAGAAATCCCCTGAGAAAAGCTGAGAAAAGGTTAGTCAAAGTTTAATACTGATGAATATGCATGGCCATGGTAATGTAACATTTATGGTAAGCATACTGGGACATTTAGTAATAAGACCAGAGTCAATGAAAGTCACCGGGACGGTCACTTTGTCAAATACCGCCCAGTAAATAATAATAATTGTGTTGAAGGCTCTTGAAATCTTTCACTGAAGGCCAAACGTCATCATTTTCGTGGAGGCTGCGTTACGTTACCAAAGTCAAGACAACTTCTTGTCCCCAAAATGGGCTGCATGGTGTTTATAAGGCCATGTGGAGCTGTGTCGTGTTGGCAGCTACAGTTGCAACAGTTTCCCTGAAAATTTGATGGTTGAATATTTACTTAATAATAGAATTACTTTTACTTTCAAAAAGTTAAATGTCAATTAGTTTCCAATCCACCCCACAACCAAAAGAAGAAACCACTCCAAAGTCTGCTCCTGGTTTTACCACGGGTCCGCAGAAAACATCTCCGCCAAGTCTGGCACCTCTGGGGAAATTATGACTGAGAAACACACACATTTACTGGATTATTCCCACTCCAGACACAGGCTCCACAGACAGTTCTATTTAGGCCACAATGACCTGACCTCATGACATGAGTGTATATCTGGCCAGCTTCATCAGAGCAGCTACAGCCTCGATACCCCTTGACACAGCTCTAAATTTTCGTGCTTTATTTGTACCACAGGAGTGATTACGGTGTCACTTATTGCATCCACTATGTGACAATAGACACACGCATTAACTGTGCTTTCTCTTCTAGAATATATTACAGGAACCACATGGAATTCTCTCATAATTCAAATCTTGCTGCCACATAATGTTTAATACCTGTTTCCAGCAGGTCTTTGAATTTTGCTATGGGGTGCTCGAATATTTAATTACCCAATCCTGAAACTGTTATTAGATCACAGTATTTTTTATTTCTCACTGGGGCGCCAATTTATTGTGTTTTTTAGTATTAACTGTTATAAAATCCAGAATAATAGTAATTCCTTCAAAAATTATAAGCTAATTGCCGTGATGGTAAAACTCAGGTGAAGACATATTTCAACAAAGCATCTCTCTTGTGTTGTTTGTGCTGAAAACAACTTGTTTTAAAACAAAGTCTCTCGCAAAATCTCTATAATACACGCTGGACAGGACCAGTAAAGCCACACGTGTTTTTTAAAGGACTTAATATGAAATCTATGATCATCTGAAGACTTGGCAAACCTTATCTAGAAGAGAAAACAACAAGGTATAACTGTGAGCATCATACTAATATGGACCTTGACACCAAATATCACCATATGGGTTAGAGTTAAGGTTGACCATTTTAACTTTAATGGTCAGATCAGGCACTGTTCAACTGTCCCCGACCTAAAAGGTGTATATGTATTTTTGATTTTGCAATGAATGTTTAGAAACAGAAGAGAATTGAGAGATCCCCCACCCTTGTTCAATTTACTTTATTTGTGTTAAAAGTCATACTTTATTCAAATATATTATGAGGACCAGATCAGCTACTTAAATGCTTTTTCTTTATGTGGTTTCAGTTTACAATTATCATATTAGTTTGTGTTAGTGTGTAGTATGATAATAATCACGGTATGGAATTTTTTTTTCTCCTTTAGTGGACAGAGTAAGGCATAAATATAAGGGAGATTTAACACATAATCCAACAGCAGAAGATGTTCACCAGAACAAGATGTGACGACGCGATATTGAAGTAATTCTGGACCTTAATGCATCCCAAACTCATTTTGTCAAGGCAAATTTTCGAGCAATAAAACATAAACAGCAGGAATAAACACTTAAAGGAATGACAGGGCCCAGATTTGTCTTGTCGTTTCAAGACAAGGAATTGTACCGTGTCATTGTGTTGCTTTATTTTAAGATGGACTCAGCTGGAAACGGGAGGCAATTTGTGGAATGCATTGTTTCTTAACCAGTGGAGAGGATGTGACTAAAGTGAGATACCTGTCAGTATCACATCCACCACAACATCTACAAACAGGCTCGAGAAGATCTCGTCACTCCCCAATATGGTCGTATGAACAATTCTGGGGAGTGATGAGGTCAGATGCTTATAGACACCAAACTACAATGTGTCTGCTGCCTGAATTCTATAATGTTTTCTGTACATTATTTCATCATATGGTAGAACTTAATGTCTGCTAATGTCTTGTTTTGTACAAGTAAGAGGATGTTTGTGTCAGACCAACACGTAGACTCATTCCAGTCTTCATCCTTGGCAGCTGCTGGCCTTTTCCAACACATCACCACCTCCCAACCTGTGTAAATAGACCAAATTATCTACATCCTTTGCTTTTTATTATTGTTATCATTATTATTATTAATTATATTTTACTAACAAAATGTCACCCACGAGTAAAACACACTATTCCTGACATTGGTCAAAAAAATGTTAATTAAACAGTATGTTCCCAATACAATACACTAATTTTAAGTGAACTCGACATGAATCTAAAGTCACGTTAGTTATTGTAGCATTTTATCTAAGTCATGCTTGAGAAAAACTTCCAAATAAATTCAAATTTAAATCCAATTATGTTTTCTCCAATGATGAATACCCTCAGTGTTTAGCGGCTGCTAATAGAGTGAAATTGAGAGAGAGAGTCCTTCCAGTTAGAATTTTCAGGTCTCTTTGAACACAAGCTTTGCTTGTTTACTTGCATACTAAAATGATGCACAGAGGAAGAGGAAGCTCACAAGTCGGTCTGAGTAAACAGAACAGGGAATTTTGTGCCTGAAAGCAGCTTAAAACAGGATTGTGTTTGAGTTCATGCTTGAAAATGTCACGTTGGTAAATATACTCAGTGTATTAACGACTTTACCAGGAATTCAGTCAGTAATTCTCTCTACCCCTCAACTGAGGAAATGGTTAATACTAATAATAATGATAGCTGTAATAACTTTTATGTTCTGCAAACTCCTGCATAGAGTAATTTTTACAGATAATATGATTTTAATGTAGATTACATCTTATGTAATAAGTCAATGCAGACATTCAAGAATAAATTACCCGGTTCTGTCCTCCACATCTGTCACCTTTGACCCAAGATGCTTGCCTTGGTCACATGACCACCCTCTTAAAAGGGGCCATTCAGGCCAGTAACACAGAATACATTAACGCTAAATTGAAACTCCCAAGCTAGAAAAAGAAGACAAAAAAACAAATAGAAAACAAAAACGGTGAGATGTTGGGAAGACGCTGCTGGAACGGGGTGTAAGAAGGAGATATAGGAAGCTACAAGCAGCTGGCAGCTAAATCCACTCGAGCACCAACACACACCAAGGTCAACTGGCATTTCACAGAATCAGTCAATGATTGTTGTTGCCCTGTTATTGGATTGTGTAAAAAGGGCAGAGATGCACTGTGTGCCTTTTTGCAGCATTGTGAAGGATCCTCACTGCAGCAGTATTATGCAATATCACATCCACACAATGAGTTTTACTGGTTCTCCGTATGAAAATGTCATAAAAGAGAGCATTGCTGCAACATTATTTTATTTCTGTTAGTGGTGATCCATGAAAATATATTGAGATTGGGTTCAATCGATGGTCTCAGGAGAAATCCACATGTTTCAATGTGTTCACACCAAAAAGACATCGCAAACAAGTCAAGTCAAAAAGAAATAGTTTGAGTATTTTGGTGAGGAAACAAATAACCAATGACGATAGGATTTACAGGAGACCATAGCGGTGTCCAAGCAGCTGGAGGTGTGTCCGTCTGGATCGGAATACGTTTAGCAACAAATATCTGGTGAAAAAAGATTTCAGACAACAATATAAACATATAATGGTCACATTTTTGCACAAACACATGATGGATTTTACTTATTTTGAAGTTGTTAGCCGGGAGAAATTTTCCAAAACCCTGCATAATTTGGACATTAAACTAAGTTAGTAGCAATTTTGTTTGTGGCCATCTCACAAAATTAGACAACCGTATTCTGTTTGCATCGTTCATCTCACCACCCAGATGATTAAAGAGACATGCAGAGCTGGGGGAATGGGACGATGAGTGTGTAGACACTCATATTTGTCCCTTTCATTCTTCATAAATTCGACCATTTGGTTAAAAGAACAATGTGTAATCCTTGATGGAAAGCCATGCACTTAAAGATGATCGAGTACTGTTGACATTCTGAAAGCAATCAATGACACAAAAGTAACCACGGCAACAAGTGATCAGACGTCCAGCTGAGCCGTCCAGTTATAATGGACAAAAGGAAAAAGCCACGACTGTTTCCTGGGGACCGTTGGGGCCCTGGAGCTTGTTTTGCTTGTGAGACACTTAGATCATGTGACCTCTGAAGATTATTGGGTAGGAAAGCAGGATGATGTTGTTCACTCGGATTACTCATTCCATTAGAAAACAATCAGACACAAGTGACTCTGTCGGCATGTTGTCGCAGCTCCTCCTTAAATGTGTTTTTCAATTCACAAAATTATATTTTATCGTAATCATTTCCCCTGCTACCTCAATCATCTTTCACTGTCTGCATAGCTTTTTTTTGTTTTTCTAATCTTTGCACTGCCAATTGTGGACAGCTCATTCCCCTTAAATTATGGACTTGTCCTTATCTTTTAATAGACTTCTCGTTTTCTCTCTGTGCTCTTCACAATATGTGTGGAAACTTGAATAATGAATTACACTCTTAGCTCGTCTCTCGGTCTGCTGCTCTGTCTATTACATCTTCTCCTCTCTGTTCTCTCTACAGTTTAAGTGTTTACGCCATTTTGAAATGCCTGTTTTCTCTCAAACCTCGATAACCCGGGCTTTGTGAAGTCAGACTTAACACAGTGTCGCTTTAGGGCTGAATTCTGACATCATCATTGCAGTCATTCACAAATGTTACAGTGTTGGAATCCTAATATTCAGCAGACATGTTTACTAAGTTCAGTCTCGTAGCATGGTGGGACTTGATGAGCACTAAGCACCGACACTGATGGAAAATTAAATTGCGTGAGGCTGATTTTTTTTAATCCCATAATTGCAAACTGGATTTCCACGTCATTCATTCAGTTTGTTTGTTTTGTTGTTTGGGGTGAATTGTAGTGCATCGAAACCTTTTGAAATGCTCAACAGAATGACAGCATGCTGTCCCGTCATGCTATTTGGAGTCATGTTAGAGTAAAATAGAATAAAAATAAAATCAACGGTTACTTAGATATACATAAAGACATTTGTGCTCTCATGACTAGCAGCGGCATTAAATCCATTCTAGACCAGCATGGCTAACACTTTTGATTTCTTTCTTTTCCTCCCAGATAATCTGATTGGACGGCAAGTTCTATTACTTGTAAATGACCCACAAGCTTTAAAGCTTGCAGACTGACAAGGGCTAACACAAAGACCTGCTGTGTTAACACAGAACGGGACTCAGTCTTTCCTTAACCTGTTACTATAAACTAAACTTTTTTCACAAGAAACCCTAGCTTCAGGCATTGCTATCCCAGCATTGACTCTACATCTATATACTTATTTACCGTTGGGATTTTCATCTCTCGCTCTCTATTTTTTTTTTTTTTTACAGTGGTATCTTTTACAGAATTGAATTTTAGATTCTCCTTTGCATTAAGAATTCTTCCTGCTCAATACATGAATTTTTACATGTGTCTGTTGAATGCTGTCATGCATTGTTTCGATGTTGTCTTTAATTGTCATTGAAAACAAATCGCATTTTATAACCGTTTTTATTATCATAAATATTCAGAAATAAATTTCAGCTCTATTTTTTTAGCTTGTCATCTCATATTAACCAAGGAGAAACATTGTGTCGCACTTTTTTATAAAGCTTCTCATCCTCTACTTTAGCATGAATGACGGTATTGCCTTTCCGTGAAAACAAGTGAAAACATGAACTTTTCACTTCAGCTGACATTTAATTCAGCTGGTTTACATTAACACTGATCCTTTTCCTTCTCTTCTAGGTGCTACTTTTGTTATGTATAGCAGACTGGATGGTACATGCTATGTGGCGGAGTGGCAAGGATCCAGACAGCTTTACCATTCCTTACCTGACTGCTCTGGGTGACCTTTTGGGCACTGCCCTGCTGGCGCTCAGCTTCCACTTCCTTTGGGTCATCGGAGACCAGGACAGCGATGTTGGCGACTGAGCCAAACTGAAATGATAAGACATTGGCAGTAAGGGGAGCCATGCTCTTTGCCAGATGACTTTTCACACCCTTAAGCCTTCTGGGAATGTGGGTCTGTATCAGGCCAGCACAATCCTCTGTTTCTTCACTCTATCTACACATTGGTTTCTAAGATTTTTTTTTTCCTGCTCCTTTTTTGCATACAAAATGCGTTTTACTGCATACATTTTGACAGATTTTCATCTGCATATTTGTTTTCCAACGATAAACCATCACAGAGGAAACTTTGTGGTGATTGGTAAGCTGGTCCATTTAAATGGAGATCTTCTACCTTTTTAGCAGGTAGATGTTTTACACAGTTTCATAATATTTGTTACCTGCTTTGTGTATTCCTGTTTTTTCTTCATCACGTCAGAGGAGAGACACAGGTGGTGGGATGTTGTTGTTGGTGAAATGGTAAACACACATTCATATGCACTGTTTGCACCATGACCAGCACCAGACCACCAGTTCAAACGGAAGAACATGAATCTGTAATGATGGTACGAGAAGCTCACATTTAATCTTTCCTGTTTGGGTTGTTCTTCTGATGATTGTTCTATGTATCAGTATGAAGGGCTACCATATGGAGATGTAATGCCTATTTTTGTCATTATTTATCCATTTTTTTTAACCTGCTCCCAGAGATAACGTTGGAAAAGGTGTTCCCAACCATGTTGGCTCTAGACAGTCGCAGGTAAATCAAGTGACAAACTTGTTATGGACCAATATTTTATCTGATCCAGTTTTAGGGGATGCTGTTTATGTTTAGTTGCAGATAAAATCTCTAAACCTGATAGATTCAAGATTAAGATTTAAGCTTAAATTACGTTAAAACACAGTTACCCTTAATCACTCCCCAGAACAGCTCCTGTCCAATCAAAGTTTGATTTTAATTATCTATGATAGGTCTGTGTAGCCATCTTTGGATAAATTGACATTAAAGCAATCCGCTTCAGTTTGAAGCGAGCCCGTTCTTTAATAATAGTATCCTGATGTAGGACATATCACGCACTTTTTTGACATTTGTGTTTACCATGAAAACCTTTGTATGTTTTGTTAAAACCCCCGTTCCCTCCCACTCATTTAATCTGTTCATCCTGGGTGGAGGTCCACTTTCCACTGTGGATTTTGCTGTTTACAGTGCACGAATGCACACAGTCAGCTGTTCTTACTTCAGCATAATCTCCTTTTCCACTCAAACTCATTTTATAATGTGCATGCACAGCTTGATAGATTAAAAACAATTTTTTTGGGATGTTTCATAAGAAAAAAATTTGTCCAGAAAAAGCATCTTCATTGCGTAACGAATCTTTTTGACCACAAGAGAAATACCAACGAGAAAATAATCTAACCATAAGATGAACTTTAAACCAAACCACCTGCTTAATCCATTCATTCTGCAGCATCTCATCTCCACTATGTGCCTTTTGTGATGCACTGACTTACAAGGTCATCCATCCCATGAATACCATTGTTGATCTGGAGCATTTGATACTATGCCGTGGTCTCAGTTGTACAGTAACTGCGTTTTGGAAGAATTTATTTCACCACTCGATGACACGTGATGAATAGAGCAGAGATACCCCTTTCAAGGCCCAACAGATTCACTCATTCACCCTGATCCACACCAAAAACTAAATGCGGTCCATTTATCCTTCCACAAAATTACAGGGGAATCTGTTCTATAGTTGTGTAATCCTGCTTAAAGCCAACCAACAAACATATGGTCAATTTTGAATAGAACCTCCTCAGTAAAAGTAATTAGATATCCATTTCTGGAGTATAAAACTACCAACAGATACTGTTGCCAGAATGTTGATGTTGGCATAAATTTGGTTCAAAGTGGATTCATTTCCTTTTGCCATGAAACCCTATATCTGCTTTTGTGGTTCACATTGGCCAGAAATGTCCAAATAAACGTCTCTCACTCGAAAAGCATCTCATTTGTGTTTATTTTCGTCAAAGGGTTTGTCAAAGTAGCCGTCCCCTCATTATTGTTCACATGGGCATTCAGCAGTAGTCATTACTGCTTTGAAAGGGAAACGCAGATGTCGGTTGAGCCCTGAATGCATCAGTAGTTCAAATTCTGAGCCAGGGATGAAAAGCATGGGCTGTAACTTAAATGAAAAGTAGCATCCTTCATTCCCATTTCTTTGCCAGAAATTAGCTCTGGATATTGCACTCTCAGATGGTCTCCATGACAACACAACCTGACAATGCTCATCGTCTTTCTCCTTAACTTGATGTTTGGAAAACTGTACAGATACCACACAAACACCCACCTTCTAGACCTACAATAAATGTCTGTAAAGCTGCTTTTGCATTTTGTGGAGGTGGAATCGTCACACAAGAGCATGATAGTCCTCTTGGAGATGTCTGCCATAAAAACATGATTTAGGTTGGCCAGCATTGGTTTAAAAAATCTTCAGGGTTCCTGTTTTATATTCCCTTCTTGGTGTTTCATACATGTACAAGGTGTTTTCTTTTATAAAAGAGCCCCAACTGGTTTTCCCTTGCCACGGATCACCATGGATCTCTTCAGTCATCTACCATTATCTGATGTAACATCACTATATCAACCATAGTAGACCACTTCTATAAGACTGTCCACGCTGTATGAAATCTTTTCGCACATCAAACTGGACAGACTTTTTTGTCAAACTGGGTGGACAGAGCTGGCTAATCAAGATGTAGAAACTGCCTTGCTTGTGTCACCACCCCCCACCACCCCTGAGCTCTCTGTTGCCTTGGTTGGACCCTTCATAGAACTCACTCACTAACTTAACATCTATGTCCTGGTCATGGTTGCCTTAGGCTACCAACCCTTTTCCCTTTGCAGGAGGATGTGGCAATCCATGCCAAAACTCTGCCACTGTTCTCCATTCCCTGAACCCATGTCTCTCTTACCCCCACTGAACTAAGCAGACGGGCAATATGGCTTTTCTCCAGTGACATCTCCCTTCAATTGGAATCCCTGTATTTTGCTGTCCTGTGCCAGCTCTCCACTCATTCCTTTACCACCCACACGCCATCCACCTCATCCTTCAGCCTCCTCTATTCTTAGCTGGACTCCACCATTCTCTCCACCAAAAACCCTATAGAATGGTTTCACCTCAATACCAATTCTCACTGTGTTCATGTCTGTAAGCTAAAACTAGCGTTTGGTCAAATCAATCAATTACATTTCATATATATACCACTAAGTCTAACAAAAGTCATCACATGGCACCTTACATATATGACTGGTCTAAACTAATCCCTCAAACCAACAGTAACCCAACAAAACTCTCCAGGACCAAACATTGGTGAAGAAAATCTTCCTTTTAACAGGCAGAAACCTTAAGCAGACCCCTACTCCTGGAGGATAGTTGCCAGAAAAGATGGTTACAGAAAAGGAGAGCGAGCAGGACCCCAGCCAATAGGTAGATGATGATGATGCTGGAGACAGTAGAGGAGCAGGTCCACAACAGATGGAGAGATGAGGGGGAGACCTGAGAAAACCTGTGAAGAAACAGAACAGAGACTCTGGGGAAGAAGTTGAATCAGTAAAATGTAATTGATGGGGTTAAACTGGGCGTCCATCCAAGCCCACAAGTCAAGTGTGCCAGCTTTGAGGTCCATCTGGCTTAATATTCAACCCACAACAATAATGAAGTAAATACTTCTGTATGGAGAAAATCATATAAAACGTCTTGTAACCGATTTATGATGGTTAAGAGATTACTCAAAGAAAATAGCATTAAAGTCTTTAAAAAATATATCACACCTAAAACCTAAAAAAGTGTAAGTATGAGCATCCAAGACTAAATGTATGACCTCATGGATATCCTTGACATTCTGTTGAGAGGTCTCCGTGTGATTTCGGTTGGTTTCTCTTTGATGGATTATTACTGTGGCTGCTGACATTTTAAATGAAGATTTGTCTGCTGAACTGGAAGAACACCTCAAAGCCAATCCTTACAACTGATCAGGAATCCATCACAAACAGAAAAAAAGCACACCATGTGTCTGCAGCCTTGTGGGGTTTTTTTTTTTTTCCAAGAAATTGTGACAGCGTGACAATGAAACATCTTCGAACTTGGATGTCGCTCTGAATGACTGTCTGCTGACAGACTTTCTGGGTCTAAATTCACCGTCCATCTCTTTCGGCATGGTGAAAAACATTCTTTTACAACATCACAGAGCTGTGAAATAGAATTTCTTACCTCTCATGTGATCAAAGGCCATAGATATCCATTATTCATGCTCATAAATTTCTTATTTTCTGAGAGAATTAGATGTGTTCTTCAGATGGAGGTTTGTGTGAATGATAACTGCAGGACATCCAAAAATACCTTATCGGATGGTTAAATTACACACACCAGACCTTCAAAAAGCTCCCTTGTTACATTATTAAAGGGGTAACCTATGCTTAATACATTTTAGTTGGTGTGTGAGCACATGCTGTGTTAAACAACTCACCTCTGTCTAGACTACCAAGTTTTAACAAGGTCGATAGGACACAATGTTGATTTATCAAGCTGTGCATGTTGGGGTACATACAGCCCAACACCGGTGACCCAGACAGGACCAGAGGGGCTGTGAAACCTAACCCCGTTCTCTCACTCATCCAGCCACCCTTGGGGGGGTATTAGCAGCAGTTATTGTGGAGCCTCCAGACAGGGGGGGGCTTCTGAGAGGCCTGGTGCTAGCTCGTAACCCCCTTGTCAATCCCTCATCGGCTCCTGGGAGCTCAGGGAAACAAGAGATGCTTCATACATAATGGAGAACAGATTCTTTAAGAAGTCTGCAAGCATCAAGATCCTCAGACATGTTCAGTGTGTGACACCGAAACAAGGACAATTAAATATCTGATTTTTTTTTTTTTTTAATGTATTCCACAGTCCCCAACGACAATATTTAAAACAATCAAAAATGCACATAAATATTGTTATATAACATGTTCATTTATAGGCAACAAAGAATGAAGTTACCAAATATGTCTTGATGTATTCAGATGGAAAAAAATAATAATTCCATTGCAGTGTGGTTCTCCTGCTGAGAAAACTCACATCATAAACCTCCACATTCAGCCTGGATTTGAGTTTGTTCAGTTTTTAACACGATCGCCCTCCGAGAGCTTGTCATACGTACTAGCATGTATAAGTATTAACAGTATTAATATGAGCGAGGAAACACTCTCATGGCAAATAAGATAGACAGTTATTTTAGCTTTCAGTGAAAAAATATTTCATTTTCCACCTTTCCCTGAAGCGGCGGCCTTCATCGTCAACTTCATGTAATTTGATCGCTGTGACAGCTGAAGGGTCAGAGTAATATGCAGGGGGCCATGTTAAAAATCTGACATTGTGCTGTAATTACCCACGCAGCAGCTATTTTTAAAACTTGAAAAAGTAAGCAATCAACAGGTCAAATTGTTCTTAGGTTAATAGTCGGCCCTATAATTTTCTACGCCACGATGTGGAAGATGAAGACCTGAGGACCTGTGGCCGGAGCTTCGTCTGCATGTTCTCCCCACGTTCCACGTTGAACATCAACCAAACCAAAAGCTGAGACAAGAGTTAAGCCTGTGACTCTTTCGCGTGCGGTTCATGTGCAATTCAGAGACGGCTCCAAATTGTATATTTATTGCAGACTCATTTGCATAACACTGCTCTATGCATGAGTATATCCACCCACAACACAATAGGACATCATCTGAGTGGATAGCTGTTTTTGATGGAAAGTTGTGTGCTAAATATTTCCTGTGAAGCTGCTTCTGTACGGACTGAATTGTGCAGGACTGGACCAAAACCCTAAAGACAATTTAAAAATAATTATCCTGTGTTTTTTTTCTTGTGTGTGTGTGTGTCTGTGTGTGTGTGTGTGTGTGTGTACACGTCCAGGATGAAGCCGGCCTAATGGGGCGGGAAGCGTCTCATTAGCATTTAAAGTGACAAGTGCATAAATCAAGCAGCTCTAGAGAAAGCTGTGTAAGTTTGACAAAAGCATAACACACACATTCCATTAAGACCGCACCAAATTGAGATAAATTGTAAAAACGGGCAAGAAAATGTCTCAAATGAGGCTTTTTTTTTTTGGTAAGACCTCAAGTAAAGCCAGCATTAATATATTCGATCCACCAGCGTTCCTTGTTTTATCCTTGTCTTGACTGAAGTGTCACTACAGAGTGTAATTAACAGGAATTACTACTCCTACTCTAAACCTTTTAAAACCAAGTATATCATATTTGACACTCTTGGCCTTTCAGGGTTTTGGGACTTCTACCTCATAAACTTGATTTTTTTTTTTTTTGCCCTGGAAAAACCACAATAAAATAGCATACATCTGCATTTTGCATGCAAATTTTTTCCAGATTTTTTCCCACAAATTTTTTTTTTTTTTTTTTTCCAAAATTGTCAGAAGGCTCTGTTAAGACTTAATTTTCCAAAAAACATGGTTTTCATAACATTTAATAGTTCTGGCTTTACTAACCAGAACACACATAAATGCAAAACTTATAAAACATTATAAGACCAATAATGGCTCGACGCCTTTGGGTGGAATTCCTTTGGAATCTGAAGTGGATCCGTCCTCTTTACAAAGGATGCTTTTCATTTGTCGGGTATCCTCCGAAGCGGCTGGTGGCTGGCCTGGATGTGATGCTGTGACCTCCACACCTCCACCGCGGTGTCCTCTATCCTTTACTCTCATAGTAACCGTACTTTTGACAAGCGAAGATCGATCGTGCTGTTAGTGAGGACAGATGACTCAGCCTATAGTGGGTGCTCAGTGCTCTTGAAATGAAACAGCGGTCGATCCGTCTTTATTTAGGCTGTTATCAATCTCATTTGGCACCAAACCCAAACTCAGACAGCAGCGCTGGGTTGAGAGATTTCACTCTGTGGGTAGATTCACAACTGTACGGCTGCCAAACTGTGAACATCTAAGACATACTAATTACCAACCAACAGAGGTTTATAAAGTGAGAGCAAGCAGCGTCCCCCTCGTCCTCACATGTCCTTCACCCTTCACTGAGCCAAACTCTTAAT
Organism: Antennarius striatus; assembly: GCF_040054535.1. NCBI lineage: Eukaryota > Metazoa > Chordata > Actinopteri > Lophiiformes > Antennariidae > Antennarius > Antennarius striatus. Next base: position 13,225,837 of record NC_090797.1, on the reverse strand, counting down.
CTTAATAAAATATGATTTAATGAACCCAAAATCATTATAATCGCATTTCCTGCTAGATTAATAGAATCAAATTAATTTATCCTGGGGGCAGTTTGTCTTTATTTTTGAGAGATGTTGGTATCTTACACAGTAAACTATCTCCCGTATCATTTCAGCAGTTTATCATTGTAATAGTCTGACTTGAATTAACTAGAAATACTCACATTAGTGGTGTCCACATGAACCCAAAATGGGCACACATGTTTTGTTGGAGGCAGGAGGGATTATTTAGAGGTAAAATTCTGTCCTAAGGTTTCAGCCATGCCTTCTTCATGTATCCTGCTTTGTGGACTGAACCGTTGCAGGGCATGGATCACGTCTTCATCTCCCTTAATGTGGAATCGATTTAATACTTATCTATGTAAGGTTCCTGCACTTAACTGGTGCAAGACCAAAATCACATTCAATTTATTTGTATTCTATTCAGGAGCCTAGTTAGTTCTCAGAAATCCTCCTGAATGTAGTTCTCTTACAATAATAATGGATTAATTAATTTGTTGTAGTCAGTATCTTCTCAAGTTTGGCATTAAAAATAAAAGTAAATAATTTTTTTTAAAAATTGTAATATATATATATATATATATATATATATATATATATATATATATATATATATATATATATATATATATATATTAATGTGTGGCTGTGAGATGCTTGCTCTGATTGTTTGTTTTTAATTGATCTGACCTTCCTTCTTTTGAAAGGCTAGAGGAACATACTGTATTTCTGACTGAACTACCTGAAAATTATCTTTGAGTTTTAATGATAGCTGGTTTTTAAGCGGATATTTTTTTTCTGTGATTATTTCAGCAGTGGCTTTGAGCCTTTAGGCTGCTGCAAAGGTGAGAACAGAGCGTCTCGGGTCACATCAAGTCCTGCTATTCTAGCCTGGCAGCTCAAATCTATAAATAGTTTGATAATCAACAATGTTAGCAAAGCAAAAAAGTTTAAATACTAATTAATTCTACAATTTTGTGGGTCATGAAGTTGGTTGTGGTGGTAGCTCAGTCAGTGGAGACTTGACTACCTGAGGGTGGTCGGTTCAAATCCAGCGTGGATCACAGTATTCACCTCCTGGGCTACAAACATCATGGCCATCACTGCACCATCGTAAAGAATCCTAAACACATGACATCTTCTGGGTAAGCCTCAAACTCAAATTTGGCCCTGAGCGCCAATTTTTGTGCAAAAGTTAATTGAAAACCAAATCCCTCTGAGCTTTATTACTGCTCACAAACACACACACACACACACACACACACACACACACACACACACACACACACACACACACACACACACACACACACACACACACACACACATCACATAACCTCCTACAGCTGAATAAAAGAAACAACATCAGATTTCATCAAAAGTGGAGACATCTACGAGTCTGTGTTCGGAACACCATTTATTTTGTTATTATTGACCCAGAGTGGCAGAAACTAATAAATGAACCCCCGTTAAATGTCACAATCACAGAAACAGAAATAGGTGTTGCAAATGTGACCTTAAGTTACGTTAACAACGGAAACAGAAGAAGCAGGAGAAAAAATCCGCATAAAAGACATAAAGTGGAACTTTGATGTCCCGTGGCTCCGTCCACACGTCCGGATAACGGATGACGAGCTGCTCCCCATCTGCATGTCCGGTGGCGACGGCGGCCGATGCTCATCCCGAGATGGAAACCTGTGAGGTGCAGTAGCTCACCGGGACGACGGGCTGACGCAGGCCAGCCTGAAGGTGAAATGTTGCATTTTACAACTTCTAGAGTAATTATTCAGGCTGGCTATGAGCTGCCCCCCCCCTCAGACCCCATGTGGCAAATGGCATGTAATTGCACATGGAAGGGGCTTTCTGACAGAGGTTTAATTCATGGGTGGCAGAGAGCCAAAAAAGCTGCTCCAGTGCCGTAAAACCGTCTATAAACCATCAATCGCTGTGTTGTTCCAATATAGGGGCTGTCCTGATGGGACGGTGAGAGTAATTAGCCAACCCTAGTTAGAGTTTTTGTTTTCCTCACTTGTTAGGTCAGAGGTCAACTTCAGATCCGTGTGTGAGGCCATCGAGAACCATCTCCTGTATAGAAACCTGCTCTTCTGAAGGAAGACGTCAGAATTCTAATAGCATTTCTTCGTCAACAAGGCCGGTTAGCTCAGCTGGTTAGAGCGTGGTGCTAATAACGCCAAGGTCACGGGTTCAAGCCCCGTACGGGCCAAGTTCTTCATTTTAGGTGGCATAGCGGTTAGCACATAGACCTGTCTATGTAGAGCTTGCGTGTTGTCTCCGTGTCTGAATGGGTTTTCTCCAGGTACTCCGATTCCCCCCCAACATCAGGAAAAACATGCATCTAAGAAACATTAGGTGATGTTGGTGGGTGATGGCAGCGGCTCAGGAACAACTCTCCAACTAACCTAAAAATTCCATTGAATAATCGTAAGATGACCAATAAAAGCTTCTTCTTCTTCTGTTTTCTTACGTGTTGCCAATTTTTGCTTTGTTTTTGAAGGTTTTCACTCTTCACTATGAGCACATATATTTAAATAGCAATAAATCAACTATCCGTAATTGATTGCAGGTTTTACTATCCAGCTGTACTGATACCGTTCAGCCACATCCTGTTAACTTCTTGACTAGAAGCTGAATTTTTCTGCCCACGAGATGATCCTTGAATTTGACTTTAGTGCACATTGGTTTTAACTTATGACATGTGACATACAAAACCAGCTTCCTGGATTGGAACGTTAGCTGGACCCGAACATGAATGTTTAAGTGAGGTTAATCACTTTTCCAATACATTGGATTAAATATTACCTATCAGCCTCAAGTGGATTTTTTAGAGACACAAACCAGCAGAGCCACACATGTCCACTTATCTCTCTACAAAATTCAGCACAGATAAACATATTAAATTATGCTCTGCGATCAATCATACATCTTTTTAAAAAAAATAAATTTCTATCTTTGATAGTAATTGCACAGTGGTTGTAAAAATCTGATCCAACATTTTACCACTGCTTTGAAAAAATGTTAATTTGATCAGGTTTGCACGCAGTTTAGTCACATTTAGTGACATTGGCTTCAAAGACAGGTTCTGTTCCTGTGGCTTCAGCCTGAAATTCCCTTTCAGCACTTGGCCAGAGAGGTTATGGTGTGTACTTTAAATCAACATTTATACAGCAGGAACAAATGATTTGGGGGTTTTTTTTAAAATGCTGTTTGATTCAACAATGTAGAGGGCTAATGATTTAAACATAACCATCAAATAATATTTCAACAATATTATCTGTTATTCCTAATTTTTATTGATGAGAAGAAGAAGAAGCAGCTTTTATTTGCCATTATACAACTGTACAATTTAATTTAATTCAATTCAATTCAATTCAATTCAATTCAATTCAATTCAATTTAATTTAATTTAATTTAATTTAATTTAGTTAAATGAAATGAAATGAAATGAAATTTGTGTTCCCTTACAGTGATATGGGCTCCAGTAACAGGCCTCATTTAACTTTAAGCTTTCAGTTTGGTTTCAACTTAAAGTATTTCTAAAAATATTTTGCTATTACTTCTATCGGTTCCTCTGTTCTTCTGTGGTTCACTCATTCCCATAATCCCAATACAAAGTCCTTATTTTCTCCTGACATTTAGCAGTGCTGGTGTGACTGAGCCTTAGGGAGCAACACATGATTCTGTTCACAGACGATTGTTGAGTCTCTGTAGTGTTTAGCGTCTGTCTAAACCGGTTCTTCTTATAAAATGTCTCGATGTTATTTGGTGCTGTATAAATAAATTGAATTTTGCTGGGGATTTGGTGTCGTGGACGTCTGTGCAGCTTAATGTTTCCTGCAGACCACCTTTTGCTGGAACTCGTCCCCTGATGACAGATGACGTTTTCACAGTAACATTAACCCTCATGAAGTGATTTGTGAGCGCAGGGGTCTTCCTCCATTCTGGTCAGTCAAGCCTTCAGTGCTGAATGTCATCATTTTAATGAAGCAGCAGAGGATTCATCATCCCATCTGTTAATCTATTCAGTTCAAACATCCTGCCAAAATATCTCACTAAACATTCATTAGGTTTTATAGTGAACCGCTCCCTAACATTTTCACATCGATGGGTCTTCATCGCTGCCAGATTTCTGCAGCAGTGGAGAATGTGTCTACTTTTTAGAAAGCACAGTAGCTGACAGATTTGAGGCTGTGAATGAACGAGTTGCTGGTGTGACTCTGGATCTGGAACAATGTACAGACAGGCCTGCTTATCCCAGTCATGGGAAACATAAAAATAAGAAAACTTTAACCTAATTTTTGCTGCGATAAACCAAGAATAAATCTCTTATCTCATGTAATTAATAGTGTTTCAGTTGAGGTTTCACATAAATTCTCCAGTTCCCCTCCAGTGGCTCCACCAGTGATGGTTCCACATATATTAGAACTTAACTTAAGTGCGCCTTATAATCCAGTGCGCCTTATATATGTAAACAGTTTTGAAATAGGCCATTCATTGAAGGTGTGCCTTATAGTCCAGAAAATACTGTAATAGTAAATGAATTCCATATAATCGACCCTAAATGTACGTTATCAGGCACATTGAGAACAGTGTCGTGTCTCTGTTCCTATACTGTGACCCAATACACTCCTGTACATGCTTCTTCCCAGTATATACATTTTAATCTCCCATAACCATATTATAATCTGGACTTGTATCCAACAAATATTGTAGTCAAATTTGTTCATTTTTTATTCTATTTTATATATATTTTTTTTTAAATTTTCGTAATACAAGTAAATCTCGGTTTAGGTCATTAATTGGTTCCAGGAGACATGATGTAAGTCGAAAAACGACGTAAGTTGAGTTAAGTTGTCCCCAGACTACACTGAAAATACTCAGTCTGAGTTTTGTGCTGTATTTTATTCATGAATGCATTTCAATAATATTTGGTTCCATTTTAAGCTTACCAATATTAATATTTCACATTTTTAATATAGTACAGAAAAAGCATTGCCGTCTTGTACGTCTCATCTCTATCTGCCATTAAATTCCACCATTGTAGACACAAACCTGTGGATGTGAAATGAAACTCGTCACATTCCAATCATATTTAACTGAAGGCATCATCGATCGGTCCTGTCTGCTCAAAGACCACCGGGACCGGATGATATCTCAGAGTCGCTGCTTTGTCATTCCGGAACCAGCTGTCGTCTTACCCCGTGAACCGCTGATGTTTAACACGCTAGCATGCTGCTGATGCAGCACCAATGAGTTGCAGCCAAAATCATTTAGAATAGACACTCATATTGTACTGCTCTGAGGCAGTACAATATGAGATAGAAACAAATATTCACAGATAACATGGTGAGTGAGGTATACTGAGTATACTTTCATACTGAGAACAATATGTCATATTTAATGGTTGTACAGTGATCCCTCGATACTCCCGGTTAATGCGTTCCTGGAGCCACACGCGAATAACGAATTCCGCGATATAGTGACATTTATCTTATTATTTACGGTAATTCAAACGTTTATGAACCCACCCCATACTGATATTACACCACATTCTATCTGTGTTGTGTTTCAAGACTCACAGAATGTAGCGCACTTCCGGATGCCGTCAGCCTATAGAATGCTTGTACGGTATCACATGACTACCTACTAAAAAATCCACGATGAGGTGAAGTCGCGAGTGTTGATGCGCGTATGCATGAGGGCGCACTGTATTTCGAAGACACCAATATTTATCTTTACATTTTGGTCAGGATTCGAGTTAACTTCAGAGGCTAAATTGGCGGCTGTGGCTTTGGATCATTCAGTTCCTGGACGGTTGGTAGTTTGAATCCAGATCCATCCCCATGCCATTGTACATATTTATATGCAAAAAAGAAATCAGATAGTCAAACAGACCAGTAATCAGCTTAAAGTGAATAATGGACTGTAATCCATCAGCTCCATAGTAATACTATTGAGTTCTGTGTCAGCTACATGTGTACCTGCATGTTTGCCAAAACTAGCTTGCAAAGTTATTGGCTTTATTTTCACATTAATATGTAGTTTCATATGTTTTGAATAAAAATAGTGCATAATATTATAGAAATAACTTCCTAAAAACCAGAGAGACACTGAACTGACATGAGCAAACCAAAGCAAAACCAGGAGTCAATTCTCCAAACTGCAAAGGCCTAAAACATGAACTACCAAGACTATACAATCTATAGTATATAAGGAACTATTGTACCTCCAATTCATAATGCAGAGACATTTGTGAGTCTACATCAGCAGGTGTCTCTTTTATTAGACCTTTCGGCACAGAGGATTGAAAAGACTATCGAGACGACATTATACACATGGGTGGATCCTGCTCCAGCAAATACTCTTCTACTTCTTTGGTTAACACATATCTGCTTGACCTTCCAGAATGAGCAGTCGGCTCGGAGGTCACTCATCCGTGTGGCACGACCGCATATATCTTTAACAAAGAACATTGACCCGACCAGTGTGGAGTACACAACAATATATCTACAATACTACTGAGGATGTCAGTCTGTATGCAGAGCAAAGGCTTTGGGTTTCCCCCCATCACTTATGAAAACAGATTGTAATCCGACCCAATATTACTTATCCTGGAGTATTTAAGGTGTTTTTAAAGTTTTACTCAAAATTATAAAAGCCTGGGATTTGTTACACCCCTATTCAAAATATAGGATCTTCAATTTGGAGTAAGTTCATCAATATTAAGGAGAGATGATCTTGGTAATTTTGTATGTATATGGTCGACAACAACAACAACAACACACACACACACACACACACACACACACACACACACACACACACACACACACACACACACACACACACACACACACACACACACACTCACCAGTGGCTCCCCGCTAATAACAGAGTGTGTAGCTGGAGAGGGATAGAAGGCCAATGTGTATTTCCAGATAAGGCCACCAGGTCATCCGGGACCGGGAACGCTGCCAACGTGTCTGAATGTATTTGTGGGACGGTGGTGGCATTAAGCGAGGTGGTTGACCATCAAAACAACAGCATCAGTCCCTGAAAGTTTACAGACCAACACACACACACACCCAGTGACGGTGTCGATTACACAAGGATATTTGAACACGTGGATCAAAGACGCCAAGAATTGAACCCTGAGATTAATGAAAAGCCTTTTCCCTTCTGAGCCACAGCCAACCAAACACTGTGACAAATGAGTCGTTGCTGCTTTAATACGGGAGCAAGAGCTTTCATTATCAGGAGTCATTTTCCAGCTCTGTCCTCTTTACATTTAAGAGTAGGCTTAAAATGTTGTCTTTTGAAAAAGATTATACTGACTGCTGGCTGAAGTTAGCCCTTAGCACTGCACCATGCACTTCCAGTAATGCACCAACCTTCCCTTGCTTCTTCTCCCTCTCCTTCTCGACAGATTCATGTGCGACGCATGTTACCGACTCATCCCTTGATCGTATCAAAGGTTGCATTCATCATGGTTGGACAGGTTTGATTAGGAGTTTGTGCAAAGACGGTGCAGGGCTTGGGATGATCAAGGTGCTACTGAAGGTAGTCGTTGCTTTGATGAGAATTCTAATTTTTCCACCTTTTTTTTTTTTTTTTAAACAAAATTTTTAGACATTGAAATTCCTGAAAACATTTTTGTCAGACATGATGAACTGGATACTTCATATATCTAAGGTTTGAATGTGATCAATCAGATCAACAGTGACTCCATAAAATTTCAAAGAGTGATCAAAATACTTTTTATCAACATGAGCAAAATGTATTTCTAGACATTCTATTCTGTAACTAGTCAAGCTGCAAAAAAAAGAAAAGAAAAGAAAGGCTTTTGGGGGCCAAAACCCAACAATAACAGGAAGTCAGACATCGAAAAACTAATGTCCAATTTAAATGCAAATGCTTTAAGTAACTCTCCTACCCATGTAGTCATTTTTGGCTTTATTAGATGGGAAATTGTAAATTCTTACAGCTAACCCCTCTCCAGTTTGATCTGACCTTCATTTGCTTGATCATAAATCCCAGCCTGAACACATCTGCACACCAATGAAGTCTTAACCGAGGGATAGTGACAATGATATCAGTTCACTTACATTCAGTTTTCTTGATTCCATTTACATTTTATGTGTTTGGCTTATATGTGATTTGTAATGACAGCAGCACCATGGGATACGAGCTGATTAACATGGAATTTTTTTGAGATGCGTGCCGTTGCTTTGTCCACATTTTTGTTCCGCATATGAGCAAATATCCGAGATGTGAGCCGTGCTTTGGGATGTATACAACATCAGCTGAGACCGGATTTCGTTCTTTCCCACTTTTTGGGGTCTCTAGCTCCCCCTAATGGACACAGGAAATGACCTGAAATCTAATGCTGTCTCCAAAGTCTTTGAAAGTCTGGCCACGTTATGTTTTTGCTTACTTGATTGCTGAAATTGGGAGATAAATATTTTACGGTTAGTGAGGCAAAAATGTGATATTAAATATTCTCAACAGTCCTTTTAAAGTTTACAAGCTCTGTTACAATTCAAACCAGCTTTTCATTGGGAATTCAATGCAATTACAACCTTTTACTCCCCCTGTTAAACCACACATTTCCTGAATTGAACTATTATTTAAAATGAAGGTTAAACTGAGAAAAACATAATTTACAGGGTTTTTAAAAAAAAAATTTTCATTCACACCACTTCTGTTAACGGCCATTTCTCAATAGAAATAAATCATTTGACTCAGGTTCAGTAAACGTGGTACATTGAAAGAACACTGCCGGCCTCGGGGCGTTAACATATTTCACCATCAAGTCTTTTATGTCTCTCTGGTGTTAACTATCCAGTAAAACTAAACCGCCATCAAATCAAATCTATAAAATATGCAGCACTTATGTGGAACTGAATGTAAACAAGGTAAGTTTACGGGTTATATTTGGCCTACAGTCTCAGGGCAGCAGCAGAGCTTGTGCATGAAGGTCAGAGAAGGTTATTTAGTGGGTTGTACATTTTACTAATAACATCTGTGGAGTTCAATGATGGAGCGTCACTCCAGCCTTTTTCTCGCTCTTTTTCCTTTTTTATGTGGTAGCTGTTGGACCCGGGGCGCTTTTTTTTATAATTTTTTTTTATAGTGGGCCACTTTAAAGGAACCACTGAATGCAGCAGAGCGTTGGGCCTAATGAGAGACATGGTGGACCTTGCAGTGAGGTTAGACCAAAGGTGGACTGTGAGATACTAACACTGCAGTAATGGTTAGCAGCTAGCAGGTGAGTCAGAGCCGGGAACGTATGGACTCATGGAGGCGGGGGATGATGCTCAACTCAGACACACCTATAAATACTGTACCGATCGATTAATGCACATGCAGTCTGAGCCAAGAACCAGTGAATATGATTTATTTGATCATACTGATTATTACATGCTATGCATTCAGTCCAAATACATAGCATCTGTGTCAGGCTACGGTCCAATTCTAGTCAATGTGTGCAAATATATAAAAAATGAATGTCTTAAAACTCATTTCTTAATTTATAATCAGTGAAATCTATGGATGTAGTGAAAGAGGACATGAAGGTGGTCGGTGTGAGAGAAGAGGATGCAGAAGACAGGGTTGGAGGACACTGATTCGCTGTGGCGACCCCTGAAGGGAAAAGCCGAAAGGAGAAGAATAAGAAGAAATTTATCTGTAATAATAACTCATTTAATCTACCTGTATTTTTGGTTTATGTTTATATATTTCTACTCAATTAAACAATGAGTCATGAAATTGATATTTTATGGGATAAAATCATTTTTACAATCTTAAACCATTAAATTATCAATTTAGGTAGTGACCAGTATAATTACTGATACATCAATCATTCATTCATCTTTTATACCGCTTCATCCGCTGTTGCAGGCTGTTGCAGGGGAGCTGGAGTCTTTCCCAGCTGACTGTGCACCCCAGTATTAAAGATAAAATGAATCAATAAATCTACATTTCTGCGGGCGTTTTCTCCTTAATGCACCGGTTTATAATTTATTTTTTTAAATACATTTTTAAATTAAGTGAATTTTCAGCTGAAACATTAAATAATGAGTACTTCCATAAATGCATTGTCTTATTAAAATTTTTTTGAAAAACAATTTCATGTATGCAATATTTAAATGACTATTTGCAACCAGTGGGCAACATCTGTTCTATGGAATATTGATGATTATGCGCGTGCAGTGCTACTTCTTTGTACTCAACACTGAGCATCTTTTAAAATAAGTTGTCGTTGTAAATTTCAGATATTGCTCGGATGTACGATCTTCACGGTTTGTACCCTTGACCGTCAAGATTCTGCAGCACATAATTTCACAACTTTCTGCTAATGATCCCACAATGCAATGCGAGGCATTTTTTATAGAAACAATATAATCATTCTTAAGCAACCAATGTTCTCGGTTTACTGCTCCTCTATCTGCATTTTATCCATTATATAGGGAGTAGTGAAGGATCCTTCGGGATGCAGTTGGCACAAAACGCTTTCCTCTGGCATTTTCATTTCCATCACACACACACACACACACACACACACACACACACACACACACACACACACACACACACACACACACACACACACACACACACACACACACACACAAGTGTGCAGATGCTTCAGTTTAATATATCCCTGTCCATTGGATCAGTTTAATAGACTTTAACTATAAATAGAAGTTATTCAAAGATCCTCCAACAAGGGAGTCAGACGAGAGACAAAATATCCTCCATCTGTGAACAGATCTTAGGGAACTCAACTGATTATATTGATTATTGAAATGGTAATGGTCGCTTTGCTAGACTGCTATTGACTTTAAAATGTGTCCTAACTTGTGAAGTGTAACGGCGAGCGCGAGGTGAGAAGAAGTCACGGCTTCCTTCTTGTTCTGAACGGTGTTTCCGCTTCTTTGTAGTTCGTGGGTCAACGACCATTGGCAGATGCGTTCTGTGTTCTGTAGTGTGTATATGACACCCACACGTGAAATAATTAGTAAGAGACTCTGGCAGTTTCACTTTTAATTTATTGTGAAAACATCAGACAGATGAACTGCAGGTTGAGCTGCTGTAGGAGCTACACCACTCTCACACCCAGTGTACAGTACACAGTCAATTATTCATGATTTCCATGAGTGCAAGCTGAAAGTAAGTAAAAACAGTGAAAGGGTGTCCTGGGAGGAAAAATGCGAGAGACAGAAAGTTTAGGTGTGTTGCCATGGAAATAGCAAGGAAGGAGTATGCGTTGTTGTCTGGGAATAAATAAATAAATAAATGCCGCCTGTTTGCGTGAGATTCTCTTCCTCCTCAGAGACGTTCCTTCTAAGGCAGAGCGGGTACAGCACAAAGTGTCCACACTCACACACAGGCGTGCTAAGGCCACCTATACACACTCATGCAGCCATCATCCACCATCTTCACTTGTAGTTACAGCATGTGAGGCACGCCGACACAGAAACCGTAGCGATAAATCCAGGTGCAGACATCATGGAGTCCTCTAAGGCCACACACACACACACACACACACACATACACTATACATGTTCTGGCACAACATACACACACCGACACACTCTGATCACAGCCGGCGTGACCCTGACACGTGGAGGACGACTGAGGTCACAGCCGCGCTGATGTGGACTAGATTTACGTGTCCAAGTAGGTGTGATCACGACTCCGTAAACAACTATGGAACTTCTCAAAAAACAGCTGAGATCATCACAACACATGTTGGTTTCACTTCATCACAATATTTTCACCCCATTGTCCTCTATTCACCTTTATTTACCATCATAACACCGCGCTCACCAGCGTCACTCCTGGGATTACGGGAACATGACAACAACACATGATGGAGGCAGCCTGCATCATCCATCAGGATGTAAACAAGCCAGCAGGTTGTCTCTCCTACCTTGCTCTAGGTGAGGTATTATGGTCTATTTTGGCATAATACCTCACCAAATATTTACGTAATGCATTCAAAATCATGTACAACAGCTATACTTATTTCCTTAATAGAGATAAATGCTACTGCTCTAAATGTGTGGGTGTTGGTTTAAATACAGTACAGGTTTATAATACAGTAGTTCCAGTTTCACAGCTAACAGCTACAGTAACACTATTTGATAGAGATGGAAAAATCATACAGATTAAAGAAATAATGTTGAATTAATTCTCCATTCTTGTCTTGAGTACTATGATTCATATTAGCCAACAGCACACACACACATAGGATTTCTTTAGGGGCGATATGGTGGTGATGTTGTCACATTCCCAGATCTCAGTGGTTGCTTTGGTGGGTACAAGCATTAGTGTGAGAAAACAAATGTGAATTAAAAAAAAAAAAAGGTTCCACTTTGTGACACATGAAACATTTGAAGCTGGTTTCTGCGCGTGATTTTCATGAAAACATGAAAAAAAAAAAAAAAAAACGAATCATGTTGAGAGAAGACAAATGATTTAGATATATTCTCCACCCGAGAGCCTCTCCTCTGCCTTTTTTTTGATGCGGTTGCATGGATGTCTGCAGGTGTGTCCATCCCACGGAAGCATCTGATGTCACAAGTATTTCACTTGGGCCAGTTCAGCTGCATTTAATGTTTTACACTGTGCTGAATCCAAAAAGTATGCCCACCACCAGCGGCCCCAACAGTTTTATCACTATTATTACAAGAGCAGAAGTGTGTGGAGGTGTGTGTTAACATTCAGGAAAAGAAGCAAATCATCACTGGATGTGTGTGTGTGTCTGTCTGTGTGTGTTTGTGTGCGTGCGTGCGTGCGTGCATGCATGCATGTATGTGTGTGTGTGTGTGTGTGTGTATTGATACAGAGGAAGGCCCAAGTGACCTCAGAGAAACTGCACTCTGAAACTTGTCACGATGAATGAAAGGCACAGAAGCAAAACAATCGTGTGTGTGTGTGTGTGTGTGTGTGTGTGTGTGTGTGTGTGTGTGTGTGTGTGATGTGAGGCCACTCCAGTAATCAATTGATCTGACGCTAAAGAACAGCAGTATGAATGACATCATTTCTAGGTTGTACAAAAAACATCCTGCAGGATGATATGTGAGACACATCAGTTCCACAGAAGCCGTTCCCTCTGTCACGGTGATATCAGATTACAGTTATTCTGCTGAATCATATTGTTTTTGTATGGTTCCTGAAAAGAACTAAAAAAAACAACAACAAAAAAAGCTGGTTTTGATAATACTCTAAGGTATTTGTCTCTAAAAGAAAACCTTTTCTAAACACGTTTTTTTTTTTAAATTGCTGCTGCAAGTTAGGAATGAGAAGGTTGGTCGTTCCGTACAGACGCTTGTTTATTATGAAGCTACAACCAGCAGTTAGAATTCCTTCTCATAAAGACAAGATTGAGTGAAAACGCTCCTAAAATAATTTTCTAATCACTGAACGTTAGATAATCTGACAAACTGATTGATACTAAAATGCTCCACTATGATTGGTAAACATATTAAATACCTTTCCTGATAAAAAAAAAAAAGGCCGTCAGCATTTTAGCATTGACATTTTGAGCATGTAAGCACGCTGTTATCATTTAGATTAATTGTCCAGAATGGGGTAACAACAATGGATGCTAAGCTAAGCAAACCAACTCCTGGCTGTACCTGAGATGTGTTGCTCTTTGCAACTTTGACAGGCAGCAAATAGAACCCCCCCCCCTAATGATTAAACTATCAATTTTAACGGATAATGATATGAAATTATTCTTCACATTAAGAAAAAAAAAATTTGGTTGTGATTTATATATATATATATATGAACATAAATCACATCATCCAGTCCTCCCCTCCAAAAGTGGGAAACATCAACGAAACAACAGTTGTGTGATTCAGTCGACAGACATCGTCCAGAAACAACATAAATATTCCTGTTCTAAGCAGTAATCAGGTGTGTATTCAGGCAGACTGAAGGGTGAAGAATAGGAACACAAGCGCTCTAAATTTGAAATTAAAACTCTTTTTTATTGGAGGCCTCTCATTTGGTTCCCGTTGGGGTTTTTGTTTGTTTTTGCCGTCATTATTTAGGCAGGCTTTTCTTCCCTTACGAAGTGGCAGCTACTGTTGACACTTAACTTCCCTCTTTTTAGAGTGTGGCTGGAATGGAGAAAAAAAAATAAGAAGGGAAGGAGAAGACCTCTGTAATTGTTTGCAAACTAAAAGGTCCTTTGTGAGTCGTTCATCTTCCAGTCTGGGCCTTAAATGAGTAGTTTAAGCTGAGGCTCGTCCAGTGTGTTAAGAGGTGCTTGCCCGTCTGTGCCACCGTCTACAACTGCTGAGTAAGATGCTTCGTGGCATCTGCATCAGCAGGAGTGCTAAATGGTGCAAGCTGAGTGTGGATGTATTTTTGTGCACCTCACAGGAGGAGGCCTAGCTGAGAATACAACCATTGTTTCTGCAGGAGCGTGACAACGGGGGCTACAGGCCAGGCCAGTAGCTTTTCTCCTTGATCAGAAGCAGATGTCTGTGTGAGGGGGGGGGGAGGAGGAAAAAAATAAAGTTGTTTCCTCATTACAACCCACACACAGAGGCACACACACATGCACATCTATACTACCTCAAAAGCTACAAGAAGACGTTTTGTAGCTACAATACCCCCACTGCCATCGCCACCAGGCCTTATGTATATTTACAGTGAAGTGGAGATGACCAATCAAGTAAATTCTCCCCCTGATTATCAAATTGAAATGAAAAACTAACATCTCTCAAATTGAAAATCATCTATCTGTCAAACTGATTCTATCATGTGGGCAGGAGATCCTTGATATTTACACCAACAGCAGCATAGACGCATAGAGGGACGATGGCGGAAATGTACCGCAGAACCATTTAGAAATGTAAAATGCTGTGACACATTGAAATGTACTGTCGAATAGTGAAGAACTGATATATATAACAAACAAAACTCTTGACAATTCAGCTTCTTTAAAATTTTCCCCCAAAATCATCACCTAGGAACCAACAAAGCAATTTAAATAATTTTTTGTTGTTGTTATTGCTGCTCGCAGCAATGCTTCGTAGACAGTAAGAACAAAAAATAAGCAAGACAACAAAGGTCTTCATTTTGCTGACACACGTATTTGGTTGCCAGAGCAGAGGGGGTTTGTGGGCGTTGCCCTGGGGTGTGTCCAGTGAGCTCCTGGGCGGGGTGTGGAAGGACTGGCAGGGTGGGGTTTTTGAGATCCAGTGCCTTTAACAATTTTGTAACTGTTCAGACCTTCTTCTCTTTCGGTTCAGATTCACTCTGTAACTTTCTCACCATTGTGTTAAGGATGCTTGGTGTTGCAGGCCGTGATTTATTCAGTACTTCCACACTTCATTCTGCAACAGGAGTTTTCAGAGTCCTCAGGTTTTTACGCAAGAGGCGTCTTTTTGCGAGTTCATAATGATGGAGACCAGTGACAACTCATTCCATCACAACTGCTGGCTGAATGTCGCCACAGTTAGTTTCGGAGGTCTTGAAGGTGAAGTCAGTTGCCATGGTATCCTTGAGTCGGTGGTGAACCACTTTCCCTTTGGAAGGTATCTAATGAGGCTGAGGGTAATGGGTCATTGTATATAAATAGTGTTTTAAAATTTTGAGATTCTTGGGAGGAGTGAGATATGACTAGATTCCGTGATGTACTGTTGGTTAGGTGCAAGTCTGATGTTCAATTTGTTGAATCTGCATCAGCCCAATTTGTCAGCAGTTTGTTTAAACATGTTGGGAACATCACCAGGAGAATCCCTCTTCAAGTTTCTGAGGATAAAATCCTCTTTTTTTAAAAAAATGCCTTGAAGACCTGCTTCACCTACACGTAGTCTTTGCATGCGTTTGGTTCCTTAAGCCCACAGTCCTATTCAATCATTGCTGGGCATTTTTCCCTATTATGCCAAGACAAGCACGCAATACCATTCCTCCTTTCATCACTTGGTTTTCTGTTCAGGTCAGACCCCCAACCTTTTATGACTTTTTTTAAAATCAAAGATGTTTCCAAAGTATTCCACCCTTCGCTCATTTCTTTGCCTCTCCTTAGCAAAGGCAGCCATTCTCAGAGTCCCAGCTCCGACCTCAGTTAGTCCAGCCGGAGATAGCTGGGCATGGAGTAGTTGAACATGAGGAAGTCTAACTTGTAAAGCTGGTAGAGTTGGATCTGCTGCTGAGTGCTGATATTACTGAAGAATTGGGCTGTCATGGCATCTGTAGTGCGAGTAGACTTGGGATAGGTCGGAAAGCGCAAGAATTCGCCAACGCCAGCCAGCCGCAACACGTAATTTGCATCGTCTTCCAGCGTATCGTACTTGCCCACCAGGTCGTAGTGGATATGACATGGGTGACAAAGCTGGTAGACGGTCTGCCAGTGTTCGTTGAGTGGGCCGTCGCGCTGTGTAGCTGGGTCCACCAGATACTCAGCAAATTCTTTGAATTTGACATCGTCCCCATTGAGGAGGGCATCCTGCGTGGCATTCTTGCGGTAGCGCCGGATGATGCGGGTGCCAAAGCGCTTGTGGAAAGAAGAGTTGTACTTCAGGGTGAACTTGTTGCGGTATGCGGAGACTAGCCTCTCAAAGGGCTCACGTACGAAGAGGAACTTGAGGTAGTTCTTGAGGCGGTGGTTGATCTCCGCAATACTGTACTGGTTCAGTGTCTTCAGGTTGGAGGGAATGTGGGCCTCATTTGAAGGGATTTCCATCGGATCACTGTGAAACAGGACAGAGAGCAACAAAATATTTATATTCCCATCTTTCTATTGAGACAAACGTCCATAGTAAGGATACTTTCCCCATTCTGAAATGGTTGTTACACAAGTTGGAGAAAAATTACCTTTTGAAAACTTGATGGAGCACAATGATGAACATGAAAAAACTTTAAAACTTTTTAGAACCATGTTGCAGGTATGACTTTAAGACTGAACATCTACTGCAAAGAAAACCATTGAGGTTTGTATTTTTATATACTATTATAACCCCCAAAGGGTAATTAAGGCACACTCTTGGAGTGTTTGTCAATCGCATGCATGCATATATACGTATATTATAGTATGTGCAGGCTCCTGTAATACACACAACCACACACAGGGGGGGCCTGTAAGCATGCAACGGGAGGTAGAGTGGTAGGCAGCTCCTTCTTGGTGTGCCCCAAATGAGCAACTTGTGAGGGAGATGGCGCCTTGCTCAAGGGCGCCTCGGCAGTGCTCTGGAAGTGAGCTGAAACCTCCCACTCTCGGCTCACACCCCGGGTGTTTTTGGGTGGGAGCAGGAATTGAACCGCCAATCTTAGAACATTGGACCACTCTACCACTGAGCCACTGCCGCCCCAACAGTACATATGTCGTAACATCAAATATCTTTGTGTTACGACAAAGATATTTGATGTTTTTAGATGTGTTTAGGTTAAAAGCATTTTGAAATCATCATGTCATGCTTTTACTGAAGTTTTATTGTCCCAACAGTTTTTTTTTTTGGACCTGGCGTTCGACAAACCACCTCTAACCGGGTCTACCATTAAAGCTGACTCGCCTGTATTTCCCACGGCCTGCGAGCACCATCATGACGCGTTTCCAGTTGGTACAGGCCACCTTGGGGACGTAGCAGTAGATGAGCTCGTGATCCTCGTCGACCACCAGGTGTTTGAGGTCCCCGGGCGTCAGGACTCGGCGTTTGCGACTGGATGCGCTGTTGACTCGACAGGCATCCGCTACCTGATCCCTCCTGGCCTGGTGAAGAACCGCTGGTCCGGACATCTCCAACTGGTCCATCAAAGACAGACACAGTATTTCAGTTTATTCAGCGCAATATAACTATCTACACACACACACCTAGGTAGGTAAAACAGTTACACTGTGCCAATATGGCACTCCGACGTGAAAGAAACTGAAGCAGAAAAGACGACAGGCATACAGACAATGACAAAAAGTTATTAATCCCCAGTGTTATCATCACACTCATCTCTTTAGTCGCTCTATCTCTTCCTCTATCTGAGTCATTCCACAGAGTGTGACAGAGATTATTCCAAGGCAGGGAGGAAAATAATGATATCGGAGGATATTAAAGATATTGAGTTTCAAAATGCACATATCCAGTCAGCATTCATCCGTCAGAGGCATACTCTGTATTCATCACGATGCGCGTGTTGAAGTGATCCATTGCAGGAGAGGAAAAAATAGACTGAGGTGTGAGTGTTATTTTGAAGGACAGGAATGTTTTCCCTCTGGGGCTGAGTTTCCCCCCCCTGGGGTAGTGCCCCGGTTTCCTGGTGGAATCTAAATTGATTGTGTCGTGGCCTGCGTTCCTCACCGCTCCATCCCGCTCCCAACAAGTGTGGCCTTTCAGGGCCCCGCCCGGCAGAGCTGAGAGGGAGGGGGGCCTGCTGACACGAGGCGCTGAAATAACTCAGGGACGACCACGCAGACATACATGCAGACAGCTTGACTAATGCCTGCTTCTCTTTGAAGTCACTTGTTATGCATTCAAGTGGGCAATTCTTCACAACTAGGAGAAAACCAATCTTCCGCCCGTTTCTGATTACCAATGCAAATGCAGCCATGAAGAAGCTGCATGACCTTAAAAATCAGGGTGACTTCTAATGAAGTCTGTAAAGTCGTCTTTCATGTGGGGGTAAACTGATTTCTAAATACGATGAAATACCTGGAATCAAAGTAGTATTTGCCCCGTTTTTGGTTAAAAGTCACATAATTAAAAGTACAGCAGTACCTCTAAATACTAGTTACACAAGTTATAGACCTATAAGGAAAATCCAAGATATGGCCCGTGTTCCAGGACAGGACTAGTTGGTGGATGGATACATCAGATGAGACCGTTGTTGGCGGATGGATACAACATCAAATGTGACCGAATTTCGTTCTCTGTCAAAGAATAAAGCTGTAGCTCATGTGTTCTCGTGACTTTAGTGTTTCTTTTCATACTTTATTGTTGTTTGTGTAACTTTTACGGTAATCCCTCATTATTCGCTGTTAATGCGTTCCAAGACCACCCGCAAAAAACAAAATTCCGCAATATAGCGACAAAACTACAGCCAATAGAATGCGCGTATGGTATCACGTGACTACGTGGAGACGCGTGTTGTTGCGCGTCTGCGCGAGGGATTACTGTATTTATATATATAATTAATTATACACAGGTAAAGTCTGCATGTCTGTTGCTTTATAAAAAAGTTTTTTTTTTTCATAATTTAGTGGGTTTAGGACTTTTTGGATTAAAATTATTTATGTTGTTTTAAGACCTTTTGGCACTAATATGGTATTTCTATCTCCATCTGGACACTTCTACCAAAAACTCTTCCTGTTATTGATATTTTAGTCCTGTCAGACAAACAAAACATTATTGATTTTGAATGCTTTTCTAAATAAAAATGTCTTGTACTCACGCAGTCCCCACATCTTGCTGTTCTCTCCATTCCCTTCGTTTGTCACCAAAGACATAATTTTTGAACAGCGAGTAGCAGCTCTTTGTTAGTCAGTCTGTCCTATTATATACCCATTGAGAGAAGTCGCTTCGTGCAAATGTTGCAGCAAGCAGCCATCCATCCCATCAGAAGACAAACACTGTAATCGACAGAGGAAATGGAAACAAGGGATGGACTTTTGCTACGACAGGCTATGCCTCACTGTTCCACTCCTTATCGCTCCTCCATCCTCAGGATTTGATCTCCCTCCCAAGAAACTCAGTTTAGTCCACTTAAGAGAAAGGCTGAGGAAAAGTGGAGGAATGGAGGAAGAGATGATGGAGGAGATACGCCGATGTCGTCTGAAAGGAAGCAAGATGGAGATCACCGACCTCTAGTCGGTAAGGAGATGTTATTACCTGCAGGATGCTTTTTACAACACCCTCCTTCACCCCGTGGACACGGACCGTCGGTCATCGTTGGATGAGATCACATAAAACCACAGCTACAAAAGTAGTTAATGGTTTTACACGATATAGTAATTTAATTTCATCTTGTGTGATTGGGTCATATCCCAAAGGGACTTCAAACTATTAGCTCAGCAGATTCCCTCTGCGGCGGTGCAGTGACAAATTACATGAGAACACACATTATAAATATTCATTTAAATGAGAGTTTGCATGCTTGTGTGTGTGTGTGTGTGTGTGTGTCTGTGGACACACACGGACATGCTGAAAGAAGTGAAGGCACGGACAATGTTTCTGCTTCCGTTTTCACACTGACGTTCACATTGAAATTCAACATAAAGGCTTTGAACACAAAGAGAAATCTGTGTTTTCTTCACATGTCAGGAGTTCTTGATGAGCCCATTGTACATTTGAAACGATGCTTCTACTGCTCCACAGTGTACGAGAATCTGACAAGACTGAGATGCAGAGAAAATGTTTCCACTTTCCAAGACTAGAGGTGAAGCATTTTGTCTAAAAATGTCTTATGAGTTTGAAACCTGAGCTTAAAAGAGATTTGTAGCTACGCTGGGATGGCAGATAGGGGATCATCCTGATCTGAAAAAAAAAAAATGTAAAGAAGTGAGCAAAATATGGAAGAGAAGGTTAACTAAAGCTGAGTTGAGTTCTGCTTAAAATATGCAGCTCTCACATTAATGGTCAAGTCACCAATGCCCTTGTTTGGAACCAGAGGTTTAAAATGTGTGGTTAAGAGACTGGTGGCTTCCTGTGTGTGCAGCACTGCTGCCTGATAAGCCTTCAGATGCATGAATCTGTTACCGCAGCTCGACTCCCTGTTTAAACATCATGTCTCACTTGTTGCCTGAAACAACACACCCCACCCCACCCCCACCCACAAAGACCCTTGTTGGTTCCAGTCTGACGGTCTACTCAGTCTGATTTATTATTTTATTGTGATGTGTTTGGTCATGCTGCCCCATTACGTAATGGAAAAATAAGCTTGCTTTTGGACAAATTACGGAATTTTGAAAAGAAAAGCCCAGACTGTGTAATAAAGAAATTACTTTCCTGATTTGGTTAAACTGATAATTTTACATTTTAAAAGGTTTTCATTGTTTTTATTAGACCAAGGTCGGCCAAGGAATTCATGACGAGACAAAAGTGTTTTTAGATCTTGTATGGAAACATCTAAAGGTGTGATGTGAACAGACATGTGAGTGTGTGTGTGTGTGTGTGTGTGTGTGTGTGTGTGTGTGTGTGTGTGTGTGTGTGTGTGTGTGTGTGTGTGTGCGCCAACTTTTCTGATGATGTCACCCGTGACTCAGCCTGTCATGAAGCCAGGCGCCGCTTTTTGAAGGTAAGACACCTCAGGCTCAGCCAATCAGAGCCGTGGAAATGGGAACTTATCAAACCCGAGAAGAGACTCACGGATCGTTCAAGGAGTAGTCTACGTTATACAAGATTTACAATACATGTTTATTAAAGTCCACTTTAATGAGTCACAGGAATATAACTCACCAAAATATTTCCTGTTGGCCACTTTGCAAGTACTTACAATTTGTGTCACCGTGAATCCATCTATCCAACTTCTTGTAATCCCTCCAGTACATTGTACTAGTTAATAAATGAAACTAAATGTAACTCAATATAATGTAAAATAAATGTAACTCCTTCTTAATGTTACATAACTCTAAATTTATTATCATTCAAGCTACAAACATTACAGTTACACAGAAAAAAAAAACTTTTCTTGTTGCTCTGTTATAAGAAATCTTTTTAATTTGTAAGGTTATGAAACCCACAGAACTACATCAATAGAGGATCAAACGATCCAAGTGAATAAAGAAAAATAACATCATGTTAGAACATTAACTACAGTGGGTTTTTGTCAAAGTTAATATGGGTCTAATCACTGCATCGTGATCAAATCGTTTCCTAAAAGCAATATTTTTAGACACTCTGACCTTTTATGCTCTCGCCACATTTGTCCCACGGACCTTAAGTCTGACACATGTGCTTTATACGATCACGGCTGATGTCAAAATGACCAAAGGTAACAAAATCATTTTGGGTGGGTGACAAAAAAAACGTCAAGAAACTTGACGCACACTTCCTAAACAAGAAACGTCGGTCTGGTCCAAAAACCTAATAGCATAAAGATGGAATTGTAAAAGTAGATACAACAGCTTTTTATTGAGTTTTAACAAAACCTAAAATAATTATCATATTAAAATTTGGTCCTACTCCACTTAGATTCACTTTAACACTGCCGTGAACCGGATTCTGAGACTCATGGAACCGAGCGCACTTCCGGATACCGTCATCCAACAGAATGCGAGTACGGTATCACGTGACTGCCTACCAAAAATCTGCAATGAGGTGAAGTCGCGAGCGTTGATGCGTGAATGCACGAGGGCGCACTGTAAAATGTTTTTCTTGTGTGGATCCAGTGGACTAAAAAAGCCACTGTAGTACTTCTTCTTCTTTTCCTTTCGGCTTTTCCCTTCAGGGGTCGCCACAGCGAATCAATTTCCTCCATCTAGCCCTGTCCTTTGAATCCTCTTCTCTCACACCAACTACCTTCATGTCTTCCCTCATTACATCCATAAACCTCCTCTTTGGTCTTCCTCTAGGCCTCCTGCCTGGCAGTTCAAAACTCAGCATCCTTCTACCAATATATTCACTATCTCTCCTCTGGACATGTCCAAACCATCTCAGTCTGGCCTCTCTGACTTTATCTCCAGAACCTCTAACATGTGCTGTCCCTCTAATGTACTCATTCCTGATCCTATCCTTCCTGGTCACTCCCAGAGAGAACCTCAGCATCTTCATCTCTGCTACCTCCAGCTCTACCTCCTGTCTTTTCCTCAGTGACACTGTCTCTAGACCAAACAACATCGCTGGTCTCACCACAGTTTTGTACACCTTTCCTTTCATTTTAGCTGAAACTCTTCTATCACACATCACACCTGACACTTTCCTCCACCCGTTCCATCCTGCCTGTACACGCTTCTTCACCTCTTTTCCACACTCTCCATTGCTCTGGACTGTTGATCCTAAGTACTTAAAATCCTCCATCTTCTTGATCTCTTCTCCCTGTAACCTCACTCTTCCACTTGGGTCCCTCTCATTCACACACATGTACTCTGTCTTACTGCGGCTAACCTTCATTCCTCTCCTTTCCAGGACAAACCTCCACCTCTCTAGCTTCTCCTCCACCTGTTCCCTGCTCTCACTGCAGATCACAATGTCATCTGCAAACATCATAGTCCATGGAGATTCCTGTCTAACCTCGTCTGTCAGCCTGTCCATCACCATAGCAACAAGAAGGGGCTCAGAGCTGATCCCTGATGCAGTCCCACCTCCACCTTGAACTCCTCTGTCACACCTACAGCACACCTCACCACTGTCTTACAGTCCTCATACATGTCCTGCACCGCTCTAACATACTTCTCTGCCTCTTCAGACTTCCTCATACAATACCACAGTTCCTCTCTGGACACCCTGTCATCAGCTTTCTCCAGATCTACAAAAACACAATGCAGCTCCCTCTGGCCTTCTTTGTACTTCTCTATCAACATCCTCAGAGCAAATACTGCATCTGTAGTACTCTTTTTTGGCATGAAACCATACTGCTGCTCACAAATGCTCACTTCTGCCCTTAGTCTAGCTTCCACTACTCTCTCCCATAACTTCATTGTATGGCTCATCAGCTTTATTCCTCTGTAGTTGCCACAACTCTGCACATCTCCCTTGTTCTTAAAAATGGGCACCAGCACATCTTCTCACTATCTAAGATCCTGTTGAACAACCCAGTCAGAAACTCTACTGCCACCTCTCCTAGACACTTCCATACCTCTACAGGTATATCATCAGGACCAACTGCCTTTCCACTCTTCATCCTCTTCAATGCCCTCCTCACTTCATCCTGACTAATCTTTGCTACTTCCTGGTACACAACAGTCACCTCTTCTAGTCTTTGTTCTCTCTCATTTTCCACGTTCATCAACTCGTCAAAGTACTCTTTCCATCTTCCCATCACACTACTGGCACCTGTCAATAGACTTCCATCCCTATCCTTAATCACCCTAACCTGCTGCACGTCCTTCCCATCTCTGTCTCTCTGTCTTGCCAACCTCTATAGATCAGTCTCTCCCTCCTTACTGTCCAACCTAGCATACAAGTCATCATAAGCTTCTTGTTTGGCCTTTCCTACCTCTACCTTCACCTTACGCTGCATCTCCCTGTACTCCTGTCTACTCTCCTCAGTCCTCTCAGTGTCCCACTTCCTCTTGGCTAACCTCTTTCTCTGTATACACTCCTGTACCTCCTCATTCCACCACCAAGTCTCCTTATCTACTTTCCTTCCAGATGACACACCAAGTACTCTCCTACCTGTCTCCCTGATCACATTAGCTGTAGTTGTCCAGTCATCTGGAAGCACCTCCTGACCACCCAGAGCCTGTCTTAACTCCTTCCTAAAAGTCATGCAACACTCTTCCTTTTTCAGCTTCCACCATTTCGTCTTCTGCTCTGCCTTTGCCCTCTTTATCTTCCTCACCACCAGAGTCATCCTACACACCACCATCCTATGCTGTTTGGCTACACTCTCACCTACCACTACTTTACAGTCACTGTTCTCTTTCAGGTTACACCGTCTACACAAGATGTAGTCTACCTGTGTGCTCCTACCACCACTCTTATAGGTCACTCTATGTTCCTGCCTCTTCTGGAAGAAAGTATTCACTACAGCCATTTCCATCCTTTTTGCAAAGTCAACCACTATCTGTCCTTCTGCGTTCCTCTCCTGGATACCAAACCTGCCCATCACCTCCTCATCACCTCTGTTTCCTGCACCAACATGTCCATTGAAGTCTGCTCCAATGACAACTCTCTCACTTCTAGGCATGCTCTGCATCACTTCATCAAAGTCCGACCAGAATTTCTCCTTCTCCTCCAGCTCACATCCTACCTGTGGAGCATACCCGCTAACAACATTCAACATCACACCTTCTATTTCTAGCTTCAGACTCATCACTCTATCCGATACTCTTTTTACCTCCAGGACATTCCTAACAAACTCCTCCTTCAAGATAACTCCTACTCCATTTCTCTTCCCATCTACACCATGATAGAACAACTTGAACCCTGCTCCTAAACTTCTAGCCTTGCTACCTTTCCACCTGGTCTCCTGGACACACAATATGTCTACCTTCCTCCTCTGCATCATGTCAACCAACTCTCTACCTTTTCCTGTCATAGTTCCAACATTCAACGTCCCTACTCTCAGTCCTATACTCTTGGTGTTCCTCTTCTCTTTCTTCGAGCGAACGCACTTTCCTCCTCTCCTTCTTCGACCAACAGTAATCCAATTTCCACCGGCGCCCTGTAGGTCAACAGCGCCGATGGCGGTCGTTGTTAACCCGGGCCTCGACCGATCCGGTATGGAAGTCATAGGTTTGATTCGCATCTTTGATTTGGCAAAAGTTTTACGCCGGATGCCCTTCCTGACGCAACCCTCTGTATTTATCCAGGCTTGGGACCGGCACAATAAGACACTGGCTTGTGTCCTCTTGCGGCTACATTCCACTGTAGTACAGCGCTTAGAATAATCACTTGTGAGACGTTCTAGAAGGTATCCAGATTTGTGCTGGAGGACGGTAAATTCTAATCAGATACAGAAACATATTCACAGTGGTCACAGTCAGACGTTGAATTACCATACACATGTAAACAAAATTCTGTTGATTATTCCTCTGAAGTTGAGCGATGCTTTTTAAATTAGATGTTAGTACATAGTGATTTGCAGCCTTGGGATTCAGCAGAGCATTGGAGCCCTTCGTTTAAAACTGTTTACTATTGCAAATTTTTGAAACAGGGACCAATGCTTCTATTTATACCTTTCCTGACTTCTTTGTGGAGGCCTGCTATATTTCTGATGGCGCTTCTCTGGAAAGATTTGAAAGTGTCTGTAACTGGCCATAAGGAATAAAATCATTTTCAAGGAGAATAGGTGCATTCATGCTCTGACGTCTACAGTGGGAGACGTGAAAGGAAAAGTGCTGCAGACAAAAATTCTCCTTACTGGGGTGTAATGCTCATAATCTTTGTGGCATGATGACATTCTGCTAAACGGATCTAGAACCTCAACCTGCAGTCTGTTTGGATGACGGCTTCATGTAAGATCGTCAAATCCGATCAATAGCATTTATCACTCTCTCTCTCTTTTGCACACACACACACACACACACACACACACACACACACACACACATACGCAGGAATGCACACACGCACACACAGAACACTGAAGACAGTCTGTCTATCTGAACCTCTCTGCTTACAGACAGGCATTCATAAAGACGGAATAAAGATGCCAGTGTACCTAAAACTGTACACACACACACACACACACACGAATCATGCTTCACCTGAGCCCCTGTTAAATCTCCCGTACATGCTGTAAAGTGCTCTGACCCTGCTGACAGCTCACGAGGCGGGATTCATCCTTTACCCCCCCCAACCCCACCCCCATCGCATTAACTTCATGTCATAGCGGAGAAGCGGCTCCAGCAGAGAGACGACCTGCCAGGGAGGCGACTTACCAGCTGTTAACCACCTGCACCCACTACGACACGGAAAAGACCAGAGGAAATACTTCTTTACCTTTTATTCATCTGAGGAAATAGCTGAGAGCACACGCTCTTTTTTCTGCAAAGCTCTGCTTCACATTCATCCCTGGAAAAAAAAAAGCTCCAGAGTCCAGACACACACAGACATTGTGTGTGGAGCTCTGGGGAGTAACGAAAAATAACCTTCAAAGGAAAATAAAGAAAACTAATAAATGAGCCCAACCAACCATTTACATTTATGTTCCAATTGGGTGATATTCACAGTTTAGGTGAGTCTGTTGGCATCGTGTTATCACGATGGACATAAAAGATGAAAACATCATAAAAAAACCCCAAAGATCCTTCCATGCATGTTGAAACTATGAGCGAACAATAAAGAAGCTTTTCTCAGGATAAAATGCAAACACAACTTCTCATTTCAGACTGAGTTCTCTATGAGTTGGTGTACACAGGCTCCTGGGTTTGAAACCAGGAACCTGATTTGGTCAGCTCCTCATCCTCACTGAATTTGAAAGAAGAAAAAAAAGAAAAAGGAATGGACTGATTGCAGATGTCTGTTATTTAAGGCCACTGCAGGGAGGCAGTAAATAGACACAGTGTGCAGATGCCAGGGGCTAAAAGCATTGAGCTGCCCTGCAAGAACAGACAAAGTTAAGACTTACACACACACACACACACACACACACTAACACACACACAGGCTCCTTTATTCATCACTCTACATCCCAGGGTTGCACAATGCAGAGCGAGCTGTAGTCTCTTTATACGACAGTAATCTCTCGTTACTCGCGGTTAATGCGTTCCAGGAACCGCCCGCAAAAACGACATTCCAACGATACAGCGACAAACTATTTTATTATTTACGGTAATTTAATCGTGTCTGAACCCTCCCCATACTGATATTAAACCACCTTCTATCTGTATGACCTCCCACACTCTGATAGACTGTTTAAAGCACTTTTGTGTCTCATGGAAGTGCGGTACGGTTTCACGTGACTACCTACTAAAAATCTGCGATGAGGCGAAGCCACGCTTGTTGATGTGCGAGGGATTACTGTACTTATAAAACTGGAATTCTCTAATAAGTACGAATAAGTGATGGAAGAAGTTGATGATACCTGGTGTGTGTATATGTGTGTGTGTGTGTGTGTGTTTTCTCCACCTCCAGCAGACAGTGATATCACAAATACACTAACAACACTGTCGTTGTTGTTGTTGCCGCCGTCACAATTATATGACCTCACACATTACACACACCGACGTCGTTGCTACAGCAACCTGTCCGATCGGCCGATAATGTGGCCCCGTCTGAACAGAGCCACATCGCATTGAGACACTTGCTAAAAACAGTGTGAACAGTCAGCCCTAAAGATTGGGACACGGAAGGAAATCCGATGTGCCTGCAGTCTCTCAGTCACCTGTGTCTCGGTCACCTGTCTCTCAGTCACCTGTGTCTCGGTCACCTGTGTCTCGGTCATCTGTGTCTCGGTCACTTGTGTCTCGGTCACCTGTGTCTCGGTCACCTGTGTCTCAGTCACTTGTAACCCGTCTTTCCCTCTGTCTCCAGCCTACATAAAACTCTTCTCAGCCCTCAGTTCTCTGCCAGACTGTTGCGCGTTCATCCTACTGTCCAGCATTTCTGTTCTTTGTTCGACTGATTCTGCCTGATTGCCTGCTCCCTATTGGATATGTTAGCCTGTTCAGACTGATTACCTGGTTTTGTGAACTTTTTGTTTTGGAAATCCAAAAAAGATTTGGTTTTCACCCTCTTTCACGCTTTTGCGTCACAAACTGTGTTTGTGAACTAAGACATGGACTTCCCATCAGTGTGGGAATGAACACGTAAGTAATTTCTATTTGAAATGTCCCTTTAAATAAATTAAACCAATTTTGTGGGGTTGCACAGATACCTTATTTTTCTCTTCTGTGAGGTGATACGAATCGAGATCTGAAAGCCTCGTCAGAAAAGACTTTCTGGTGACATAAAACACTTGGGCACCAGCACCAGCCGGCTTTGTACTGCCTACACTGTGTCGTGTAATAATTTGATGTTCTGAAAGAAACCTTAGTCAAGATCAGGGAACTGTTCCCCTTTGATACGGTGTCAGCTGTACATCTTCTATAATCTCTGTAGCTTTCTGCCGCTTCTCTCTGCCGTTTATCCTCTCCATCCCATAGTCCCTGTTCCTTCTGTTGCCCCCAGAGATGGACAGCCAGAAAACAAATATAACCTCCTCCTTTTAATCCCTTAGTCTTCACCCCACCCCCCCACCCCCCACACACACACACATACTTTAGGAAACATAAATGAGAAACTCACTGCTGACTTGAAGTGTCTTTGCCGCAAATTGTCAAGTAGACCACCAAGGGTAGGAGGGGTTCTGAAGGACCACCAGGGGTCTAGGCTGGTGCCATTGGCGAGACGTTCCTCCCTTCACTGAGTGGATTGTTTAAAGACGCTACGATCACCTCACCGTACAGCCTAATGAATATTCAGGCAACATTTATTCCAAACCATTTCCAGCATTAACAGCTGGTAGTCATAGCAGGACCGACAACTCGCTCTTCTCTCTCCAAATGACAGGAAGAAATGTTCTTTCAAAAACTGAAATCAATCCAACCTAATTAAAATCCTTGAAATCCTGTTGAATTTCTTTAACTGTCGGTCTCTGATCCTCTGAAAAAGATGCACACAGACTATGAACTCCTGATTCCTGTGGCTGTCATCTTTTCTGAACCATTTCTCACTGGTTTAAACCCAATCCAGGACACATCACCGTCACCAGCCTCGGTTTTTGACATCTGAATGAGCATCAGATTGTGAGAAAGGTTTGGTTTTAATGGTGTCTGCATTCCTCTGTGAGCCAGTCTGTCATTACTGGTTAGAAGGGAAAAAAACCCATTTCATCAGTGGGGAAAGATTATTCCCCAATAAGGAAACTAATTTCCTTCCCAGCATTTAGATGGTATCTGACGATGTGTGTGGCCACAGCCCAATATTCCCTCTGGGGCTTCCTTGCATTTGACAAATTAAGTCATTCGGATTTTAATTTGGATTAAAGGAGCCAGTGTGGGGCCGAAGGACTCAGAGTTCAGGTTTACTGAATTGCAGTGCAAACACAGCACAGGTAAAAACGGCACAGAAGAGGATCTCTGTGAATGTCTCAGTGGCCAATGCAACTCAGCAAATGTTAAGTACTGAATTGAAGACTTGATTCCAAAAGGGTGTCCATTAAAGTTATTCAGAGTGAGGTAAAAAAAAAAAAAAAGAAAACACTTGAAAACATTAATTGTGCATGAACTGAATGGCTGTCTTACAGTTATTTAAAACACCTTCTGTGTTTTAAAGAAAAGATTATACCATATTTATGTATAATGCAGCTGTGGAAAACTGAAAATCAGCAAATATGTATCTACCATTAAAAAGAAAGATTAACTCATCTCCACACACGCATTAAATAAGCAGAGCTGGAAGATTTAACACTAAAAGTAAGAAAACATCAGAAAATGTTGGTCAAGACTACAAAAAAATAATTGAATCATTGAGATATGTGGGGAAGAGGCAGACATCCAAAAACAGGTTCTTCTCCCAGAATGAGAGAATTCAGAAACTTTCTTTCTTCTCTTTTTCTTCTGTTGTCTGACGTTAAATTGAGTTGTGAGTAGCAAACGCGGCGGGACTTGACCACATGTCCATGTGTGTGAAGATGAGGTGATCTGATGCAGGGCGCCTCCAATCCGGTTCTTTCCGTGCACACACTTGTGACGCGTGGACTGACTTAGACATATCTCAGGTGTCTCTTCATTCGTTTGCAAACCATCAAAACCAATTATTTACTCTGATTTAGAGACTTGCCCTGACTGCAAACCCCTACAGCTCTGGATTTATCGCAAGGGCACCAAGCGTCCGCTACAGTAAATTATAATGATCATTTTTATGGCCTGATCCATCCATTCCACACATATCACCTCGTCTATTTCACACAGAGCAGCAGCCTTCCTCCTCCTCCTGTTCCTCCTCCTCTTTAATGGAGGGAAGTAATTTTGTATGATGCCGTGTCCCACATCCTCATCCGATGCGAAACTTCAATGAACACAACATTACGACACAGTTTGTGCGGCACGGCTTCTCAACCTTGGTGTCCGCATGAGCCAGCGTTTTAAAAAAGATCTTTTGACGCTGTTTCGAGCTAAAATGTAGCCTCTAAGCTAAGAAGCATGCATGATGCAAAACCCATCTGAGGAGCGCTGGAACGTGTGAACGCACGGCTATAAAAGATGAATGAGAATGGAATCTGTGCATTCCTCGTGTTCACCAGACAGAAGTTACACCACACACACACACACACACACACACACACACACACACACACACTGCCCTCCTCAAGCTGTCGGATCAGACCTTTAGTGTTTTGTGTGACTGAACTTTGCGCAGATCGTGCAGTCTTGTCTGTGGCAGCAAAACACACGAGTTGAAGCTCATGTCTGGTCCCAGATGAGCAGGAATATATTTAATGCTTTTAGCTCAGAGATCATTGAATCTTCACAAGCAAAAGAAATGATTTTCATTAAGCAGAAAACACTTTTTTCATTAAATTGATTTTTTAGTTAAAAGTTTGCTTATCCTGTCTGTGGCTGCTGTGTGAGTTAAAGTATAGAGGCAGCAAGTTTAGGTTTAGAGACACTTTTTAAAATAATAATTATCAAAAATACATTATCATATACGTATACGGGTGCGCCATGAGCAGCTTATGGAGGGGTGGTGCCTTGCTCAGGGGCACCTTGGCAGTGCTCAGGAGGTGAACTGGCACCTCCCACTGCCAGTTCACAATCCCAATGTTTTGGCCCACAAGGGTCTTGAACTGGTGACTCTCTGGTCCCAGTCCAAGACTTAGTGAACTGAGGTACTGCTGCCCCCATTTTGGGATGTGTTTTAATCTTTTGAGGAGGTGTGTCATCATTTTGTGCGTGCACAAACACACATACACACACACACACACACACACACACACACACACACACACACACACACACACACACACACACACACACACACAGCAGCAGCTCTGTCTTGATCGCTGACCTCAAGCACCCTGTAAAAGTTTGCTCTAGCTGCAGTAACAGCCCTCTGTGCACACAGAAATACATCAATGAGACTTTACACCAGCGAGAATGTGTGGAAAAATCCTCTGCAGAAAAGGGCCTGCGTTGATTCCAGGTGTACCTGTTCCTTTCTTAGCTTCTAGAAATCCACTTAAAGGCCCTTGTACATTTAAAAGGTGCGTGGTGATAAATGACCAACAGAGAGGAAATGCCAAGGGTGGAGAATGGGCTGGAGACAGCAAAGGGCAGAAGAGGCTGCGCAGAGGGAATAAAGGACAACTGGCAGTGTGAGGAATCTGTAGTGACTGTCAGGACAATGGTGAGATGGATGGTGAGATGGACAGTGAAGAGAGGAGTGGCAGAGTCCAATCAGACAGGTCCCACTGCTGATAGAGGAAACACGACCACCATGAATGCATCGTTTTTAGCTCAGACATAAATATAAACGAGAATTTCCTTCCACGATATTCAAAAATGTCCATTTATTGAAAACATGGTCTTGCTTGGTGTAGCTGATAAATAAAACATTGGGTATTCTTTTCATACTTGCCAAACCGTCTTAGTTTTGATGCGATTTTCTTATCTTCAATGCCTTCACTGGTTTCAGATCACTTCCTTGAATTTGGTAATCCATCACAGTAAACATTAAGTTGCCTTGCATTTTGTCAGAATTTCATTATCATTTCAAGCACGGATTGTTTTGAAAATGCTCTTCATTGATGCACTCAAGGACACATGGAGGGCTCTGTCAAAGAGCACTCATCTTTTTTTTGTTTGGTTTTTTTTGTTATGTTTTATTTCGAATTCTTGGGAGTTTAAGAGTTCATGGGTTGAGTGTGTCAAAACCCATTTTGTCACAGTTCCAACACTCAAAAGTAAACGCTGCTGGTGGCATTTATCTTAAATACTGCAGAAAATATTTATTTTATTCTGAAGTGTAAGTGTCCAAGTGAGGAAGAGCAAAATCCCTGTGCAAAGAACATTATTGTGTTGAGCTGGACGTTTGGTTGCACTAGTAACATACAGCGGTACCTCTACTTACAGAATTAATTGGTTCTTAAAGAAATTTCTTAAGTATAAAATTTCGTAAGTAGAGACGCGTTTTCCATGCAAATGCCCTAATCCGTTCCAAGCCCCCAAAAATGCAGACATAAATGTTTTATAAAGCATAAAAATGCATCAAAACACGTAACAAATACATGTTACGATTAGATTATTACACAATAAATGAGAGTTGTTCATAATGTAAAAAAAAAAAAATAGAGTAAAGAATAAAAATGATGGTCATTTACCTTTTAACTGCTGTCCTCATTGTTTTTGCCCTCTTTGGTTCATGCGCTCCTGCCTCACCATGAACAACAGAGTGAATTCCAGTCCTCCTTCTGAACTTCTCCAACCACCCACGCAATGCCTTAAACTCCTTAAACTTCGTTTTGTTTT
Organism: Antennarius striatus; assembly: GCF_040054535.1. NCBI lineage: Eukaryota > Metazoa > Chordata > Actinopteri > Lophiiformes > Antennariidae > Antennarius > Antennarius striatus. The sequence continues at coordinate 13,192,716 of NC_090797.1, read as the reverse complement.
AATAACGTGGTGATTGTAGATGCATTACGGCCATATTCTTTGGCGAGATCAACCAAACGCATCCCTTTTTCATGCTTTTCTATTATCTCTTGCTTTGTATCAGAACACGTCACAGGTCAAGGGCTGAATGACGAGGACGCTGCATAGACACCTATCTAGCTACACATAGAGGTCCCTCTTAGCCAATGGGATGCCAGGATGCTAGGTGATAGCCAATGGCAGAGCAGCTATGAGAATGTTGCGTTCAGGGTACTTTGGGAGCTGCGAGTATCGATCCATACTGTATTTTTACCTTTCGTAACTCGAAATTTCTTTCGTAACTAGAGGCAACATTTTCCTATTGAGGTGTTCTGTAACTTAAAATTTCGCATGAAGAGACGTTCGTAAGTAGAGGTACCACTGTATACTGAACTAAACAGTTTGTTCATATGGTAGTTTGGGTAATCTCACAAAATCATATACTAAAGAATCCTCCATTGATAAGTCCTGAAAACAAGTTCAAACTGCTTCTTATACAAGTGCAGTTAGTCAGCATTTAAGTTATGTATTAGCATATAACACAGGTTGAATACCTGCAGTGTGTGGTATTGTCCACTATGTATGGCTTTATACCGGCTCAAAACAGAAAAAAAACCATTTGCAACTTTCAATAAAAGTCTGGAAAAAAGTGAATAAAAAATGCAAAATTTGTAAATCACTTGACTGGACTTGACATTAATAATAAAGCGAGCAGCCCAGAACAGGGTGTGATGGTGGGTTAATTGTGTGTATATACACGTATCTGGTTTTGCTAGTCATGAAGACGACACAGGAACGTTACCTCCTGATGCTAAGTTCGTCATTCTAGTAGAGAAAGGTAAGTTAAGCTGAAACAAAGCCATTGTTCGGCCCTGAACTGAATGAAGAAGGCTGGAGTTCTCTGACTACACGGCTCTTGTGCTTATCTCCTGGAGTTTTCAAGCAGCAGGCAATGAGAAAGACTTCAAAGGTTGACATACAGGCACTGAAACACATCCAGCTTTAGGAAAAGAGAAGGTAAAGTCTCCCACCTGTGTGGGGTTGTAGAGCTCCTGCAGGGCGTTGCGGGACCCTTTCCTACAGCAGCCGTCCACCCCGAAGGGATTCCTCCGCATGACTGAAAGAAAACAGAGGAGACGCAGTTTAGAAACAAGATCAACCACCCAAACCGTAAGGACAAAAACAGTCTCAGACAGAGACTGTTCAGGAATTCATGTTCGGGAACATGAATTCTATTGTTCAAGAAAGCGATCTCCTTTGAACTCTGGCATCTATATTCCATGTCGTTAATGCTGAAATGCTAATGGGAAACAAACAGAAACAGCAATGAAATTAAACAACTACATGAAAAGACTGTCAGCCTATGCATGGAAATATGTACGAGATAGTTTATCATATGGACCACTCTATACTCAGTATGTTATAAAGCTAGCTTATTACCACTATTTGCTAAATGTGCAATCAAACGTGTCGACATATCTGAAATCTGCTGCACTCGACGGTGCTCTGAAGGCGATTCCTGAAGCTAAAAATGAAGGAGTTTCCCAATTACCCTTTTTGCATGTTCCCAGGGGAGTGAATGGACTTTAATTTGACATGCATGCACGCAGCTAAGTGGAAATGAGACGTTAAGCTGAAGAGTCCTCGCCTAGCTGCATGGATGCTAATAGTTTGATGACAGTCTGTAGCTAAAAACCAGAAAATGTTCCTGAAGTCTCTCACTAATGGTAGAGTAAGAGCCAAATCAGAAAAGCTGTAGCCCGGGATTGATGCAAGACTACTCTGTTCTCTGCGGTACCTCGACGTCTCTTGAGGAAGAGATATAGAATTAAACTTCCAACTGCTGAGAAAAGAAGGGAGAGGGGGATAAATAATGAAAGTGGTGACTCTGTCAAGGGCAAAGCCACAGTTCAGCTTTTGTTTGGCTGGGTCTCAGCTCTTTACCCAACCCAGTACGTAGCAGTAGCTCCTGGCAGGGGCTCAGTGGGAGCAGCCAGCACAACCCTCCGTCTGTACCACTCTCTCCAATTACTGTGGATGGAAAACGGCTGAAGGACGGCGCAGGATCGACAGGAAAGAAAATGAAGCGCTAACGAGAAAGCCAGGGATTTAATGGTTGCTTATTCCATGTGTCATCTGCTTCGCGTTTATGGACGAATATGCTGTTTGGCGATACCGATAATGAGCACGATGCACATGGGACAAATTTTTTGTGCAACTCCATTGGTAAAGCTTACCAGCTATGAATGTTTCAGAATCATTTACAAGTTATCAGATCTGCTCGACTACATTTATCACCAGGTAGATGTCATATCAGGCTTTTACTCTAGTAGTGAGCCAGAGAACCAGCACACCAGGAGAACATGTCAAAAGACGCAAGGTTTGGATCTGAAGTTGGAGTTTTCTTACCATGAGAAAAACTACCGCACTACCGCACCTTCAGCCATGACCGTTGTTTCATTTATCTTCTTATGATACTACGGAAAAATACAGTCACACATGTGTGTGTGCAGCATACTGTAGTCTTGGTGTCTGGGTACATGAGGAGGGTTGCCTCATGCAGGACATCCAGTATAAAACCTCTGCCTGATGCTGGTGGAAAAAAATCCAGGAAAAGAAGAAAAAGAAGAAGCACTGATTGGATGAGGTAGCATTGTTTTAAACTGATGAGGGTATTTATGGATTAAAATGAAAGTAATGCTGAGATTGATTCAGATTAGTGAGGACGTCTTACTGCTTGAGGGTCATTATGAATAGTCTGCTGGTAAACAGTGTACTTAATAATTTACTTAGCTTGCAAAATTCTGTTCTTGATAATTATATACAACAGTACCTCAAGATAGGAGATTAATGACTGAACTCATAAGTCAAGCAACTAAAATCATTTTGATCCATTCTATCCTTGTTTAAAAAAGCCCCGAACACCCTAAATATGAATTTAAAAAAACATATTTTTGATTGATTGATTCATATTTAGACTTTATGTGTATAATTAATTATTTCAGAGTTACGTAAAAAATTATTAAGTTTGAAAAGTAACGCAAAAGTCCCAAGAACACACAAGCTACTCTTATCTCCGTGAAAGAGAATGATCTCATTGATTTTGTATTCATCCGCTGGCATTGGTGTCCTGAATCATTGCTAGAATGTCAAACAAAAATGTTGACAGAGAGACAACTCGTATCTCAAGTATCTCGTATCTCAAGGTGCTATTGTACAACAAGATGTGAGCTGCTTGACAGACGATTTATTTGAGATAGTCGTGACGGCTGTTTAACCATCACAGCTAGTTATTCAGCGTACTCACACCGATGAGCACAGTCCTCTCTATATATATGTTTGCCTCCATTTTCAATGCACATTGACAGAAGTGCAGGAGGTAAATTTGCACATCTGCTGTGTAAAGCTGATAATATCCGAATCCACATTTGCTCATCTGCGCACCTGCTCATGTGTTGAACTGTAAATTTACAAATCTGTTGATTGCAAATATGTAAATCAGCTTCTGCTGTCTAGTCAGGATACACTCATCATGAGCATAATGATGATGTTGTCTGCAAATGTCCGCGTTTTCAAAGTTTGGTTTGGGTTTTTTTTGGTTGCTGCTGCAGATATCCCTTCAGACATCAATGAGGGATTATCTGTTCTCAAAGGATGGAGAAACATCAAAGTCAAAACAAGGATTTCCATTTCACAGGAGGGTGTTGATTTTCTTTTCTTTTGCTCAAAAATTGAAGAAAGCAAAGTGCTGACCAGCGATACCCCGGGATGCGAACCATCGTCCCTCTGTGGGCCTGAGCTGGCTGGACGGACGGAGCCCTGGGGGAGCGAGCTGAGTCCTTGTTAGCCTAACGAATCCCAAACACATGGCCATGACTCTCAAACGCAAAAGACAGGAAGACGTGAGGGATGCCTTTACACCCTCAAACAGCGCGTGATGAATCACGCACGTACAAATCAGGCGTGATTGATAACCTTGTAGCTCGGACTGGTTCTGAATAATGCAGCTCCACGCTCGGTTCATCCTTGGACAACGTGAGCAGACGACCACTGATTTCTCAGAGGAGGAGAGCTTTGCTGCAATAATGCAATCATGGGATATTTGCTTTCTCCCACAAAAAAAAACAAAAAACACCAACATAGTGCCTACACTTCCACTTGTGTTCCCTGTAGATTGAGTCAGCATTGCATTGGTGATCGCTGATTGCTGCGGTCGCAGTCTTGAGACGGAGCGCCAGCATAATGAGGATTCAGAGGTGTGATTGCAGCACGTGGCGCTAATGTGTCACTGAGCGGTGGTGATATTCGTGTGCTAGCACCAGTCTGCTGTTAGTAACAATGAATGTCAAAGTGAATCAGACTGATTGCTTGAGCAGGACCGTGAACAGATTCATGGTCCTGCTCAAAAGGTTGTTTTTTTTATTTCTTTGTTTTTGTGCTGTAAAACAAAATCAACTCAAGAAAACTTGGAAGCATCTGAAGTTATCTCAATTAAACCCTCACGTCCAATCAAACATCACATTTCAGGCCCAGCGTCCCCTCATCTGATCTGAATAACGACTATGGAGGTCGAACAAAAGAAGCGTTGGAACGAGGCTGTCTGGGGCGCCGCAGCCAATTCTATAATGAAAGGCAGCAGCTGTGTGTGGAAGGGCAGATTTAATGTGTGAAATTACCACACCTCTGTAATGAACAATCACGGAGCGTCTGACTGCTCACTTATTTGGCAACACGTGGAGGTTAAATCGTGTTGGGCGGTAAGGCTGAGGGTGAAGTGCAAGAAGGGGTGTCCAATTTAAAAAAATAAAAAAAAACATCCATTGGAAAACTTTGCCGTTTTGTCAACAGGGGAGGGAGGAGCTAATGATCAAATAAATAAATAAAGAAAGCTTTACGGTTTAACCTCAGCTTACGTCATTAATTTGTTCCAGGAGACGCGTCGCGAGTCGAAAAACGACCATAAGTCGTATTACCTTGTTTCCAGGCTAAACTGAAGACAACTATTCACAGCTCTGTGCTGCACTTTATTCATGGATTGATTATCAATCATATGTTGGTTAATACAAACTTATTTTAAGCTTTAAATTTGATATTTTAATATAGTACAGAAAAAACATCATCTTCACATTGTGGGTCACGGGGGACTCTACGGACTAATTACATAATATATTTTTTTATTCTTATTTATTGTACAGTAACATAGTATTATGTGCTTTTAATGGTTTAGTATTCATTTTACGATTCCAATATTTGTTGAGTAAAGTGATGTCAACTTGATTTTTTTTTTCTGTGTATTTTTTACTACAACCAAAAATGACTTAACTCAAAATGACCTAAGCCAAGGGTGTCAGATCATTGAAAGCTTCTAACTCAAACCAGCAATAACTGATTTGTTAAGGACTGACATATTTAATAGTCAAAAGCCTTTCCAGACGTGATGGTATTCATACATCATCCTGTTATAAATGCTGCACATACATTATGTAAATAGCTGTGATCTTACACTGGAATGTGTGAAGCTGTAATGAAGCATAATGAATCCACTCTGCTAGACCATCAACACAACTACAACTTAATTTTCATTTTAATGCAATGCAACAACCTGGGCTGCACAATACTAACAACTCCTAGTAAAATACTCCAAATACAAATATAGAGTATATTTTAATGGTTTACTACTGAAAACGTATGTGATTGAGAATCAACATGTGAATTTACAAAATTCAGCAAATTTTCAGTTTGAAAAACAATTGAAAGAAATTGTATTTTATAAACCTTTTATGAAGTGTTATAAACACAACAGACTTGTTTATTAGAACGACAAGTTATGTTTCATGGGAAACGCCTTCTGGTGTCGTGTCTACCAGGCTTTTATGACACGTTTAAACTGTTTTACTGTAAAACATGAACAATTCACATTAACAGCTATGTTGAACATTCACAAATACCAAATCAGTATTATTTTCTAGGTGTGATATGAATGTCCGTTAACCTCCTGTTCACAACTAAACTAGACTATCCACCAGAATGACTTCTAATCCATTATAAATCTATGATGATGGTGACGATGATGAAGATGATGATGAAATCCTGCAATGACAGCAGTCATAAGACTTACTGAATACATTCTAAGACTTTGAATGGTCAATGACAAATGTAGTCAGCCTTTCTAAACCAAGACTATACAGATTTCTCCTCAAATGACTGATAGCCAGAATCCTCAGGCTAAATAAAGAACTAGTTCTCATCTTGATTTTGTGGCTTTGGAATCACAATGCACATGGTTAAAAAAACAACTTCTGCCTAGCAACAGGACTGGAAGCTGACTCAGCATCAGTGAGCGACGTGTGAGCGAGGCTACCACTCAGCCATCGCTCCTTTTCCATTCCAGAACTTCATGTCCTTTCCTTTCCATAAAGGTCACAAGTCATTACAATTTATCACCCGCATTTATTAAACTCTTGAAATTGCAGTTGTAAAAAGTTGAGAAAAAAACATGGGAAAAAGTCTCATGAATGGAAATTCCCATAAAAAGAACTGCATGCAATAGATCTGACTCCTTCAATCTTTTGGTTAGTCTTTAACACTCTTCACCTTGTTTCTGACACTATCACTGACAGACACTATCCTGTCATCATGTGAAGATCTGATCCACCAATAAATCCACATTTTCTTGCTATCCTCATTAATTCTGACTTAGGCGTTTGGCTGGAAACACTCTCGTCCCCTATTCCTGTCTTTAATCTTCAAATCACTAAACCTAAACCTGTGCCTTCATTTCAATATGGACAAGATGTTCTAAGAATTTACAAGATCTAGAATATTAAAATGGGAATTGGTATTATTTATTTATTGATCTTTGAATTTATTATCTGACGTTAAACCAGAAACCATTGCAACAAAGGTTTAAAGAACTCTCAGGGTTCAATTAATTTTAATAGATTAAAAGGATTAATCCAGTATTTAAAATGAAAATAAATAAATAAAAGATTCTGGGAAAATGTGCTTTTGGTTCCATTTATACATAACAATTTCTAAACTTCTAACTTTAAATGCATTCGTAAATTTAATTTGACACCAAGGAAATGTTCAGCTTTGACTTCTACGTTAGTTTGAAGACGGAAGCCCCACATGAATTTTTAATTCGTCAGTGGATTATCATAGATTGTGTTTCCGTGTTTGATTTAGATTTCATATAACTAGAAGCAGGACACAAGGAATCCTTTAAACAATGTTCACTTCTGCACATGCTCAGTAGAAGCCTTGAAAAACCCAGTGACGTAATAAAAGTCCTGAACAGATAACATAAAAAACATGTTTGGCCAATAACATAATAGTTAGGGGTTGGGGTTAAGATTGGGGTTAGGACTAGTTACAAATTATTTAATTATATTAAAAAAAAAACAAGCAAATTTATTACGTTATTAAATTTATTATGTTAGCAAGCCTGCAGTCACAATCTTCTAACGTTTCTCAGCAAAGGATTCTGGGCCACAGGAGGACGTTCATTCACATTGGGGGGGGGGGGTGGTACAGCAACTTGGAGAGGGATGTGTGTGTGTGTGTGTATATCTGTGTGTGTGTTTATGTATGCAATCAATTAAGTTTCTAGTGATGATTGGCTGAGTGTGTTTGAGTGTTTAGTCCAATCATCCTAATGATGATTGCTAACATGACGATGACGCCGCGCCCGTCTGCACGTCAGGCTGAGACAGACAGGAGGAAGCAGATCAGGTGTTCCTCCTGCCTTCATCTCCGCTCCAATCAGTTTTATCATCAGTCTGCATCGTTATAATCCCGTAAACTCAGAATGACGGCTTTGTGCAGCAGAAGGCAGAAAGTGACAAACAGCATATCATCATTTCAAATATGATAAACTTCACAGTGACAGAGATTCGGAATCTCTCCCACTGATATATTAAAAAAAAAAAAAAAGACAGTCTTCTTTGCAAAGTTATGCAAAAAAAATGTAATGGCGAGTCATTGCATCAAACACGCTAACACTTTTATCTCTGAGCTACTGTGCACAATTCCTCTTAAAGGACGTAAATGAAATCTTTTAAAACTACTTTGGGACTTCTTATAAATTCTTATAATCCAATATGCCTTATATATATTATATATATATACAGTATATATAAAATAGATCATTCATTGAAGATGAATTCTCAGATGCGTTTTATAATCCAGTGCGCTTTATAATCCAGTGAGCCTTATAGTGTGGAAAATACTGTATTGAAAACTTTTTTGTGGTTCTAATTCTTTTTCTTTGCGAAAAAAATGGATAACTATGTCATTATCTTTTTAATTTTTAACTTCTAAAATTGTGTCTAACAAGATTTTTATCTTGAATTTAAAAAAATAAGTCATAACATTTGTGGCATTAAGACACGTGAAAAACCCACTCAGCCTCTTGAGCATCCTTCACCCCCTGCAAACACAAACACAACATCAGCTCCTCTAGTCCTGCTCCAGATGTTTCTGACAAATGTCAGATGTCATTGTGTTCTTGCCACTATTACCAAAACAAATGTCTAAAACATTAACTGGAGGCAAATGAAGTGATGGAAACTCTGGTACGGACAATAGTCATCACACCGGAGCACGCCGGAAAAAAGAGGCCAGGAGGAGAACGGATGAGGCTTTCTCACATCCAGGAGAGGAGTGGGTGGGAAAAGTTTTTGTTCCGCCCTTATATGGACTGTTATCCTCCACAGGGGAGGAGTTAGATGACTGATGCAGATGCAATTGCAGATGTGGTGTGTCTTAAATGCACTAGATGTAAGTTACATTTCTCAGACAAGGCACACACACACACACACACACACACACACACACACACACACTACACAACTACACAAAAATCACTCTCCAATTTCTTGGAGAAGGAGGGTCGGGTAACGATCTGCAGTTTCATTCCACATCTTTTGGAGATATTAATTAATTCTAGGCTGTCAGCAACATCAGAATATTTATGCGGCGCTCTGGTTAAGACAAAGATAACACTCATGAAACTTGAGCCCCATCCTGCTGTGTTTTGTGTTTAATCATTCATGCTTTTTTTTTAATTCGGAGGATCAGACTGATGTCGAGTGCATTGCGTCCTCTTGAGTAATGTGTGGAATGATTTTACATGGCTGATGAGAGAAATTATGGATCCTGATAAACATGTTTAATGAATACACTCATTATTATATTACAATCTTTGAGATTAATCTTGTTTCTGTGAAATAAATATTACATTTTCAGCTTCAAGGCTTTTTACATGAATTATCTCTAGAATTAATGCCTGGTGAGATGGAAGGGAGTAATCACTGGATATTTAATCATTTTTATTGTGCTGATTATGCAGGCAATAAACAAGCCTAGCAAAAGTTCTGAGGATGACTGTAACCCAAGAGATGGTTGACAATAATCCTCTGTAACTGTGTCATGATGGTTTTAGGTTCTGCTACCTACAGGGTAATATATATATATATATATATATATATATATATATATATATATATATATATATATATATATATATATATATATATATATATATATCCGTGATTGGGTACCAAGCCCCAAGAGACATAGACAGCCTCAATACAAGAGCTGCTGACCTGCGAAGGAAGATCGTGACCCAAATGGAAACCTGGAGCCTCCGACAAATACCGAAGCTAAGTTGTCAAGTACCTTCAGAAGATCTGCTAGAAGATGTGAATGCTGCAATAAGAACCATCCCCACAGGGAACATAACTGAGACCAACAAGCTGATCCACAGTACAGCAACAGTAATCCTCGAGATGCTGGGATACAAGATCAACACAGGGCATAACAAACAATACCCTCCATGGAAGAGACGGTTAGAGGCCAAGATAAAGGCGACACGGAGAGAAGTCAGCCAGCTAGCCGAGCTACAGAAGGGGAACATGGTGAATAAAGGGGCACCCAGGAAATACAGCAAGCTCTCCATACCTGAAGCACTCGAAACTGCCAAACAGAGACTAACAGCTCTGGCTACCCGACTGAAGCGATACACCAAGGAGATTGAGGCCAGGAGAATAAACAAGACCTTCTCCACTCAACCAGCAAAGGTGTACTCTCAGTGGCAGGGAAATAGCATCCGGCCAGACCCACCAAGAGCTGAGGTGGAGAAATACTGGAAGGGCATATGGGAAAGAGTAGCATCACACAACACCGATGCCCAGTGGCTAGTGGACCTAAGGACTGACCACAGCTGCCTCCCAGAACAAGAACCAGTAACCATCTCAATGGCAGACATCCAAGAAAGAGTGTCAAAGATGAAGAGTTGGTCAGCACCGGGCCCCGACATGATCCATACATACTGGCTAAAGAAGCTGACAGCACTCCACGAGCGTCTAGCAGCACAGATAAACCAGCTGCTAAGGGATGGGACGCACCCAGAATGGTTGACTGAAGGCAGGACAGTCCTGATCATGAAAGACCCACAGAAGGAATCTACCCCATCCAACTACCGGCCAATAACCTGTCTCAGTACAACATGGAAGCTCCTGTCAGGCATCATGGCAGCTAAGATGAGTAGGCACATGGATCAATATATGAGCGGGACACAGAAAGGAGTTGGTAGTAACACCAGGGGAGCCAAGCACCAGCTACTGGTGGACAGAGCAGTACACAGAGACTGTAAGAATAGACAGACCAACTTGTGCACCGCCTGGATTGACTACCAGAAAGCCTACGACTCAATGCCACACACGTGGATACTGGAATGTCTGGAACTGTATAAGATCAACATGACACTAAGAGCCTTCATCAAGAACTCAATGGGGAAGTGGAAGACAACCCTGGAGACTAACTCCAAGCCAATTGCCCAAGTTAACATCAAGTGTGGCATATACCAAGGGGATGCACTATCACCACTGCTGTTCTGCATAGGCCTGAACCCCCTCAGTCACATCATCACAAAGAGTGGCTACGGATACCGATTCCGAAGCGGGACAACAATCAGCCATCTCCTCTACATGGATGACATCAAGCTGTATGCCAGGAATGAGCGAGAAATTGACTCACTGATCCACACCACCAGGATCTACAGCGACGACATAGGGATGTCATTCGGATTAGACAAATGTGGCCGGATGGTATCAAGAAGAGGCAAGATGATCAGAACTGAAGGGGTCAACCTACCAGGGGGCAGGATAGAAGACATCAAGGACAGCTACAAATACCTTGGAATCCCACAGGCTAATGGCAACCATGAGGAGGCCGCAAGGAAGTCATCCACAGCCAAATACCTCCAGAGAGTAAGGCAAGTCCTGAGAAGTCAGCTGAATGGCAAGAACAAGGTCCGAGCCATCAACATGTATGCACTGCCGGTCATCAGATACCCCGCTGGGATCATAAGCTGGCCAAAGGAGGAGATAGAAGCCACAGATATCAAGACTAGAAAGCTCTTCACCATGCATGGAGGGTTTCACCCCAAGTCCAGCATCCTGAGGCTGTACACTAAGCGGAAAGAGGGAGGCCGAGGACTAGTGAGCATCAGGGCCACTGTCCAGGATGAGACATCAAAAATCCAAGAGTACATCAGGAAGATGGCCCCAACAGATGAACTGCTCAGTGAATGCCTGAGACAGCAGAAACCTGAGGAGGAAGAGGAGGAGGAGGAGGAGACAACATGGAGGGACAAGCCCCTACACGGCATGTACCACCGTCAGATAGAGGAAGTGGCTGATATCAAGAAGACCTACCAATGGCTGAATAAAGCTGGACTGACAGACAGCACAGAGGCACTGATCATGGCAGCACAAGAACAGGCCATAAGTACAAGGGCAATAGAGGCCAATATCTACCACAGTAGATCTGACCCAAGGTGCAGGCTATGTAAAGAAGCCCCAGAGTCAGTCCAGCATGTGGTAGCAGGGTGTAAGATGCTCGCCAGCTCAGCATACATGGAAAGGCACAACCAAGTAGCTGTGATAGTGTACAGGAACATCTGTACCCGGTATGGACTAGAAGTACCCAAATCCCAATGGAACATACCACCGAAGGTGGTTGAGAACAGCAAGGCTAAGATCCTGTGGGACTTCAGCTTCCAGACCGACAAACAGCTACTGGCTAACAAACCGGACATTGTGGTGATGGACAAAGAGCAGAAGAGAGCAGTGGTGATAGATGTGGCGATTCCAGCTGATGCCAACATCAGGAAGAAGGAACACGAAAAGATTGAGAAATATCAAGGGTTGAAAGAACAGCTGGAACAGATGTGGAAGGTTAAGGTTAATGTGGTCCCCGTGGTAGTAGGAGCACTTGGGGCAGTGACCCCCAAACTGGAAGAGTGGCTCCAGCAGATTCCTGGAACAACATCTGAAGCCTCAGTCCAGAAGAGCGCAGTCCTAGGAACAGCTAAGATACTGCGCAGAACCCTCAGACTCCCAGGCCTCTGGTAGAGGACCCGAGCTTGAGGATGACACACAGATACCACCCCACAAGGGTGAGAGGGACATTTTTTTTTTAATATATATATATATATATATACAGTATTCATTTATATGTGTATATATATACACACATGTATATATCAATCAGGTATGTATATATCAATAAGGTATATATATCATGTATATATCAATCAATAAGGTGCACCTAAGAGCCTTTAATTTTCTCAAAAAAACAACAGTTTGCCTTATAATCCAAGTGCACCTTATATATGAAAAAAGTTTTAAAACAGGCCGAAAATACTGTTCTCACCAACCTCACCCAAAATAAGGCAAGTCATTCTGTCGTTTTCCTTCTGGTGTGTTGCATTGCTTGGTAGGATTCAGTTTGAGTTTCCGGGCTGGGAGCAGCCATCATTAACACATTTCATTTTACATCACATTTTTTCAGTCTGGATAATTCACCGCATGCCAAGTTTATTCTGGATAGACAGTCAAACGTCTCACAATCAGTTCTTTGGACTGACATTTTCGCTGCAGTCTTTTTACCAATGTCACAAACTAAATTTTATTCTCCGTCAGTGGATGGAGTGGAAACACACACAGACAGCTTCTGATGCACGGCTGAGGGGAAAATGAGGAAATATGTTATTTTTCATTATCCAACCCTTTAATCCACTGTGAGCTCCTGTCCATGACATCACCTCGCCACTTCCACATCTGCTTCTTCCCAAGGTCCCAGAGTCCCTGAGTCATAGCTGCCCGCTCACTGCCTGACTTGGTGTTCCCATCACTAAAAAAAATCATTCCAATACCACAGCTGTTCACTTATTTGTGGCTCTGCTGTGACCACAACACCCAGACGGTGAGTTGCCAAGCAGCACGGAAACTATTAGAAAAGCATGAATCAGATGCTGACTAAGCAATCTCACACAATCAGTGCTTTTAGGAAAATAGTCCCCCACAACATGAAAACTCTTTTACAGCACTACCTCTAGATAAGAGTTTAATTTGTTCCCTGAATGAGCTCGTAAGTCCAACAATTTTTCCCCAATTAAAATAACTAAAATCATCTTAATCCATTCCAGACTTATAAAAAAGAACCCAAACCTCTAAATTATGATTTAAAAAAATCTACCACAAGACATGCATAATTTATCTGTGCATAATCAATTATATATATATAAGGTAGGAAAACAATGATAAAGAATGAAAAGAAATGCATGGTGGAGCTACGTTTTTACTCCATGAAAGAGAAGGAGAAACCCCGTCTCAGCTGATGTTGATCTGCCAACAGGTTTAGGAATTAGTATTCTGAGGGCAAAGTCTGAGCTCTTTCTGTTGGACGCGTAATGTTTCTTTGTGTTGGGTGTATTTTAGCTGTTTGGGAGAACGCTACCTGTTGTTTTGTTGCAACGCTCCGGAAATGTTAGTGGACAGACTTTTCATTGGTATGAAGGTGAATGACTTTTAATTTTGGGGTGAATTTTCATACCAGGACAGGAGGTATTCAGACCTGCTGTGTTAACCAGGGATCAATGCAGAGAGTTGAGGCAGGAAGGGCATCCTGCATAAAAATCTTTGCCAAACAAATATGAACATACATCTAAAAATTTAAAAAAAAAGATGACACTCTGTTGCGACCCCTAATGGGATACGCCGACAGGGCCTTTTGTAACTCGTGTTATGAAGGATTTCTATTATACTGTCAGTGCTTTGATGGATGTCAGGAAGTCAACAAGTGATAATGTTTCATAGTCCACCTTTCCCCTCGGGGAAAAGACAATCTGAAATGCGGTCAACTGGGGGCCAGTTCGGTTCAAAATGTGGCCAAGCATGAAAAAGACTCAGTCACATGACGAGGTCCGACTGGGGGCACCGGAGCCGACGCGGAAACAGACACACACACACACTGCAGGGGGGAGGTCATGAGGATGGAGAGACAGACTACCCAGATACAGATGGGTATAGCCTGGTGAGGTCTGAGTGAACTCTCTGAACCACATTCCTCTGTCACACACTTCACGTCTCCACCCCTCCGCCCGTCTGTCACAAGCTGCAATAAAAAAAATGTGACCGGAGGCCTGCGTGAGCTAAGTGAAGAAGAAAAATGTGATGGTTTCTAGACAGAGGTATCAGAATCCCAGGGCTTGGTGGCAAGCAGACGAGTCAAGCTGTTATATACACAAAGCATCAGAGACCAGCAGGCAGCCAGGCGAATGCAGAAGGCATGCTGAGCAAAGAACCAGAAGAAGCAAGGCTGAAAAAAGCCACTTAATGCTCAGCAAACTAAAATGATCTGTGTCTTCACTTGGTCCTCTCTGACTGCACTCCAAGGCTTCATGAATAAAACATCTGAGCTCTGAGAAACCAGAGTCGGTTGAGGGTGATCCATGAGGGCCAGAGCTGTAAGACTCCTTCAAGGAGGACGAGATAATGACCAGTAATGACAACACGTCCAAACTGACTGCCATAAGTTTGAGGAATCTTTTATTAATACTGTACAGATTAGTATTACAAGTATTATGGAGCGTTTTATATTAATGTTGCAGCGTCGGTGTAAATGAGCGTTTGTGGCAACACAATTCAGGATAGGGATAAAAAAAAAAGTCATTCATTCTGTCCTTATCGGTGGATGTTTGAGCTGAACATTCAAACGCCTGGACACATCATTTAGAAAACCGCCTTCTGTTAGCGGCTGAAGATACAAGACAAACGACTCACAGCCACGAGGAACTATTATTAACACAGGTGCAGCATTTTGAGAACCCAGACAGTTTCACAAAATACAAAAATATTGTGTATTCTGAAACACATCAGTATTTTCTTTCACCTCATGACCTCTTGAAAAACAGGTCAATAGTAACGCCATGATGTAATACAAAAACGTGTTATTGTATAATATATGGCAGCGTGGTCATCATCTTAATTATGCATGTTTTCCCGATCACATTAAATATAATGAGACTGATGGGAACGTTGTTATTTTCTCATGGACGTGTTCATGAACCAACATAGGCAGTTGAGGAAATTGAAATCTTGAGCAGATTAAAAGTCAGGGGATCACTAACATTATTACAATCAATCCTGGGTGTGTGTGTGTGTGTGTGTGTGTGTGTGAAGGGTTCGACAAAACTTCACACAAGCCATCCAGCAGGTGTTGGGACATTTAACTCAGAACAACTACTCTCATGGTGGCTCTTGAGGAGCTGCCAGCTCGGCCCCTGGGGGCCATGAATGTCAGTACACATCTGTTAGTCCATCCCATAGTGGTTTTTGGTATAGCCACTTATTTCCTGTTTTATTTAGTGAGTTCATTCCCTTGTGTGTTGTTTGTATTTTATAATCTCTGCCTTTGTCTTACCCCTCCCTCGCTGTTACAGTATATTTAACCAATGTGCTCCCACCTCAGTTTCCTTGAGCGGGAAATGTTTAGCCTTACTTGTTGTGCCTCGTTTTCTGCCTTTAATAGGCTCACTAGTTTTACTTCACTATTTTCTGTTTTCATAGTTCTCATAGTTATTGTACTGTGTAAGTGTCATCTCAATCCCTAGACTTGTACCAAGTATAGCTAAATACCAAAAAAGCCAACTTTAAAAGAAATACCACGACTGGTTTGGGGGTCAAAAAGAGTCCAGAGAAAGATATGCTACCCTAGGATTTGAGTGTGAAGGTTACCTTTGAGAAAGCAGAGCTTCTCCTCCAGAGGAATCATAAAAAAAATCAGTGTTTAATGCCGCTGGTGTGACATTTCTTCATCAGCAGTGAGAAAACAACAATTTCTTGAATTTCACCGTAGAGTTGGAGGTATAGAGAGCTGACATTCTACTCTGGCTTCATATTTTTCTGCGTCAGGTTAGTTTAGACAAAAATGAAACCATAGAGGTGCTTTCATTTCACTAATAATCAGCAGCCAACACAAAAAAAAAGGCCAAGGATCAGAAGCAGAGGGATCTGATGTTAGACATAGAAACAGACGGGGTTATTACACTCTGCTTGTTTCATTTAACAAGACAGAAAAGAGTCACACAGGGAAACTAGACTCAGAAGCGGCCGCTTCATCAAACAAGATGAAGAAGAGACAAAGCGGAGGAAAACTGGACATGAGTTAATCCTTGAAGAGACAGGTTATCAATTCAACCCCAACAGAGGGACTGGCTCCAGCTCTGCCTGTGGCGATAAGCTCAGAGGAAGAATCGATGTATGTGAAGAGTTAGCAGAGAGGCAGTGGGGTGGGGGGGGGCTCTTCACGATACCAGCGGGATTTCAGGGAGATTTCCAGTTCAAACTCAAAGAACGAGGCAGCGACGCCCGCCGAGGCCTGACACGCCGATGCATCCACCCGTCACACTGATAGATAATCAGTGTGTACCGATCACTGCAGGAAGATCACGCTTTTCAATGAAGCCACTTTCCTTTGACCTGCCCTGTTCTTCTTGTTTCCTATGTTTTCAACACTGACTTTTGATAACTCCCAAAGAAATGCAGCAAAGTCTGTTGGTTTGAGGTCACATGCAGATGAGAAACTCCTGTTAACTTTATCATGTATGGAGCTTCCACCAGGTTTGGCCTCATTCCAGAGCTAACAATGCTAAATGAGATCACAGCTACAGTCCTTCATCAGCTTTTAACCGGATGGATAAATTACAAACAGCAGTTGATCACGTGGAGTGTTCATGCCGTACCGAGAGACGACTTTTCACACTTTACCAGCAGACTTTTTAAAAAAAAAAAAGTAATTTCCTCCTCTGAGATTTAAAAAGATTAAACCCAAAACAAAGGTTCTTTCTTTCATAGCTGCACTAAAAAACACTGGAACATGAAGATAATTCCACTCTTAATGCTCTATTCTGTGGAATTGCATGAAACATAAATATGTTTTACATATTGAATTACAACAATTAGTCCTGGTGATTAAAAGAGGATATTTATTATCACCCTTATTATTGGTTGCTTTCACCAGGACACCAACATCACCAGCAGCAGGTAGAAGTTTGGATTTAAAGTCTAGATCTCTCATGTAAGCGACGTAAACCGGCTCCAGGGCAAAGAAACACACCAGGAAGACGTAAATTAAAGTGAAAAGCAGCTCCTGAGACAAAGATGACAAGCATAAGGAAGTGGCTGCGTTTTCCATACCTGCTTAATTAGATTGTCCACTTAATTAAAACCTGAATTTTTTTTCCAATTACTCAGAGGAAATTGGTAAAATAAATAATGAAAGATTTTAATCTTAACAATACCTGTAAAAAAAAACCCAAAACAAAACAAAAAAACCTGAAGTATCTGTATTCTGTATAAAAAACCACGCCCACCTGACAGCCACGCCCATGGATCAAGTTAAAAATGGTGATCAGAGGGAGTTAAAACGAGTCTTGGAACCAGTTTGAGCATCACAGAAAGAATTTAAAACCGTTCCGTGTGCTGATAGTCTCCACCTTTAAGTATTTCAGGACTGTAAAATCCATCTGAGACTCCAAATATGACATTTTGGATGTCCTGAGCAGCTGCTGCAGAGACTCCTCCTCCCTGTGGATGGATGACAAGTTTACGGCGTCCAGATCTGTCTTATAGTTCAAACACGATTTCTTTTATGTGCAGCTTTTCTGCATTGCCTGTTTTATTTCCACTGGGGCTCCCTATGCTAAAAATAGCTGTGTTCTTTCAGCCGCAGTTTAAAGGAAAGTGTCTGGTGAACTCAGCTTGTACAATATTTTAAAGTAAACCAATGCGATTTAAATTAAATGCTTGCAAATGATACATAAATGCCCATCAGGCAGGACCACAGCCCAGCAGGAAGCCCTGTCATTACACCCAGCAGAGAGGAGCCAGCTCAGCAGGGAGGGATGCTGCAGCTAAACGCCAACACACTGCTGCTACACACACACACACACACACACACACACACACACACACACACACACACACACACACACACACACAGACAGTTGAGATAGATGTCCTGAGCTGTCGAAGTAACGCAGACATATCATAAACATGGTCGACCACAGTATAAAACGGTACCTGAACAACACACAATCTTGTGACTACAATTACACCAAAATTACACACATTTAAACTTTCATTAAAGGTCGACATCAGATAGAAACCGGCTTAATAACGAAAACACCTGCTGGTTAAAACCATTTAAACCTCGGTTTACTGGTCTGAAATCAGCTTAGAAAACACCCGGAGCACGCACACACACACACACACACCCACAAGTATACATGCATGTACCCTGATCACACTTCACTATCCCCTGTAACTCACATAAACCAACACAGAGCGATTTCGCTGATGTCAGCGTCCTTGGACAGATGAGTGTGTTGGAGGCCGTGTATTACAGTGGGACTGGGTGTGTACAGTCTATAGATTTCTTTCTGATTGTGTGTGTATCGGTGTTGAGGTGCGGGTGAACCTCGCTGCACCAATGAGCTTCTCGCGCTGTGCGGTAAATCTCGCCAGTCATTGATTGGCTGTTGTTTGCCCATTTTTTAGATGGGAAATGTGTGAACATCATGACACACTGACATTCATCTATATGACAATATAGTTTGTATAGTCCTGTAGGGACTATACAAACTATATTGTACAAACACAAGAAAATATTTTAAAATCATCCCAGAATTATTGAAAATAATCATTGTTGGATTTATCTATGGGGAAAAGATCCAACTCCTGTGTGTTGGTGAAAATAAAAACTGTACAATCAATTTCCATGAAACTTTGAGGAGGGTTGGGTCAGGCTGTGGCTCGGATGTGTGTGCCGCTAAAGTTTGATGTAGTCTCCTAAAACCCCACTAGTACAAAAAAAGATCTTTAAAAAAAACATACCAAATACACTGAAGTTTAATACTGGATTGCAAATTTTTTTAAAGGAATATGACCTCATCACTTTTTTCTACATAAAAAGAAACAGTTTCCAGAATAAAGAGCGATCACGTGTAATACTGTCGACCCCAGAAGAACATTTAACATCATTAGTCTGACTGTCGGTGGTGCAGTGGGTAGCGCTGTTACCTCAAAGCAAGAAGGTCATTGGTTTGATTCCACATGGGGCCTTTCCAGGGTGTACCCTGTCTCTCACCCATAGTCAACTGGGATGGACGCCAATACACACACACAGTAGGGGTTTCAGTCCAGTTCAGCTCCACTCAGAGTGGATGTCATACAGAGATCACTCCAAGGCAAAGCAGGGATTTTCACAAACAAGCATGCAGAATTCAAACACACTCTAGTTCCAACAATTTGGCTCCTTCGATTACATTTAATGCCAAAATTAAATATTTTTGATTTTGACTATTTTTCTTGGCAGAACATAAATCCTCTTCTGAAAAAAACAAAAAAAACCCAAAAGAAGCACTTCAGGATATACCCCCCCCACCACCCCATCACTGGTGAAATCTGTAACTTTCCCAGTGTTGCCACCCCTCCAGTGAAGAGCCGTTTGAAGTGCTGCTGAAAGCAAAGCAAATATCCTGCATTTGTTGTTGGATGTTTGACGTTTGAACAACCTACTCTTGTAAAAATTGTACACAGCCGGTGAATCATGATACTGAAGATTGCCTCTGCTGTTAAATTTGAAGCATAGTAACACAAAACGGTGAGAGTAGAGCTTGTTGCTCAGTGTGTGGGGAGCTCCGACAATCTAATATCTTTACAGTCAAGCATGCACTCACAGTGAATAATACCTTAAAGGAAATATAGTTTAAAGAATTAGAGTTTTAAATTAAAATGTGGAAAACGCACACATTTGTTTGGTCCGTTGCTCTGTTTGACTGAATTATTAGGGGGTGGATGGATGATATAATGAAAAGGAGAATATAGCAAGATAAACATGGTCATAATGAGCGTGTGTGCACACACACACACGCACACACACACACACACAGGGCTCTCAGCTAGGATGTTTAAATGGGACGTTGTATAGAAGGGGTTTTATTGAAGGCAGCTGAACACTCATTGAAGTGCAGATGATGCAGGGAAGCAGAGACTGACCGCTGGCTCTAACAGATGCTAAGCATGTGACTTTACACCATTAGCTCAGTTAATTACCATTGTCTGTTCTCGTGGCTAACAACCGATGGTCTGGTTTCCCTGCTGGGCCCCCGAGTCCTGCTGTGAAACCGACAAACGTTCGTCTGGATGGAATGGAAGTATTACTCTGAGTGTTCCGTCTTTGAAAGCGGTAGGAGACGCTCTCATTTTCATACTCATCTGGAACCTCACCAGCATTCCATCCCCGGTTCCTCGGTAAACATCCTAACTTCTCACCAACATACCTGACAGATACACAAAATTAAAGCTGATGTGCATGAATTGCAAGTTGTTTGTTTTTTCCTTTTTGCTAACACTCACTGGTCAAAAGTCATGCTCAACATCTGTCAAAATGTATCACATACATTTCAATGAGTACGATTTAAACCTCCATGATGACTTCTCACCAAACTCCATGTCTGATGTCAAGACACTGCATTCAAAACAGTTCAGAACATTATGATAGAAGCTACAGGAAATAAGATCAAAAAATTAATAAATCCTTTTCAACTATTGGGGGGAAGAAAAAAAAACTTGAATCCAAGTGATGAAACAAGAATATGATTCATTTAACACTGTTTTACTGTGCCGCTTGGATTCTGATGCCAAAAAAATGGAGTGTTAACATCTGTTTTCATGGATAAGGTGAGAAAAACACGTGGGTATGTAATAAGGGAATTCAGAGCCAATTTTATTGTATTAAGCACTGCTAGACTACAACAGTAAAAAACAAGTGCAATTGTATTTCATCACTTGCTCTGTGTAGTGTTGGAATGTAGCTGAGCTGACCTTTAGCTTCACTCTGTCTTAATGCGGCTAATCACACTCACTCATTAAAGGCTAATTAAAAAATCACGCTGCTAAACGCTGCCTTCAAATGAAGCCTGACACCTACACAACAGAGACACTATGTAAAACACACACACACACACACACGACCGATGATTCTCAGCAACATGACCCCAGCACTGCAGTTAGGAATTCAGTTCTAAGTGGACAAACTAACGAGCAAATGTATAAAGATTTGTGTCGCAGTTGTACATTCACAACTCTCTGAAAATTTTAATTTCAAGTCAAAGTTCAAACAGATAGTTAGTGTTGCGGCTCAGGTCGGGGTCAGCCCAAGAACCAGCTGCAGAGTCACTGTTGTGGTGCGTTCAAGTGCATCCTTTTGTTTCCAAGAATGGCAAAATAAGACAAGCTCATAAATCAGTCCTAATCACAGTGTGGTGTGTCTGGGGCTTTTTCTCACTTTAAATTTCAGTCTGTCTATGTCAACGTCTGGCAGACAGACCGATCCTCATTTTGAGTCGTGTTGAGGTCACATGATCATCAGAGCGCTCACCCCGCCCCTTCCTCAGAAACTCTCTAAAAGCGAAACAGTCATCGATGGTGAGCCGCTGAAGAAAGCCAAAACCCCGCAGGGTCAATTCGACAGCCCCCCCAGTAGAAAACCATTGATGTACTGAAAGATTCCCTGATGATGTGAACCTGGTAACCAAGGAGAAGGGGGGGTCCTTGAGGTCCAGAGACTGGAGAGAAAGACTGAGAGAATTCACGTCATCAAATATAACTGAGGTATGAATTACCTGTTTGTTTGGGGGGGGTTTTGCAATGAGTCCTGGTTCTACTTTCTATCCGCAAGTGTGCATGTTAAGAATAATAAAATGAAAGACGGTGCTATTTAATTAATAATAAAAAAAAGGTGCTATATTACTCCTAAACATATATGTCTTTTAATATTTAACCTGTGCCCATAGTTAGTGTTTAAATACCTGAATTGTCTTAAAAATACCAAGTTAGCAAAAACACAATGAAATAATTTATTGGTAAGCCTTATAGTAGTGCCAGCAGTCCAATTTCAAGAGATGAATTCCTTCTGGAAGTCAGTCGGCCATTGGTGGAATAATGACGTAAAAAGCTGATGAAAACAATCAGGTTGTGCACTAGTATTGAATTGTTCATCTGATTATAATTATGAAAATAATTTAGAAAAAAAAATGTTCCCCTCTGAAAATTTTACTTCCTTTCTAGTACTTTTGAATTTTCAAGATAATTAACTACAATTTCCAGGTACTTTGCAATCATTTGCATAGATTTCTGTAAAGAGCGAATCTGTAAACAGGGGACAGAGAAAGTGAGAGAGAAAGGAAGGCCTGAGTCAGCAGAAAATTTTGGGTGTGAAATAACTGATGACATTCTACCAAAGAGTGTGTGAGTGGAAGCTGAAGCCAACGACGCTTCAGTGTCAGCCACTCAGGTGAATGGACGGCAGACAGGGCCTGAAATATTGTTGTTCTCTCACGGTGCGGCGTTCCTTTCACCGAACATCCCCTGAAGGCATCTATGAGAAGTCCTTGAATGTCACACTTCTTATTTATCTACATCTCCTTTTTGTGTTTGTGTAGAAGTGTGTGTGTGTGTGTGTGTGTGTGCGTGCGTGCGTGGGTGCGTGCATGTGTGTGTGTGTGACTGGTCATGTTCACTAAGATTTGGATTTGAACTGAAAGAGTTAATGAACCTCCAAGCTCCCCATCATAAAAACATTTTATATTCTAAAGATGCACCAAAGTCCTTAAAGCATGAAGCTTTTCCTCCCATGTTGGTTTCCGTGTTGTCAAAATCATGGCCATCACACCTCATGCGTGGACACTGATTGATCGCTGTTCTGTCAATATGTCTCTGGTAACCATAACAACTGGATAAAGATGCTTTATCCTTTATTTGTTTCATCCCTGGACGGACGCTTCAGACGACACCTTGTGGAGTTCAGTCCTGACACCTCACAAGGATATATGGGGGTTCCTCCATGATTTTGATGATTTTGACACATTACAGTTTGATTCATCGTGTTTTCTTCACATGAGAATCAACAGAGAGGAAACTTTATCATATTTCATCCACTGTTAGGACGCCCTGGGGACATCATTACATTGTTTTTCCACTAGCGGGACTTCATATTAGGTCAAAAAAAACAAAAAAAAACACTTGAGTCCAATTTTTTGTGCCGTGACAAGGGTTAAAGGAAAACTCCAAACCCTTACTGTGTTTAACTTTGTTTTACCGAACATGCACTGTACATCATTACTCATCCAGTCCCATTCCAGCAGTTATTTCTGTCATGAAATCTTATAATTTTCTTTTTTGCAGTACCCACATTCCCTAAACTTGTCCCATCTGTATTTGCCTCAGTTAATGGTTTCCTACACTTCCAAATGCCTTTCATCAACCCACAGAGTACAACCCCAAGGCCAGATGTCGGGTATGTTCAACGAAAAGTATGAAACAAACTGGTACAAAGCCACAGCAAAATCTTTCAAATGTACAAGCCTTTTCTTTTATTTACCAGATGCACCATGATCTGAACATTTAGACCGACAGAGTAAATGTGGATGTCAGCACCAGCTGAGGTTTTTATAATAACATTTATAGTGTGCGAAATAAATACCGTTTACGCCCAAACAAGGTTAAATATAGGCGTGTCAGCATCTGAGAGTCTTATTGACACACATGTAGAAATCTGATCTGCTGACCAGGGTAAACATGTAGGAGTGTGGGAGTAGTGATGATGACTCCTGTGAGGAAGGATTTCTGCCTCCTGTCTTTCTGTTGTTGTTGTTGTTGTCATGTCCCAAACCCTCAAGAGCGTGAAAGATTTCTGTTTTTAAACTCCATTGTAACATATGTATCATTATTTTCTTCAAAAGTTTTTTTTTTTAATTAAATTTGTAAAATTATATATTATTAAATACAAAGTTCAAACCATATATATTGTGTTACTTTTTTTTATTAAAAAAAAATATTTTCTGTTCTTTTTTTAAGTGTCCACACTTTCTATATCTCTTGTAATGGATTCTCTGAAAATACTTGTGCTTCCCCAATAATGGAAATCCACCCACTGTGGGACTAATAAAGGAATATCTTATCTTACTTTTATGAGCAAAAATATGTATTTTAGTAATTTAGTCTTAAATCTCATTACTTCCACATCAAGTGAATCATGATGTCATCATCTTATTCTGACAAGTGTTCTGGATCTGTCCCGTGATATGTGAAATGAAATACGTACAAATTTCATTGCATTGCATACTCCTTGTGGAACTACTACAGACATCTGTTTCGTGTCATTTTCATTGAGACATAAACTCCTACCTCACAAGGTAATGACATCTTTATTACTTTCTGCAATCTAACACACATTCACTCTACTCCAAATATAGATTTGAATCACCCAGACCTGGATTTGGATCATATCCGCTACCAATTGCACCAAGTGGTTAATCACTGTAATCGCTCTCCATTATTTGGTCCATAATTATTTTTCCTGATTTAGTTAAAATGTTAATGACACAACAGATTGGTGGAGGTCACACATGACCTAAACCCAGGAAAGGTGTTTGCATCCAATGAAAACACTCATCAGTAATATTTCTGAAGCCTAACGGGGGCGTTTTTTTTGTGCCGGCAGCCCCCATCGCTGCTCGTTCCATTCCCAGTGTCTTTTGTGTGTCCACCTCAGATGCATGCTTGTTCCAAAAATTATCTCCAAGCAGGCTTCAAATCTCTATTAGCAGGTGATAAAAACATAAAACATGTCACTACAACACAATGTTGGTGTTTTCTCATGGTAAACGTTGGTTGCCAGGTTTTTTTCTCGTGTCTTTTTTCCTCTCAGGGGGTGAAAATGAGATTCCTGCTCAAAGCTAATGAGCTGCTTTTATTGGCTCATTTTCTGATTTTCTCTCCTACTTTAATTCGTCCCTTCACACCCATTCTTTCAGATCAACACTTCATGTTCTACCTCATTTTCTGACTTGCTGCTGCCTATCCAGCATCTCATTCATCTCCTCCTCTGTCGGGTGTGGCCCCTGAGCTTCACAGTTTTGTGGTAGAGCTTAGCCCCAGTGAGTCCTGCTCCGAGTCGAGATCAGCCCCCTTTGGAGCCGCAGCTGGCCCCAGGATGCTAAATATACAGTTCTTAGTCCTCGGCAATCCAGAGAGAGAACCACAGCGTGACACAGATGCTGCGATGCATGGAAGAGAGATTGATTTGGATAAAACTACAAAGGCTTGTTGCACAGCGAGAGAGAAGAAACAAATATAACAAGAGAACAAAAAATGATGTTTCACAGCCCAAACATGCAAGGTGGAGGTGATTTAAGACGCATCCCGCTGCTGGGCGCTGTGTTTGGGCCGTCTGTGGTCCGGCCCGCAGCACACGCATGCAGCGGTTTGGAAAAATATTCATGCCCCTTGAACTCCACTTGGTGTCAAACTATATGACCACAAACCCAAATATATATTTTATTGGAATTTTATGTGAAAGAGCAACACAAAGTGGCACATGACTTCATTTTTTTTTTTTTTTTTTTTTTACAAATAAAAAACTGAAATTTGCGGTATGCAAATATATTTTATTCAGCTTTTAACAAAGATATGATCAGTTGTTTTTTTTACCGTTTTTTGATGAATGAACGTTTTACATACGAGCACCGTCAACAGATCGGGGCACTAAGTCGGATGTGGAACAACAATGACACCCCCCTCTTTGTAACTTCTATACAGAAGAGTGGGACATAATAGGGATTCGTATTGAATTTGAATCATTTAAGCATCACATATATATTTGTTAAAATGTCAACTCAATTACAAGCACACACTTAAAAAATGTAAATAAAACATGTTAAAAGATTGTACCAAATGTTAAAATACTGAATCAGGGTCGTAAAACTGCGAATCCTTGAAGCTGCAGCGTAGTCACTGTTTTTATAGGCTTGAAGGGAGAATGCATCTGTCTTAATGAAATAAGACTGGAGGTATTATTTGTCAGTCTCTCACCAAAAACATGAGCGAGCCTGTAGAAACCGAGAGGAACAATCCTTCAGTTTATATTACACTCCAGCAGGAGAAATGAGAGCCGTCCTCCTCTGTCAGCTCTTTCTGTTCCTGTTCACAAGTGCCACTAATGTTGCTGGAGCATAAAATGCAGAAGGAAGCATCTCGTTTCAGCCCGGTTCCACCAATCAAACATACCAAAAAGGAAAAAAAAACCCCACCGCTCTGTGTGGTCATGGTGCTGACAGGAAGAGAAAAAGGATTGATCCCTCACCGGCGTCAGCTCAGCACCGGAGCTGCACGGCCCACTGATGGTGATCAAACCGTTAGCATCGCCTGGTTTGATCTGACACGCTACGTTAGCGTTGAACAGGAACACGATTGAGTGCATGTGTGTGTGTGTGAGTTTGTTTGTTTGCGTGTTTTTTAGGGCAGCTGTTACTCTTAATGCCATATACTTCATCGAAATGCAGCAGATGGTTTAACCACCTTTGCAGAACTCGATTCACCCAAATCACAAAACTGTCACCTGCAGACAGTAAACTTTACAGTCGTAAAACTTTACAGCGTAAAGTTTTATGAGTTCATCCTCTGAGATCAGACTTCAACCATCGCAAACGCTCGTAGTCTTCATTTAAACTGGTTTCAACTGGAGGAATTGGAAATTTTTCTTCACCCTGTCTTGATTCAACACTTGTATTCATGTGACTGCTTCCTGTCACAGCCATCATCCTCCCCCCCCCCCATACTGGCTGTGACAAAGTGCCTTTGTAGTGTAACCACATGGTTAGATATGGGGGATTAAACTCCATCATTCTGTGAAATTCGACTGACACTAATACGACACGTCCTCACTCCGAGTTCAACAAATGAAGCGGGCGTCTTTTTAAAGTTACAGCGATTTTGGAGCACACTTCCTTATCCTTTATGCTGCCTCGCTGAGCCGCACGGAGGGACATTTGTGTCGTGTGCAGGTGTTTCCTGGGGATAAAAACCCCGAAGAGGAATTACAGCGTTTGTGTTAACGACCAGAAATGTGCACTTGCACGTGTTTGATTTGAAATTGCAGTGTGCTGCCAGATGCTGCATCGCCCCGTGAAAAAAAGCACTGCAGAAGATCAACGGCTGATTTGTCTAAGTCAGACCGTCGATCCGTCGTTCAGCTTCAGCTGAATTACATGTTGGACTCAGAGAACAGGACATTTTGTATTACATCAGTGCTCCTAATACAGCCAGCATAACTAATTCAGCATACATCTATGTTATATAGAAAATGTACATCTGTCAGCCATACCGTACGTATTGAGGTAGCCTCGTCTGGGTGTTTTAGGCTACCATGGGCAATTCTACCATGGGCAATCTTTTGAAGATAAACCTAATTCACAATTTTATACACATTTACGTCAGTTTCTTTTTTGAGTTTAAATATAAATAAGCAACACTTCTTTCCGATTAATACTTTTAATGAAAAAAAAAAACATTCAGGATGCAACAACTTAGATTTTTTTTCTTCTTTTTTTATTTTTTTTGCCAAGATCATGTTGATTACCACCAGCAGAGGCAGTTATGTTTAACCTTTGTTTGTTTGTTTGTTTGTTTACCTCCACAACAACTACAACTGAACAACCACTATGAATACAGAGTTCTCGATTCCGTAGAACACCTGGGGAAATGAGACCTCTGCATGTTCTCCACGTGTCGGTGTGGGTCCCCACCAGAATCTCTTTCCCTGCCCTGTCTGTTCTGTGTTTATGAGTTTCCATCTCAGGATTAGATCATAAATATATGTTGAGGCTTGGAAAACACAAGAAGAAAGGAGACAACGACAGACTGATCGGAGCGATCTGATAGGACGGCTCTGGTGTAACGCAGCGCCTCCTCTTATCCTCCAATCACGTTCAGGCAGCTTTGAAGTGCGAACAAGTTGTGGGCTCGGAGGGTTGTAATTATGAAGGCCTTAATCAGTAGGGAACAGAGGGGATACGTCAGTGTGTGTGTGTGTGTGTGTGTGTGTGTGTGTGTGTGTGTGTGTGTGTGTGTGTGTGTGTGTGTGTGTCTTCACGTAAACTGAGATAATGTTACTCTGTTCAGACCTAAACACACACTTACAGCTGTGATGTGTTTATCATGACTGCATGTGATTCAGGTTGATGCATGTGTGTGTTTGTGCGTGTGTGTGTGTGTGTGTGTGTGTGTGTGTGTAGTTCAGAGGTTTATCTAATCCAGGATAACAGGGCGTTGCACCCTCTTATTTTTGCCCTGCACCCTCTCAGTTACGCTGCTAAGCAAAATCTGATCCTACAAACTGTTAAATCCCTCCATGAGTATCAAAACTGTGACAAATGGACAATCAGGCAACCTTATTTACAATTTACATGTAACTCAGTACGAGATTGTTGTGTTCTTCTGACCTTTAACCCCTGAATGTCAAGAGGAGAAGACAAAAGATCTTCTATAGTCACAACGCTGACAGAGATGATGCAGAAATCTGCTTCAGTGCCACTGCAGCAGAAGTGGAATGTGTGATTGATGTGAACGACCCCAAACTGCTATGAAATATATGAAATAATGATTATGATATAATGAGTGGGTGTTTGTGTGTCCAGGCACAAACCAGCGCGCTGCCCAGTAAAGATAACAAGGTGACTTCCTTTGTTTCTTCCTCATTAACTTCAAATTGTTTTCCTGACAGGCACATTCACTTGAATGTGTGTGTGAATGTGTGTGTGTGTGTAAGTGTAAGCTATACGAACACAATGGAGTGTTATTCCTTTAATAAGTTGTTTACTGTGCAGCGCTCCCCTTGCATGCAGGAGTTCATGTCGTCATTTTCTTCTTCATTAGTTTCTTTGCAGGTTGGCTCTGCCTCGGCAGCGTGCCGCCGCTTTTGCTTTCACCTCCACTTACATTCGAGGAAATCGATTCCTCATTACACCTCCGAATGAGATGAACCTATTAACTGTTTGGCTTTCCTTCACCGTTCGTCCGCGATGCTCGGGATTCTCTCTGCTGTCAATCTTTTGCAGCGATCTGCAGGAGTTTTACAAGTTTAGGAGTTAGCTTTAATGGGGTTATGTGACGACACCTTCTGACAGGCTGTAACATGGTTCCAGAGCTCCGAATCAGT
Source organism: Antennarius striatus (assembly GCF_040054535.1). NCBI lineage: Eukaryota > Metazoa > Chordata > Actinopteri > Lophiiformes > Antennariidae > Antennarius > Antennarius striatus. The sequence goes on along the minus strand of NC_090797.1, from coordinate 13,163,289 downwards.
GCCCACATCTTTGAATTGATCAGTGATTCACCGGTTGGCCCCTGATGCCTGACTGCTCTCTCAGCCGGTGTGACAAGAACACTGATCATGTCTTAAACACTAACAATAAACGAGACACGACACCAGTTATGGAGAAACTGTAGCAAAAAAACACAATTTCGCCCTTAGTAAAGGATTCTAATTCGGATTCGGATTCTGAATATAAGTATGATGTAGAAATATTGAATCTGTCTATTTTAGCTGCTTTAATTAGCTGCTGGGCTGCTTTTCCTCGACATTTTTGAAGCAACCGTTAGTGGTTTGGTGGAATGTTTTGTCTAAATTTCACAGGGACTGGCCTTTACGCTCGGCTCATGTCTGTCAAAAAAAGGATGTTTAGTTTGGATGTTTTGGTAATGGGTTTTTGTACAAATTTTATAACATATTAAAGTAAGTATTATTTCATTTCTTTCCTGAAATGACATCTAGACTGATTGCCTCTTCCTGTCTCCACACTTAATATTAAGGCCAGGAGAAAGTTAGCTTAGCTTAGCTCAAACACTGGATGCAGAATTGTATAAAATATCACATTTCTGAAAGAAACAAAAAGGATAAAATACATGAACCTGAATTTATAAACTAGTAGTACAGGAGATTTATTCAACCCCAATGTTCCTTACAGCTCCGCACTGAACTGGCAGTGTGCCCTGCCTCACGCTCAAACTCTATAAAAGTGTAATGGAGCATACCTGCTGTACAAACTGCACAGAATCATTGTTTAGTTTAAAATAGAAAAAGTGTCTCAGAGGATCTTTGTTCCAAACACGTTTAAAAATATATGTTTAACCGTTAACTTCAACCCAGTGGTGCCAGATTGCTTTGGGTTTGTGTGTTCAGTTAATACATTTTGACAAATTATCTCACACCGTAAGCTGTATGTTGGGACTGACGGTAACTCTTCTCTCATCAGATGGTTTCTTATTGGTCAGTATTACAGTAGGTTTAATAAACTTCAATGGGTTTTAAGAACTATTCAAAGTCATTGTAAACCAGCACAAACTGGGATGAAACCTCCTAATCTGGTAACACAGTTGTGACTTCCAGTTTCGTACTGACATTAAATCGACATTGTCAAGTGACTCCTAGCAAGAAAGACAATACGAATGAAACGATAATACTGAAAGCAAGTTAAAAATAATGTTTCCCCCACATAAACTCTGTGAAGGGTTCGTTGTGTCCTGCCTGCCAGCCAGAGGAGACTCCCTCACACCTTCACCAGTGGCTGCCTGATACTATTCTCACTTCTTTTCCCCTGTGGCTCCTCTGTCACACATTCACACATTGAAAAACGCAAAACATTTTCTGCTCCTTTCTTTTGTCGGCGCGACTCCCCCCCCCCACCCCCACATCGGAAACAGGAAACCAACCCGATGAACCAGTGACTCCAACCGTCATTTGTTTACTGCGGCGCGTTGCCCGGCGCAGAGACACGCTCTGGAAAGGCAACGACCGACACATGAAACAAATGTGTCTCCATGTGGGCACTGAGCCCTTACAGCTACTTCAGCTGCATTTAGTGGGTATTTTTAGTAGGTATTTCTATTTTGTTTTTAAGGAGCAACTTCCTGGAAAAGCACAGAGCTAATTTGCTAGAACATAGCATAGAGTCTTGTGTATGTCTGTCAGTCTGGACCTCCTTCTCAATGCACTCGCTCACTCCTGAGACTCTGCACTTTATGTACTCCTAAATTATAGTGTGTGTTTTCTGGAGGACTGGAGGTTCTCCAGAAATAGACACCAGGAAAATGATGGCCCTTTGTGCCTGTTGTGTTTGTGTGAGTAACTATCATTCAATGACCTACTGGACCCTGAGAGGGGTAGGGCAGTTCTAAGGTGGCAGGTTTGGTGCCTCTGTTGTCTCCTGGTCCGTTCTACAGCAGACCGCCGCCTCACAAGTTGGCAGGACGATGCGTGGGATATCGATTCTGGATGACAGGTGGCAAACATGTCCAAGTCATCCCAATTCACAGAGAGAAAAGTTGGAGAGGTGGATGTGGACAGATGCAGGCAGGTGTAAGAGCTGGTAAAGTGAAAGACAGCTCTTAAAGGTACTGAAATAAAAGCAGTTATAGCTAGTCCTTGGCGATAAATCTGTATTAGTTGTGGGTGTATTTTGGCCATAACATGATTTAAACCAATCGTGGGGACTTTGATTGGTCTCTCCTACGTCCCAAAAAGAACTCCAAATGAGCATGGGGATATATAACTGAGTGGAGGTAGAGCAGTGTTGTGTGATTAAAACCTGATGAGTTGCAGTTAGCTCAAATAATGCATCATTAATGAGGGAAATATTAATCACAGAACCTACAGCAATCCCCCGGCAGCTGGCATGAAACGAGTATCTCTGCTGCTTGTGGACTTTATGCTGAAGGTAGCCCTTTCTCCTGATAAATCCTGAGGCGTTAGCAGAGGTGTGATGAAATGCCCAATGGATGCAAGACTCTAAAGCCGAGAAGATAATTTGTTTAAGATGCTGAAAAGGCAGTGTGTTGGAATCCAGCCTCTTTCCTGCCTTTATCTACCCAGAAAAACTCTATTTGGTCACTGACTTCAGAGCAGCTTTTTGTTGTTTTGGGGGGTGGACACACTTTCATTTCCTTCACCTGGGCCAAGCTCATTCCATGGCCCACATTCCATATTTACATTTGCTGCTAAAACCACCATGAAATGGGCAAGAAAATGACTACTGCCTCAATCTAAAGCTGGTTACGACAGTTCCGCTGTGCCAGGTGCCACTTTATGTTTATTTTAAGACAAAGGCATGAAAGTAAGAAAAATCTTGATCTCTGATGATAGAAAAAAGTGATCAAATCAGACTGTAGCCTTATGTTCTTGTCTCTTGTCAATGCTAAATGCTTCGCTCTAGATGAACTGCTTCTAGCATTACCTTTTAGCCAACGGCACTGGGATCAGCTAACTTACAGCTGCTGTAAAAAGCAGACATTGGTTTTGTGATACCCGTATCAGGGCGGATGTAGACAACATGGGTGGATGGATGGATGGATGTTTCCCCAAAGTCAACAGAGTTGGGTGATTTTCCTACTCAAACACAGCGAGACCTTATTAAAGGGAAAATCTCTCGTATTTTGTGCTTATATTTTTTTTTCCACAGTGCTAATGGGGTTAGCAGTCAGTCATCAGTGTTAAACCTCTCTCAATAAAATTGCACACTTCCTCCAGATGTTTTGAATTCAGGGTCATTGCAGAAAGGGAAGTGTTAGGAGATTAAGAGATGCAGCTCCTTACAGGATCTCATGGAGAGCAGATGGAAGCATTTAAATTATTATCATTGATGTGGTGCCACAGTTTGTGGAATAAATACTTTACAATATTCAAATACAAAAGTAGAACAAGCCACGAGGAGAAAATGATCAGGGGACTATCAGAAGCAATATTTTAGCTGAATGTTTGATTGTACTATGTTTGGAAAAGACGATGTCAGTTTTCACGAGTCAATGATGGTGAATACAACAATTTCTCTGCCTTGTGGAGTAATTCATTCATCGCCCTCGTCTCCGTACATTTGAATTGTTTTCACACCCTTGCAACGACACTAAGGTGAAAATAGACTCTAACACACTCCCTGTCACAAATCTCCCTTCTGCTACACACCACTTCTCCGGGCACACCCCAGTCAACCGGGACGTTGCTTTACTCCCATTGCAGCCCTCCCTTCATATCACCATGACAACCGTATTCCATCTGTAAAGCGAGCCTGATAGTAGGAGGAAAGTGTGAAAGCTTTTAGCTTTTGTATCCGCTCCTCGGCCATTCCTCTCCGGTGTTCTTTGTTCCTCTTTCTTCTTCATGAATCCTTCATTATTTCCCAGCCAGCCCCCACATCAACAACGTCTCCTAATCACCATCAGGAACGACTCCCAAAGCACGCAGAGGGATACCGTCGGATGCAAATACGGCTCTCCCAGTGCAGATGAGCAGAGGACAGAGTAACCTGATAGATTACTGTGAGGTCCACCTGGACTCCAAACAGAGCGACCACAGGAGGGGTGAGGATGAGGAAAGGAAGGAAAAGGGGATCAGGACTAAAGCCGGAGGTGAGAGCAGGGAGGATGAGGGGATGAAGTAATAACAGTCTGCACAAAAATCATAATAAGGTGTGGAGTTTTGAACAAACACCTGTGATCGGACTCTGTGATCAGTATTAGCCGTAGATAAGCAGATTTCCTCTCCACCGACTCAGATCTGGGTCCGCCTCAAACACTCAGGTGTTCTAGCTTTGTTCAGAGCTGCTAAATCATAACAACATCAAATATGTGGTGTTTTATTGTTCAGCACATGAAATTAAATCTAAATAAATACTTTATTTAAATGTGATTATTCTAAAACCACGTAGATATTAATTTAATTAAGTTATTATCAGGGTTTTCGCTACTCCTGTCCAGGTGACTTCACATGGATGGCTGCTGATGGGACTATCTTTTCTCAAACGGCATTTTGAGCACAAAAATGACTTCACTTTTCATTGTTGTCATGATGTTTATGGTGCATACAAATCGTGTCGTTGGTTTTCCTATCCATATTCCACCACCCATAGCTACAGGCGAGTAGCAGGGTACACCCCAGATGAAACGCCAGCTCATTGCAGGCCACATAAAAGACAAACACACATGCTCACACTCACATCTACAAACAACGTGGGGTAGACAAATGTTTTTGGAGGTGGGAGGATGCTGGAAAACCCGGAGAGAACCCGCGCAGACAGGGGGAAAACATGCAAAGAAAAGAATCAAACCCAGAACCTACTGGCTGTGAGGCAACAGAACGACCCCACTGTGTTAGTTACACTCTTACTGGATAATAACTTCACACGGCTTGGAGTCACAGTTAGGATGGCTGGACCTCTGCTCTAGTGCTGCTGCAACCTGCTTTGTGTATGAATTCAATTTACGCAGATACTCGTCTACAATTCTGTCGATTACCTTATCCTAACAATTTTGCTGCTTTGCTTGTCATGCTGTTATACTCTGCAGTCTTATTTTAATGATGACCAACAGTTATGGCTGAAAAAAAAACCCCGAGACTGGATAAATGATGCATTTGCTACCTTTATCTGTTTGTTTTTCAGCAGGAATACACAGATCTACTGCATAAAAGTAGCTCCGGTATAGAGAACTGGCCTGGGTCAGGCAGAAACCCATTAAAATGTGTTTGGATCCAGGTTTTTCTCCCTTTTTTTCAGTAACTACACAGAAGCTACTAGCACTAATTTCCAGAACACTTTAGGGAGGGACCGGACGGTCAACATTGAAACAGTAATATATTCATCCTACTGCCAAGCTAAACGCTAAAAAGTACATTTATGGTAAAAAGAAATGTTAAAATGATTACTTAGTTATCAAAATATCCAACTGAGCATTTGAAAATTTAATCTAGTTTCTTTGTGTTGTTGCTTGGTGATACATTATGTCATACACTACTGGTTCGGACGCATATCATTAAAGTACCATTACATTCCTGTAGGGAACAATAGGTAGAAGGCAGTTTATAAACTCCATCATTTAGTGCTTGTTCAGTTTAAGTATTCAGCCTTTTCAGACGGCATCAGTCCTCAACCCCCCCCCCCTCCACTGAGACACGCTCTCACTTCCCAACACCCTCCCTACGGACCAGATGCCCTCAGACGTTCCCATCTGTCTCACTCCCACTGTCGTTCCAGATCCAGGAGCCTCTCCCTCTTCCATGACATAACCCCGTCCCTGCCTTTTTCCATCACCAGATCGTCTCCACCCTCCTGTTCACCTGTTCCCAGATTCCCACATCGGCTCATAGGTACTTCATTCTTTGTTTTTCACCCAACTGTATCCAACTCTTTATCATTAAATCTTGATCTCAATCGTAATCTTAATTTTAATCGTAATCTTAATCTTAATCTCAATCATAATCTTAATTTTAATTGTAATCTTAATCTTATTTTCAATCTCAGTCTTAATCTTAATCTTTATCATTTAAATCTTAAAGTTTGATCATTGTAATTCTTATATTTTTATAGCTAGTTTGTTGGTGCAACTTGCACTTTCAAAGCTGATGAAATAAGTAGAACTTTACAATTTGAATCTCTGGGGCACTGACCAACCTGCTTCATTTGATGAGATGGAAGAATGTGTCCTGATAGCAGCAGCTTGATATCAGAAATTCAAGGAATGCATTTTCCTGCCATTCCTTTAATGCATTCCTAAACATCAGTGAACAAATGGTTGCTATAACATCGGGTTCTGTCACGCTCCACTGCATAAACACGCATTCTGTCACAGTGAGAGGAGTTAGTAATGCAACAAGTAACCATTGAATCACGCATCAGTGGATCAAAAGAGAATCAATGCAGAGTTGAGAGGAAGAGAATCAGTACTTAAATTTTCACATGATATGGACCGGGTCAAATAACCTGCACTGACCCATTTATGTACCCTTTTATATAAGAAGAGATATGTACACATGTTACAGACACCGAATAGAGACAAGAGGAGGAAAACGAAGATGTGACGCTGACTACAGTGGAGATCAGAGGAGCAGAGAGCTGTCATTAAGACGTTATGATGTTCTCTTCATCTCTAAATCTGGTTTGGTAGGAGCCTAACTTTGATCTCTATTACAGTAAGTACCTCACAAACAACTTTTCTTTTAAAGCTGCTACGTATACTGTCATATTTTCTTGTCAACAAGACTTAAGTACACTCATTTGGATGCATTAGAATAATTACTGTAAAGAGAGGCAATCATGGAGCACAATGACAGCCTCTAGCAGCCTCTGTAAACTGCAGCGTCCACTGAGTTCTAGCCGTCTAATCTTAAGGAGAAGCACCAAGATGGATCATTTTAAAACATAAAAAGAGGGAAGAATTATCGGGCAGCTTTAGAACTGGAAGTCCCAAATGACTAGAATGACATTTTGAAAGTTTGAAAGTATTCATGTTGTCTTACAAAGAGCTAAATGGAAGTGGAATATCTCTCTAACGTCAGGGTGCTCAGTTCAAAGCTGGGTGCTGGGAGGCAACTTGTTTAGTTTAGAACCACAGCTAGTAGGTTGGATGCAGACAAGCATCTGATTTGGGTTTTACACCACTTTCAATGTATTAACAGGAGAAAATCAAAAATTTAGGTCTGACAAGAGGTCACAATTTCCACTACCCACACCTTTTAAACATTCATTATTGCAACAGTTGATCTGCACCAACAAAAAAAATGCATGAACAGCAAGCTGTAATTTTATGTGAGGTAATGTGAGAGACACTCACTGGTGACTCATTTCATGCATTTCATGAGGGCTCAAACAAAACACAAAAGAGAAAAAGTTGACAAGTGAACACCCTTAAAACTCATATTGCGGCATATTTTGAAATACACAGTAGTTCAAAGATATATTATGTTCATAAGCAATATAAGCAATAACAGGCACATGTTTGAAGTTTGGAGAGAAGTCGTCTCACTTGTTCCCCTGTACATTTTTAAGCGATATGAAGCTATTCCAAACTGATACAGAAATTTCAGTGAAATTTATAGTTTCCTCAAACTCTCGGTAAGAAAACGTATTTTTTCAAAATGTCAAACTACAGTTCATTAAATGAAAACTTGTTCCAGCCATGGCTGCAGTCACAAAGCAAAGAGTGCTGAAGCGGCTGCTTACGTTTCACACCTCTGTCAGTCGGGTTTCTGCCCAACACTGATGACAGAAAGGCGTGAAAGTAAGCATTCACTTCCATCATATTTACATGACCTCAAAAGACGTTTAAAAAAAAAAAGAGAGACAGAAAAGAAGAGAAAACTGTCTGTGCAAAGCAAGAGAAGCGTGACAAATATGTCAACATCCTGTTCGTGGCAGGAAGCAGAGCCGTTCAGGAAAATGTGTTCATAATGTTCGGCACTAACAACGTCAGGGGAGCAAGACAGAGGCTCCAAGCGTCTCTGAGCAGAACTGGCAAAGGCTTGGTCGCCTAGATTTGTTCATTTATTGCCCATTTGCTGCAGTAAGCCCTGGCAGTGGACATTTCATACCTGCTCTAAATGATTACAATCCATTAGCTCTGAAATCTATTTTTATCCACTCGTCTGCTTATTGTGGCTTTTCTCTGCATCCTCATTGCAACTGCATGATCTCAACTCTCTCCACTGCTGTCATAACTTCCTTCACCTTCCTCCTCTTACTCCTAATCTTTCTTTTTTTACCTTCTTATCCTGTATTCACTTCTACCTCAGCTGCCTTTAGACACAGTGTCCTGGCATGACCCAGACAGACACCGAAAACACCACGATCATGGTGGTTTGGAGAGGAGGTGAGAGAAGAGGAGAGGAGGGGAGGGAAAGGAGATGAAGAGAGAGAAAGAAATACACAGAAAAAATGGCTTGTGGGAAAATTGGTCAAGAATGTTATGAAGATTAACTATATAGATTACTATTTATGCCACATCAGCATAATGGCTGTCCTTAAAGGGCCAAATGTAACTTATAAATGTAACAAGTTAGGACTTTAACTTTATATAAAATGTTTTTATCAGTGTTAAGATGGGCTTAATTGCTGAATTGTGGGAAATGTAGTTTTGGTCAAAACACACTTTTGACCAATTAATTTTTAGACTCTGACCTTTTATGCTATGGCGGGCCACATAAAATGACAAGGCGGGCCACTTGGGTTTGACACATGTGATGTCGATTATTATTTATTTATAATTATATTGACATAAAATATAACAACATTTTTAAAAAATGTATCCCCCATCCATCCCCCATCCATCCATCCATCCATCCATCCATCCATCCGCTCTCCTACTCAAAACTGACCAGCGAGAGGTTGACCAGTTTGAGAAACAACACCAAGCAGCCAATCTTCTGCCCTGCAGGTGAGGATAATGGACAATGACAATCCTCTGTGGATTAATCCATTCCATTTTAGATACTATGAGAGTTTATTTCAAGCACCACTTTCGAGCCCAAGTCAACAATTCCCCCAAAACAGGCAATTTGCCATGAGCACAATTATGCTCTCAAGGGTAGAAGCTAACTTTCTCGCGGGAATGGGCTCATTTGTACAGCAAGATTGCCTTGTCAGACACTCCACAACTCTATCTTCAAGGTCTGGTGAGGTTAGTGCGTGTGCATGTGTGTATGTGCATGTGTGTGTGTGTGTGTGTGTGTGTGTGTGTGTGTGTCGGTGCCCACATCTTGCTGAGTCAGTCATGAGGAGAGTTTTGTTTGCTCGGCCTTGCCAACATGTCCGCCCTGACCCCATTGGAGGGACATGAGAGAGGTCTTTGAGTATCCATCAGAGCAGCTCTGCAATGTCATGCTGCACTGCACCGGCGAGTCTGCAGAAAAAACCAGCATCGCAGCCAAAGCAGCCTGGATGGCAAAATTAGCCTGGCTGGAAAAATTCCCTGTACACTCGGGCCAGACGGACGGATAATGAGAGAAAGAATGAAAGAGAAACAAGAAGGAAGCATTGTGGGGAAAAACTGAGAAGATGTGAACGATGGGCGGAAATAACGGTTGACTGCACAATTAATGAGGTGTACTGTAACTTCACATAATAGTTTAATCTTGATAGACTTAATAAAATGTCATGTCAGCAAGTTTAACGGAAAAGTTATTTCAGTTTCCGTAACATAACTCTGGCAGAAAAGCAAAACGGTTGGGACGTTGATAAATGAAGCTTCGCTAAAGTCTAATCGAAATACAGGCACACCCTTTACCTTCCAGAACCACAGATTCAACAAGGTGCTAGAAGCATTGAGGTCCATGCTGACCACATATCATGATGTAGTTGTTGTTGATGCATCTCCTCTTCCAACACGTCCCACATGGGCTTTAGCAAATCAGTCTTTGCAGACCATTTGGATGCAGTGAACTCATCTGAGATGATGTGAACTTTTGTGACAGAGTGTGGTTTCCTGCTGAAGACAGGCACACCGTGGTCTAACAGCAAAGGATGTGACTGAAAATACGGGGGTAGTTTGTGGTTTCAATACCAGCAGGCCAGGAACTATCTCCCCAACGATTCCCAGCAGCCGCCTGGAACACTGGTCCAGTAACACTCAGAATGAAACCATGATCTTCTGTATTTTACTCTGTTTACTGTTTACTCTGGTTTAGTCTAACACAACCATCAGCTTGTCTCAGAAAAAAATAGACTCAAACCAGGAAATGTGTTTTCATTCATCTACTATCCAATTTTGGTGAGTGTGCCTTTTGTAGTCTGAATTATAGCAGTCTTTTTTTTTCTTTCTTTGTTTCCATTCGACCAGTAAGACCATATTCTTCTAACCTCTGCCATCAACAAAATTGTCACTCACAGGATTTCCATTAAAATTATATTTTCTGTTTTAGAAACCTTTCTCTATAAAGCATAGAGATGATTGTGTGAGAGAGTTCCAGTAGATCACTGGTTTGAACAAAAACAGTCTGTCTGCCTTCAGCATTGAACAAGTTGTGTTCAAAGTCCCTTAAATCACCTTTATTCCCACGTCTGATGCTTTATTTATACTTCAGCAGGTGGTCTTAAACCATGTCTGCATACCTAGACGAGTTGCTCCCAGGTGGTTTGGCAGTGCTGAAGTTTCAGAATCAAGAGTCATAATCAACCTTCACACAAGAAAAAAAACCATCAAGACAAGACAAGAAGTAGGTCTTCTACCAGAAAAGGAACTGTGGGCAGAATTAGAAGCTATACAATCAGGAAAAAGACAGTTTTGATGAAAATGTATGCACCCCTTGGAGTCTAAGACTCTGACATGATGTAAACGATTTCCCCGAGGAAGTATGACAACACCAGATGAGTAAAATACCCTCTTCCGGCGAAGTTGCTGAGTTCCTCTTTAAGAGGCAGCCGTGGCTCAAATTTATGCAATTGCAATTTAATTCCTTTAATAGATATGAGTAATCTGAAGGAGAGCGACATCCGACACATTTAAGTACTGCAAAAGTTAACTGAAGCACTTTATCACAAAATCCCTCCTAGAACAGGCTGAGCGGCCGGTGGCATTTAGCAGTCTATTAAAGAGTATCTGAGGGTGGATTATTCGTTTTTCTTTAGAGAGAAGAATGAGTCAAAATCCATAGGGAGGCTGGAGAAAGAAGACGGGAGGGGAGGTGATTGAGTAGGAGTGGAAAATCTCTCCCAGTTGTTGGGTAAAGTGTCCCAGTGGCTGTTGTAAAGCAGGTCAGTTGAAATGGTCCTGGAAAAGACGTTAAATGAGACGCCGCTCAAGCTTCCCCCACTTATGTCAAGCTACGTTTCACTTGTCTTACGCCATACAGTCAACAGAACATCAGGCAGCCAATGACACAACACACACCGTCAGCCGTCATCGATGGATTACACACTGATCATCACAAAGACAAAGGAAGGGGAAGTGACACACTTCCTGCCAACTGCATACCCAAACAGATGTTCTGCACTTACACCAACTCTCCAGAGGTAAACACCGACTGCAAAACCTTGTCTGCAAACCATTCTGTCACCCCCCCCCCCCCCCCCATTCACTCCCACTCTCATGTTATTGATGCCCAAATGTGGTTAAAGCTTGCAGTCTCAACTAACTGCTCTGGGCTAAAACATTACAAGCAGATCAATATTTATGGTCGGAGGCGGTGTGATTACATTCCTATCTGTGTCTGCTGCCGTTCAGGGCTGTGAGCCAAGCAGGGGCAGCCATGCATAAAGACCGAGGGACCCATTCCACTGCACACACACACACACACACACACACACACACACACACGGATCCACAACATCTTGATGGGTGTCATTAGGCTAGGGCTGTCAACGTTAATGTATTAATGCTCTGGATTAATCTGGAAACCTGAACGTCTTCATTTCGTTTAATGCAAATGAATGAAATCACCAAGTCTAACTGGAGCTGATGCCCTTCAGACCAGCGCGTGCCCCCTCCCCCCTCTGTACCGACCAATACCCTGGAGTTTCTCTGTAAATGGCTTCTACATTTAGATCAAACATTTGGCAGCAGTGAGCCATCTTTCACTGAATTCTGAAGTATCATCACCAACAGCACTCAGTGTGGCGCTCGTGGCACCAGGGGCTCTGCCATTGGACGACCTGTGAAGCCCCCATCACACAGAGGCTGTCCCACTGACTTCTTCTGCATGACAACAGCTTTGTTTGTGCTTTAGCATAGCGCCGTGAAGCTAACCGAAACGCATAATAAGGGGCCTCCTACCTGCAGGATGCACACACACACACACACACACACACACACACACACACACACACACAGACACACACACGTGGAACTTTTAATTTTCTTTTAAAGATTTACTCAATCGTGTTTTAATCACTTGACACCATGAATGTGTGTGTATGTGTGTGTGTGTGTGTGTGTGTGTGTGCATGCTGTTCTAGCCTGTCTTATGCTGTGTTTATAGCAAATACTAATTCTTTGTTCACTGTATTACTGTAAATAATCACCTCGGGATCATTTGACTGAACTCGCGTCACTTTAGTGCATCAGCAATGTTTATATCCACCATTTCCTTTCTTTCATTTCCGTCCGTGGGGGTGTCACAGCAGTATTGTGGGTAGCTCTGCTGTCTCAATCTGGGTTCTAATCCACCTGAGGACCCAGGATTATAATGAGTGGGCTTTGCGTGTTCTCTCTGTATGTCAGGTTTTCTAACTTCCTCCCACAGTCCACAAATATGCAGTAGAGGTGCCCTAGTGGCTCGAAATCACCCATATGTGTGAATGGCTTTTATTCCTTCCTTCTCTGTGTGTGTGTGCGTGTGTGTGTGTGTGTGTGTGTGTGTGTGTATCCAGTTATTTAGAGCAGACTGACTGTTGCTCCACTGTCTGGACTTCAGCCTGCGGCCGACGATTCCCCGACTGCTCCACTGAGCTGATGACCATCTGCATGAGAATCTGGACTTCATTAAAGAGGTGATGAAAGGGCTGCCACAAAGGAAGGCACACACACACACACACACGCACACAGAGACACACACGCATTTCAAGGACTAAGATTAAATGATGCATTTAAGAGAAACAGTTCGTGTGTGTGTATGACCTGTAATCGTCGGCTGTATGTCAGACAGCGTCATAAAACCCTCAGCAGAAGGTGTGGCGTGTTCTGGAACACACATGACTAAAAAGGCACGTCACGTTCCAGCTCAGACGTCTCTATTTTAACAGACGACAGTCTGGCAGATGTTTCAGGGGTTTCCTCTCGTTTCCCTCATCTCTCCGTGAATCAGAGTCGCGGTTAATGAGAGGAAACATCCGCGTCAGCAGTTCTGTCTGCATGTCCACACCCCCTGACCCCACTGAGCGGAGTGTGACTCAGGCGATCGGTAGTTCATTACATCCATGAGGTGGGGGTCCATTTACCTCACGCTGAGCTGCACCACTCATTCAAATGTAATCACTAAGTGGAAGTTTTATATTTTTGCTGCTACTGTTTGGTTTTTTTTGTTAATGTGAGCTGTTATTATACTGCAGTTAACTAATTAACTGAGACACGGCTACCATCTGACAGACTTGCATGTTCCACACTGACATCTGGAGTGTGTGTGTGTGTGTGTGTGTGTGTGTAGGGGGGGGGGACTAATGAAGTAAAGCACAGAGGAACAGGATTCTTGTTACACTCCAAACGCTAATATGCTTACTTAAATCATAATAGTGGACTTTACTTATCTTCCCCTATCCTGTTGATTTAACTCATGGAATTTAAACTATGTGGTAATTTTATCCACATAGTTTAAATTTAATTTTATCCACTGGACTTTAAGAAAGTTTCTTGAAGATGTTTCTCCTCTCATCCAAGAGTCTTCTTCAGTTCTGAAGGTGTCTGGTCTTGTCCTAACTTTTGGGTGGACCAGTGTTTGTCTGAGGGTGTTGCCCGGTTTAAAATACACAGGAATCTGGTGTTTGCCGTCAGACCTGAGGCCTGACTCGATGTGCACTGGAGCAGTTTGAGACCGACGACGATAATGAGTCCAAAGGAGAAGAAAACTCGCATTTAAATCAAAAGTAGTCGCTACATTTCACAAATAGAGTGCACCCTCGCGCATTCGTGCATCAACGATCGCGACTTCACCTCATCGCGGATTTTTGGTAAGCAGTCACGTGATACCGTACGCACATTCTATTGGCTGGCGGCATCTGAAAGTCCACTACGTTCTGTGAGTCTCGGACTTACATGAGACACAAAAGTGCTTTAAACAGTCTATCAGAGTGTGGGAAAAGGCAATACAGATAGAAGGCGGTTTAATATCAGTATGGGGGGGGTTCATAAACGTTTCAATTACCGTAAATAATATGATAAATAGTTCGTCAAACTAGCGGAATTCGTTAATCACATGTAGTTCCTGGAACGCATTAGCCGCCAGGAACTGGAGCGTACTGTAGTCACGCTCAATTAAAGTATAATAATCTGCTTTACTTATCTGTCTTTATCCTGTGGATTTAACTCAGTCTGTTGTAAATTTTCAATAAGGACGTTTCAAACTTAGTTCTCCTTAGTAAACTGTACTTGTTAACGTTTTGTTCCTCTACACCAGCGGTCCCTAACCACCGAGCCGGTACCGGGTCGCGGGCCATTAGATACTGGGCAGCACAGAACGTTTGGATTTGTCTGTTTTTTATTAACAACCTAAAGATGTTTTATTTTGAAAAGTCATTTCTGTATAAAATGTCGCACAGATTAATGTATGCCTCTGTGCCTCTTGACAGGTCTTGGTTACGTGATAGGTTACCAAGGTGTTACCCCTAAATTAAGCATCCACAGCTGTGACAGTGTTCTAGATTAAAGTCAAGGCAGATTATCCTGAGATCGCCAAAAAAGCAGTGAAAACCAAGATTTTCCGCAGTGACCAAACAAAACCAAATTATTATTATTATTATTATTATTGTTGTTGTTGTTGTTGTTGTTGTTGTTATTACTATTGTTATTATTATTATTATTATTTGATTGACTTGTTCACACTTTTATATAGAAATGATCAGTATTTCTCCTATGGTGAATGCACTGATTATAAGTCGCTATACTTCAACATAAACCTCATCAGCGCAGTCACTTGAATCAAGCTTTTTAATATAATTATTTCTTATAATTATTTCATTGATTATCAATTCATGAAAAAAAAGTTGTTTATTGTCTTTTGATGTCTGCATTTTACATAAAACCACTGCGGATGATTTCTTATTAGACTACAGCCGTCCTGGCGTCTTTATTGTCTTAGATGAAACCAGTCCGTGGTGCAAGAAAAAGGTTGGGGACCGCTGCTCTAGACTGTCTATACTGGGATCAGATGTGCCTTCAAATGTAACTGAAAATAATTGGCAACTATGCTAAATTGCATTAAAGACATTCTTGAAGCTTTTATTTCAACAAAAATGCAGAAGAAGTGATTATAATGAGAATGACATATGAGTTCATTATCCATTTCAGAGGCATTTTAAGCTGTTGTCAGCCCTGAGGCCTGACTCGATGTGCACTGGAGCAGTTTGAGACCGACGACGATAATGAGTCCGAAAAGAGAAGAAAACTCGCATTTAAATCAAAAGTAGTCACTACATTTCACAAATACTAGTTAATTGCCACACAAATAATAAATGTATGCTACTTTCTCTGTGTGTGTGTGTGTGTGTGTGTGTGTGCGTGTGTGTGTGTGTGTGTGTGAGTACAGAGGAACAGGATGCTTGCTACTAGGGGGAAAAAGTCCAGTACACTCAAAAGGTAACAGTTATGCTTAATTAAATCCTAATAGTGTACTTTACTTATCTGTATTTATCCTGTTGATATAACTCACTATGTTGTAATTTTTCATTAAGGACGTTTCAAACTTAGTTCTCTTTAGTAAACTGTACTTGTTAACATTCTGTTCCTGAACAAACACACAGAGGCTACTGGAAGGAAGAGGTCCAGTACCCAACGAAACTAAGCTGTAAGGATGTTTCTGTATGTCTGACACACACTGTAAGTAGACTTACTGTGTGTGTTTGTGTGTGTGTGTGTGTGTTTATGCATCTTCATAAGTTAAGCGTAACTGAAAATAATTGGCGACTGTGCTAAATTAGAGTTTTTAAAGATTTTATTTCAACGAAAACGCAGGGGAAAAAAAACAACTAAAGAAACTCTTTCTACTGAAGTCAAAAGCAGTCATTACATTTCAAAAGAACTAGTTAATTGCTGCAAATAATCCCTGTATGTTGCTTTTTCGATGTGCGTGAATATTTGAACCATAAACTAGTGAATTTATTCGCATTCATTCTTTTTTTGATGTTTTTATCTCGGTGAGAGCGCAGCCAGGTACAGCCAATTTATGAAAATGCAAAACAATCCAATTGGATAATTTCCGACATAGGCTTATCGTACTCTTAAGAATAGATGAAACACATAACCGCACCGATTATCCCTCAGGGTCTCTCATTTCTGCAAATGGAAAATTAGCTATTATTCTAATAGTAATTTCATGACTCGCGCAAAAGCTACCCAAAGCTGCTCTAAATGTTGAGATGCAAAAACGGAAAGTTTAGGGAGACTTTCAATCAGCTTTGCTTTAATGTGCGATAACATCAACTTCTCTTTTGCTTGCAGCCAGAGTCCCCACCCCCACCCCACCCCCACCCAATTTTTATTTTATTTTTTTTAGGAAAACCAACAGTTTGTTCCTAAAAGCCTTTAGAAACATGATTTAATGTTTAATTTTAGCTGTATGGATGAACCTTTATTCGTCCCACAGTGGGGAGGAATGAACAGACGTGAAATCTGATGCTTTAAAACACCTAAAATTACCATGTTCTTGTCAAATCTGATCTTAGATCTTTTTAATGACCTGTTTCTCAGCTAAATAAATTACGCCCTACGTGGTAAGGTGCAGTGCATTATGGTTTTTGTAGTTTTCTGTTACCCTCAACACATTTCCTGTACTTATGTCTGTCAGAAGTATTTTTCAGACCTTGTACAACACATACAGCTTGTTTTTATATGGCATGACCCAGCCGGGGTTCGACCCCCCCTCCACCCCCACCCCCAGGGTCGGGATGTATGATCTGGGATTTAGCTGCCAAGCTGAGCAGGAAAACAGCAGCAGCACTAAGATCACAGAAACAGGACATCCAGGATACACACACACACACACACACACACACACACACACACACTCAGGAGCACAGCCACACATACAGAAACGAGGCGCAGCTCTAACTTAATCTCTTCGGCTCATCTCCTCTCTCAGCAGCCCTCTGTTTGAAAAGAAGGATGGCCCTTTGATACACAGCAAACTGGTACAAAGAACCGAAAATCAATGCCAGACAATGAGGAAGTGTCTGTCAGCAGAGGTCAGGGGCGCTTCTGATGGAGACGCTCCGGGTTCCGACACAGACATTTATCATAGAGGGCAAACCAAACGCATGCTGACTTCATGTCAAATGATTTGATTGTTCATCTTCAAGTAAGAACTGAAGTACATTTGAACTGTGGAGAATCTCCTTCATGCTTTAGTTCAGCATCACGCGGAACTCAAACGTTTTCCAACACGTGTTGAACAAAAAGTAAAAGAAAATAACTACCGTAGTATTAACACAAGTCTCCACGCTGCTATTTATTGTTCCTCTTGATGCCAAAGGTCACACACAAGCACGTCATGTTTCTGCTGACTGCAAATTCTTGATTTGCCTGATAAATAAAATGGTTAAAATTGTCAAGATATTCAATATCACCTCTCTTCTGTGTGAGAAATATGTACTCAAGGTTTTTCGAGAAAAAAAAAAAAAATTCAACAGTTTTTCAGTAACATGATCATTCATGAATTCATCGCTTCATTCATAAATAGCGGTGGAAAACGCGTCAAAATGATGTTTTTGTGCCTTTTGCTGACATTTTATAAACCTCAAACTCAAACCTGAGGCTGAATGTGGTGTAAAAATGCTGATAGCACTGGTTACACCCACCAGGTGCACCGGAGTTGATCCCGTCACCAAAATCACCAATTATAGTACAAAGCAAATGACACAAATGCCTCGTTTTCCTGAAATCACAATCTCCAAGGCAACATTAGACTTTTGAAAGTTCAAGGACAGCAGCTCATTTCTGACATAAGAGAGTCGCTGACCGCCGTCTCTCTCTGGACTATCAGATGCACGAGCGCCACAAACTGATGAAGGTGAGGAATTTCTAGTTTCCTGTAGAAATTCCAGGCAAAATATTTCATTCTTTCAAGAAGATGTTTCAATTTTGTGCTTGAAACTGGTCAACTGTTGTTCCTTGGAAACCTCCGAAGAGCAAAAAACAAAAAACAAGATAAAGGGGTTTCAAATAAAGTCACTTTAGGAGATGTAAAATAACTTTGAGGCCTGTTTGCAAAGAGAAAGTCTCAGCACACATTCAGACCCATTGAGGGCCCTCAAAGAGAAACCGAGAAGCAGCCCCTCCAGATCTCAGCGGCGATCATACCTTTAAAGGAGCAGCGGCGACTCGGACGGATGAGGAACACAGCAGATCTGTCAAAGGCGCAAAAGCAGCCTGAGGGCTGAAAAGGGAATTTGAAGAGAAATGATGGGATGGAAGGGTCGTGGGTTCTCGCTCGTAGCTGTCAGCAAACGGAGGCTAAACTGATCCAGTCGGCCCCTTTGGGGCTGAAACGTAACAACAAGCGTGACAACTTCCATTTGGCCTGACTGACCCAGCGATATGTTCCACCGCCGGGCTGTTTGCGCTCGTACTCAGACTCTATTATATTGTGAGATTCGCTTTCGAAACCCTTTTTGTTCTGCTGCCTGAAATTCACAGACAGGACGGGTGTCACCGGAGCACCTTTAATACCACGAGTGGAATTCTATCTTATGCTTTCCGACGACGGCAACAGTCGTGTCGTCACATTAATGTTTCCAAATGGTAGATATTCGTTTCAATTTACAACTAACCCTGAGGATTCTGGGGTATTTCACCAATTAGATTCTAATACATGGGGAATGATCCACCAGATGCTTAAGTATAGGTTTACAGAGTCTAATCAGGAAGAACATCACTTAAAACACTTGAGCTAGAGTTTATTCTCATCCATCCAGTTTTGCATGTTTTATGCATTTATACATAGTGTTTAGTGTCTTTTATCAGCTTCATTCGTTTCTGCAGATTCATCAGCCACCACCACCACCACCACCACCAGGGGGTCCAGGTCAGTACAGCTTCTAAAGCTTTCTTACTGACTGATTATCATATATCAGCCAAGCAATTTAAAAAAAAAAAGAAAAGGAAAAGTGCCACCGCTTGGAGGAATCTGAAGTGTTTGTACTTTTTTTGTACTCTGCAGATACACTAAAAAACTTTCTGTTTAATGCCAACAGGAATGAGTGGACAGAGCAGCTCCTGATAAGCTGTTTCTATCCTGTGACTTCAGGTACAAATTCAGAACTGGACAGTGAGTGTGTGGATTTCATGCTCCAAAAACTCAAATAATGTGGCATGCTCTCAAACCGCTGTTGATTAGAGCTCGACACACTCCAGGGCTGCTCGCTCTCCTGTGTCCATGCCAGACAGGACAGCTTGTGAGATGAAAAGTTTAAAATTGTACTTTCACAATCTCTCCGAAGCCAAATGTACCGTTTCTGGTCATAAAGAGGATTATTTTAGTTATTATAAGAGCCATTTACATCTATTTTATTTCATACACACCGCAAGACCTGGAGCCTCTCTCAGTGGGCAAAAGTTAAGGCACCCCCCCACCATCAACCAACTTCTAGTTTACAAGAGGTCACGACCCCGTGGGTCCTGAAAGAGAGGTGAGAGTTTACACTGGGAGGCCAGAAGGGATTCCCACACCCGCTAAACATGCCTGAAGCGGGGAAACGCTTGCCTGGAACTTTATATGATGAACAATAATGGTGCTGTCGTGTGTGTGTGTGGTTGTGTGTGTGTGTGTGTGTGTGTGTGTGTGTGTGTGTGTGTGTGTGTGTGTGTGTGTGTGTGTGTGTGTGTGTGTGTGTGTGATTGTGTGTGATTGTGTATGTGTGTGTGTGTGTGTGAGAGAGAGAGAGGGAGAGAGAAGAACACACTACAGCATGAAAATGTTCTGCAAAAAGATCCTGCAGCACACACCGCCTCTTCAACCAGAACATCATGGATACAGGAGTGTGTGTGAGTGTGTGTGAGTGTGTGTGTGTGTGTGGGGGGGGGGGGGCAGAAACTAATGAAACACCTGCAGAGATGTGGACACAGTGAGAGCTGGATCCGGAGTCCTGAACATGAGTCTCGTTTCATTCAATCATTTCTGTGTCGTGATGCTCACCTAATAATGATGGACAGGTGAGACGCCGTCTCTGTCTGTTCCGTTTGTTGCTACGGTAATCAGTACCACTCCTTACAACATCAGTTTTTAATGAAAACCCACTTTAGGTTTGAAAAGGAGGTGAACTGATCCTTTAATTCTAATTTGTGAGTTTCTGATTGTTTAGATTGCCACAGCTACGCCTCACTCCTACCCTCTGTTTTATGGAAAATATGGAATGTATTGAAAAATGCTTTTTTTGTCAGTTTAAAGAGTGACAAAAAAAAAATCTTGGATCCATCCTTCATCTGGATCCTTATTAAACGTAATTGTCTCTTTCCTGCCCCATCCCTCCACCAGGTTACACTGAAATAGGAAATTTAACAATCCATACAAGTCACAATGCGCTTTTAATGTTTTTAATAAAATGCATTTTAAAAATGTGTAAACCCAGTTTGTTGTAAAAAAAAATAATAAAAAAAGAAGGGGGCCATTCCAATAATTTCTTACCTATTAGATGTTATGAGGAATAAACAAAAACAAAGCACACATTCATTTTCTATAACTGATTATGCTGTGTATGGATGCAGATACTGGAGCCTATCTCAACTAACTGGACAAGTCACCAGTTCATCCGGGTGGGAGAACCCAGAGGGAACCCAGAGGGACCCCAGAGGGAACCCAGAGGGACCCCACAGGTCCTCAGGTGGATTTGAACCTCCTTGCTGTGACGCAAACGTTCCTCACTGTCTTTTTGGTGTAGATCAGAGACACAGTTTGTCTCCTGCTGCCAGCCATGACTCACAGGGAGAGGATACATCTATGGAGGAAATGTGTCCTGATCAGAGATAAGACAGAATTTCATGCTGAGGTGGATGTTCCTGATCTGTGGTGTGTGTCGTGTTTCATCTCCACCCTTAATCCCAGCGGCTCCATCCCTCAGGAATACAGACTGGTATCCAGTTCTGTCACCGTTTGGGTATCCAGTTTTAAATACCGCAGCCCCAACACTGAGCAGACGCGCTCCAGACGCAGCATTATGGGACTGAATGGTTCAGTCATGGAAAGCAAATATCCAGAGAGACTTTTTTTTTTCTTCTTCTCCTGGCCCCGTACAGTAAACCTGTTGTATTGTAGGTCAGCAGAACTGAGTCACCGCGGAGCTACGTGTCGGTGTGCGCCTCCGTTGCGCGTCTGAACGCAGGATTTGTTTGATTTTGGCGCACAGAGGCGCTGCTGGACAACAATCGCACGCAGAGATACCGACTCATTAAAACGGAAGGTTGGTAAAACAACATATAAAATCCTCTAATTCAACTACAGTCACTGCAAATTATCCCCCAAAGTACCTCCACTGGCATGAACACGCTTCCTTTTATTGTGTGTGATAAATTATTTAGCGGTCTCCGGAGCGCACAGATTAGAGGAGGACATCGGTCCTAACAGCTCCCTGAAGATGGTTTATTTTTAGACATGGAAGTCAAATAGATTTCTTTTTTCTTTTTTTTTTGTCACAGCATGATCTTCACTCTCAATCCAGATGGTTAGAAACATTCACGGAATCACTTTGTCAAAACCCCGCGGATTCTCTTCACCGAAAGCACCGGAGACAAAAAACCAAAAAAACAAAACACCTCCGCTGGCATCTCCGAGCCACTTGTCAGCTGAGAGGAAGCAGACGGCGCCTGATCGCCCCAGACCCACTCACACACACACACACACACACACACAAAAGATCCACAACAAATACACACTTCCACAAAGAAATGTCCTCGCAACAACATAATCCAGAGCTTGATCCAAGTATAACACGCTGGATGATTTACGCATTCACGTGGTACAGTTATCAATAATTTATGTAGTGTTGATGGTTAATCAATAGATCGACACGCACACGCGCACACACACACACACAGACACACACACACACACACACACACACACACACACACACACACACACACACACAGTCCAAGCATCCGGCTGAGAAGAGATGAGGTCCTACCTGGTTGGAACATACTTTGGGAATAAAAGATGACCAGAATTAATGATCCCAAACAGGTGGCAAAAATCATCCTGCATATCCTGCTCATCCTCATCAGTTCGCTCAGAGTCTGTTTCATGACGGGACGGAGAGGCTGGAGGCTGCGGCGCTCTTTGTGTGGGAAGAAGGACCGCTCCATGGGGGCTCCGGGCTCCGGTGGTACTGATGAGGACTGTCTGCCGGTCAATGAGCTGAATACATCCAACCCAGAGCGTACCACTGCTGCGCGGCCAGGGGGGGAGCGGTAGGAGACGACTGCCCCCTCCGCTGGAAGGAAATAGACGCGTCCAGGCGTGATTCAAAGTCTCCTGAAAAGATTCTGTTTTGTTTTGTTTTTTAATATATAATTTTATTTTATTTATTTATTATTTATTGTAGGATTCTTCAGGAACACAATTGTGTGTTGAGGAAAAAAGACACAACTTGACCTGAGATAACTGCCACGTATTCAGTCCGTGGAAAAATCACGTTGTTTTCTGGTCACTCACAAGAAATGTGTTATTTTTATTTAAGCCAAACATAGAATTGAAGTATTTTAAATAATAAAAGTCTAATTCATCAATTATAAATAAGTACTAACATTTGCATTCACACATAAATAAACCTAATGGGTCTTTTCAATTATAACAAAATAAAACAATGATAAATAATCGTCAACATTAATAAACATTACGTGCTTATTCAAGTGTTGTTCTAAGTGTTAGACATAACTAATTTGTACAAATTTTTTCAGTGTCCACAACAATTGAAAAGAAATTAGTAAGTCACACTCACTCAACACATTAGAAATGTGTTAATTGTAATTATCTATATATATAACGTATATAATAAAAAGAAATATATCAGGTGGGTGCATGGTCGACATACTATGTCGACCATGTCTGTAATATTTTAGACAACATTTTGGTAGCAGTCATTGCAGACAACATGGCGACATAAAAATCTGTTTTACTGCATTACTTTGTTACAAATAAGTTATTAACTTATCATTTATTTAAATCCATGCATTTATTTGTTTCATTTATATTTTTATTTTCTACACTTAAGACAAAGTTCCATAACTTGGAGAACTGAATTCTACATACAACTACAACCCCATCTAGTGGTATTTCTGCTGACACAGCAGGGGTTGGAATAAACCCTCCAGTACAAACATCCAGGCAGATTGACCTCTACGCACATTTTAACCTTAGGATTTTCCAATGGCATTGAAGCTGCTCTACCTTAATTACATTATGGTAATCGTTAGAGACACAGAGAAACTCCCCAGTCAGAAGGTCTGGAGTCTGGAAGATGACCTCAAAAACTTTGCACTTGATTGTTGTAAGATTCTGCAAGCAGCAGTGACAGCGATGCAGTGCAGGCATTAAGGAGGAACGAATGGGACTGGCAAGGCATACGAAGAATAAGGATGATGTCCTTGCAATGGACCAACCTTTTCTGGCTCCTAGATGTGCTTTTTTTGATTTAAATGCAGAATGTAAAGCTGGGGTGGCAGAGGAAAGGGTCATCTGCATGCCTTTAAGATGTATGTGCACTCATTTGTGTGAGGTAGTTCAGCTAATGGCCCGCATGAATATTCACCAGTTGTTTGAGGGCAGTGTTTATGTGTGGTGGCACCGAATCAGATAGGGAATATAAAAGAGGAAAAGCCAGCGAAGCAGTGCATCAGGAACTCTGGCCTAATGTCTCAATAAAAACTCCATATGCATCAATAAAAGCAATAGCCGTTGCTGATAAACACAATTAATTTGGGGGATTCCATAATCCCTTCTAGCTCCTTACATGAAATTAAGGCTTCAAACCCCCAGAGGCTTGTTCCATAGCAATAAAAACAAAGTATAATCATGAGCTTTCTTTCCATGTAAGTGCATCAAATTCCAGAGTCTTATCACTCTCCTGCAGCTTTCTCAGCTGTATTCGAGCTTGCACGCTTTTAGAGGCAGAACCTGAGGGGGCATTTTACCTGCCTTGAAGTTGAAGAGCTGTAAAAATGCATCAGTGGTACTGTATAAAAGTTAGACTCCAAGCAAGCAGTGTATAAAAATGCAAACAAAGCTAAACAGCACGACAGCCTAGAGATGTACTTTAAAGGCCATCCTGACTAACACTTTAAGTGAGATCATAAAAGCCCGTCCCTGTTGTTGGGGTTTGTGTCTGTTAGACGAGCGAGCAAACCCACCTCAGAGTAAGTCAACAGGCATGGCCAACGGATTCTATCATTTCATTAAAAACTAATGATCGTCCGTGTTCGATCACTTGGAGCATCGACGTCACCGACATTAGAGAAAAATATCACGTACTGACAGCTGCTGTAAATCACTTCATTACCCGGTTGAGAACTTTTTTTGCTGGGAAGGCAGTTTGTTCACTGAGCACAGCAGAATCCAGTGAGCAACAGTAGACTTTTGGTCCAGAAAAGGAAAAAAAAAGCTGGAAAGTGCAACAACAACAAGGCAGTCAGAGACTGCAACATCCCACGACACCCCTGCATTCAAAATTTTATTCTGACCTACTTGAAAAGGTCAAAGATCAAAGCTAGTGCTCTGACCTACTTTCATAGATCAAAGCACTAGCTTTGACCTATGGTCGTACACTGACCCTTCTCCCTCGTCTTTCTATCTTATCCGGTTCCTGAGTGTATGAAATGACATTTGAGACCTTGAGAAAACTAAGTCAATGTCATCATGTCATTGTCATCCCCTTTGCAACGGTTGTGAAGATTTTTGATGGACTAACGAACGGACGGATGGACGGACGAATGAACACACAAACACTTCTTTTCTTTTCAGCTTCTCCCTTCAGGGGTCGCCACAGCAAATCAGTGTCCTCCATCTAACCCTGTCTTCTGCATCCTCTTCTCTCACACCAACTACCTTCATGTCCTCTTTCACTACATCCATAAACCTCCTCTTTGGTCTTCCTCTAGGCCTCCTGCCTGGCAGTTCAAAACTCAGCATCCTTCTACCAATATATTCACTATCTCTCCTCTGGACATGTCCAAACCATCTCAGTCTGGCCTCTCTGACTTTATCTCCAAAACCTCTAACATGTGCTGTCCCTCTGATGTACTCATTCCTGATCCTATCCATCCTGGTCACTCCCAGAGAGAACCTCAGCATCTTCATCTCTGCTACCTCCAGCTCTGTCTCCTGTCTTTTCCTCAGTGACACTGTCTCTAGACCAAACAACATCGCTGGTCTCACCACAGTTTTGTACACCTTTCCTTTCATTTTAGCTGAAACTCTTCTATCACACATCACACCTGACACTTTCCTCCACCCGTTCCATCCTGCCTGTACACGCTTCTTCACCTCTTTTCCACACTCTCCATTGCTCTGGACTGTTGACCCTAACCTCCCTGTAACCTCACTCTTCCACTTGGGTCCCTCTCATTCACACACATGTACTCTGTCTTACTGCGGCTAACCTTCATTCCTCTCCTTTCCAGGACAAACCTCCACCTCTCTAGCTTCTCCTCCACCTGTTCCCTGCTCTCACTGCAGATCACAATGTCATCTGCAAACATCATAGTCCATGGAGATTCCTGTCTGACCTGGTCTGTCAGCCTGTCCATTACCATAGCGAACAAGAAGGGGCTCAGAGCTGATCCCTGATGGAGTCCCACCTCCACCTTGAACTCCTCTGTCACTCCTACAGCACACCTCACCATAGTCTAGCTTCCACTACTCTCTCCCATAACTTCATTGTATGGCTCATCAGCTTTATTCCTCTGTAGTTGCCACAACTCTGCACATCTCCCTTGTTCTTAAAAACACTTCTCCTCCATTCCTCAGGCATCTTCTCACTATCTAAGATCCTGTTGAACAACCCAGTCAGAAACTCTACTGCCACCTCTCCTAGACACTTCCAAACCTCTACAGGTATATCATCAGGACCGACTTCCTTTCCACTCTTCATCCTCTTCAATGCCCTCCTCACTTCCTCCTCACTAATCTTTGCTACATCCTGGTACACAACAGTCACCTCTTCTAGTCTTTGTTCTCTCTCATTTTCCACGTTCATCAACTCTTCAAAGTACTCTTTCCATCTTCCCATCACACTACTGGCACCTGTCAATAGACTTCCATCCCTATCCTTAATCACCCTAACCTGCTGCACGTCCTTCCCATCTCTGTCTCTCTGTCTTGCCAACCTGTATAGATCAGTCTCTCCCTCCTTACTGTCCAACCTAGCATACAAGTCATCATAAGCTTCTTGTTTGGCCTTTGCTACCTCTACCTTCACCTTACGCTGCATCTCCCTGTACACCGACGATTACAATACATCACTGCTTGAAGCAGGATGTACCAACAAAAAAAAAGGCTGGTTAAACCAGAGGAACTGAAGTGAGTGACAATTCTCTTGACAACAGGGATGATGAAAGTGATCACAGCGGTTTGCAAGACGCTCTAATCCCTCATCTCTTCACAGACTAAAGCAACATCATCGCAGTTACAATCTCTTTCTGGTTGAGGCACAGACACTGAGGTGACTGATGAATGGCAGCTGCTGTCTGTACAAAGGAGGTAACGCAGTCAGAGTTTAGAGGGGCACAATTTACATTAGGTTATACATCCCTGATTAATCTAGGAGATGAGGAGCAACACATTAAGTTATTAACCAGGATCCTGCAAAAACAGAGAAGACACACGCAGAGAGGGAGTTAAGCCAAAGCCCGAGGCTAAACAATAAATTGAAGAAAGTCGCTGTCTTCTGAAAATATCTGCTGCCAACAAACCCTCTGGCACCAGCGCCATGGCTCTGGTGACCCAACACCAGGCCCAAACCCCCATCCACAGGTTTTGTTAAAATTCTGATACATGAATACTAGCTCAGCTGATGACATAACCTTCAATGGCGTGAAGAAATTCTTCACGATATCCATGACAAATGAAGAGAAACTGAAATACAAGAAGAGAATGAGCGTATTTCGAGTCTAACCACAGAGAAGGCAGAGTTTTGCTAATTCCTGGACGTGGCCTCAAATATATTATGTCCCTTATTAGTTGGGGAAATCAGGGGAGTGATGTATTAAATTGTACTTAGCATTTACCACACAGCATAATGATGAATCAACTGGATTAGCCTTTACACAATATTACCAAAGCTCTTCCTCGTCGACATCGCCATGGCCAGTCACCTCTATTTAACACTCCATTGAATGTCTTATTAATTAAGCCGGAACATTTCAAACATTAACCCGCTCATGCACCATGCGGTCAGTCTCCGCAGGGATGGATGATGAGCGATGAGGTTTATTAAATATTGTGAATGAATTATTCACAGTCATCTCACAGGGCAAGGAAACTCATTTAAATTTGCTGTTCTGGCTTAAGACCCGGAGAGGAGAGCGTTTTCAAGGACTGGCCTTGATAATATCTTAAACTGGCCTCTCAGCACAGCGCGTCAAAGCAGGGTGTGGGAGCGCATTATGGCGGTGACAGTGAATTAATATCAGTGCCAGAGAAAAAGGGGTCAACGGCAGCAAGTGGTCAGCAAAGTTAGCCGAAAGTAAAAAGTCTTTTCAACCATTCCAAATGTTGTCTGTTGAGGAACTCTCGGAAAATATTAACAAAAAGATCATTTGTTAGGTTTTCATATCAAACTTTGATCATGGTTTGTTCCATCTATCCATACATTATATATGAATACTTATCCATGTCATCCATTTACAGTAATCTTTAATCTGTCAAATCTAGAGTCATGGGGCACTGAAATCTGTCCAAGGGTTGGGCGAAACTAGTGCTGTCAGCTTGTCCCAAGCTTGTTCTGAGATTAAAATCAAAACTCTTGACATTTTTTCCTGACTTAAAAACCAAAAATAAATGAACTTCTGAATTTCAAGTTAGAATTTTATGATTCTTTGATTCCATCCATTTTCTTTTCTAGATAAGAACAATTCTCATGTCTAGAAAAGAAAATGGATGGATGGATGAATTCTATGAATTTGTATTTTCATGTGGCCCTAATCCTGTTTCACAGTGAGAGCCAGGACAGCTAGAGGGACACAACTTCCAAACGAGGGCAGCTTCAGCTGATGGTTGGTTGGATGACGGATGACGGATGATGGATGCTGATGGTGATGTGTGTTGGTTGGAGTCATTTTTACCATTTTTCACCATGTACCACAAACAAATTTTAAAATATGACAGTTTTCAGGGACCCATCATGCATGTTTTACTTTTCTGATTACTTGTCCTTCAAGCACGAACGACATCACAGGATGAATGAATGAATGAATGAATGAATGAATGAATGAATGAATGAATGAATGAATGAATGAATGAATGAATGAATGAATGAATGACAAAATAAAGGGGGGGATCATTGAAAAGAATTGACAGTAAATCCTTTGTTCACTGCTTCTTCTGTCGTATTGCAGGAGGGACGAGTGAGCAGAAACAGTCCCAGTGTCGGATGAGACGCAGCAGCACATCATCAGTTAAAGGTTCACCTTCAGGCTGGCCGTCTGTTGGAGCAGCGATCCAACTCCCTGCTGTGCTGGGCTCACACACCAAGTCTGCACATGTAAAAGCCAAGTCTGAACATGTGCATGGAAAAGCCCCTTTAGTTTCTCAGTGGGATGCAGACTTAATTAACTATGAACCTTGTTCCAAATGCCTCAAATCCTATTGGAGTGCAGGAAAATGGAACTTGCACTGAGTCTGACTGAAACACCAATCTATCTTCAGTGCGTGATGCAGTTACCATCATGCAGACATGTTTAACAGGTTATCAAAATTTTTGTGATCAGAATTTGATCATTCATAGTAATACTGTTATGATAGCTTGGCAGACATACAGTTACCTCTAGTTGTTGGAAGAGCTAAAAGCACAATTGGGGGGAGGGGGGTGGACTGATGGGGTGTTATTTCTTCCACCACTTGTGACAAGATGACTGAACATCCAGAGGAGAGAAGAGATCATTAAAGCCTTTAATACAATTTTTGGTAGAAGCTGAACACTGAATGTGACAAGTTAATGATGCCATAGTTAGCAATATGTGTGCATTCCTGTTCTAATTAGTCAAATCCTGTATTTCTAGGTTTCTATAAATGCAGGCGAACTGGAGAGCAGTGCACAAAGTGTGTGATAACCAACCATTTAATGTAAAAGAGACCTCAATACACTTTCCACGTAGAGTGGGGAAAGGTGTGCTCTTATAGAACCCAACTTCTCCCACATGATCAAGCACAGAAGCAAGGAGAAACTTTCCCTCGATAGGTAGAAACTATCAGAGCCCAAGACTCATTGTGGGCCCCCACCTGCTATGAAAGGATGAGTGAATAAAGAGAATAAAATGTAAATATATCTTCACTTATCAAAGTCACATTTCCCACCTTTGAGGGCTAAATGTTCCACTGTATGAAGCAGCTGGTGTTGGATGTGGTTGTTCGGTGTCTCTACAGTTTTTAGAGGCTTTTCAATAAAAACAGCTTCTTGCTGTGTCTGAAAATGTGATGAGAGTAGAGAGAGTGAATAAAATAGATGATATTAAAGGCTTTAATCCCAAAAGAATTTGCCTTCTGCTTTTAAGTTGTAATGTGTATTAATACAGATACACCTGAACAATGAAAGACATTTCTATTTAGGGTAACATGATTGTTCACTTGAGTATAAAAACTGATCTCTTTTAATTCCAACTTTATTGTCTCTGATACAACTTTTGACTCATGTGCAAGTTTTAAAATCCTGAGTGAGCTAAGAAGGTACCTCTGCCAAGACCAAGGAACCATTCAAATCTGTAAAACTTCTCAAAAAAAGTTTCAACTAAATTGGTTTGATAGCATTCGGAACAGCACAGTTAAGAGACATTGCTGAGAAAGAAATTCCTGGAACATTCGTTCCAAAATTTAAGACATCCCTTCCTGTCCCAGAGCTCCATCATGTTTGTTTTTTTCTGTTTTTTAAGAATATTTTACTTTCGATTTTGAAATTTATAAAACATACAAACAACACCCCCCCCCCCCCACACACACACACACACACACGCACACCAAAAGGGCCCCACCAAAAACAGCAGGCTGGTTAATCATCCATGAAAGCAAAAATAATATAAAGGATATAATTATAGAGAAGCAAACATACATACATACATGCATACATACTTATATAAATAAATAATAAATAAATAAATAAATAAATAAATAAATAAATAAATAAATAAATAAATAAATAAATAAATACAGGTTTGTTAAGGCTGTCATATTAAATCCAGTAAACGTGTTGGTAGGAAGTCCATATAAGGTAAGTAGGGTTGCCAAATCTTTAGAAATGTGTTACTTTGTTTTTATTTTTAATGATATATATTATCTTTTTAAGTGACAAACAGCTGTTAATGCCCAAAAAACATCTAGATTTGGGCAAGTAGGAATCAGACTTCCATGTGGTTGCGATTCACTTCCTGGCCATGCACAAACTTCTAAAAATTCCTCAAAAGTGTATTGATGACTGTGAAATTCCCCAATAAGGAAATGTGTGGATTTTATGGAAAGTTAAATCTTCATACCGGAGAGGTTGTGCCAAAAGCTGCTAAGCCTTCATGTTTGGTTTGATCCTGCTGGCAAACCAAATAACCAATGAAAATAGTGAGACGGATACACTTTAAATTAATGACAAAAACAACTTGAAATCTGGAGACACTGGCTTCCAGATTACAAGTTTAAAGCATATGTGTTCTGGGCTTCATTTATGAATCTATAACAAGCTCCTGATCATGCTTTTATGCTGCAGGTGAAGATTTTATCTGCATTCAAGGACCTGCTGACTGAACTACCCTCGGTGTGAGATAACCTCAGGCATGCTGGTCATTACAGAATGTACACGTACTTTCCTAGTAATAAACTGAACAGTCCAAAGATCAAATATTTAACATTATATCTCTGATTTTGCAAATGCCATAGTTTGAATTCCCTTAGCACAGATGCAGCTGTAACTCCGTATTCACTCACAGATGATGGAGGACTCTCCACCAAATCAGCTTCATAATTGCTGCTAATCTGGCCAACGAACACCGTTCAAATGATTATCATGTTAATAGACTTTATGGTAAGAGATAATCTGTGAGCAGCTCTGGAGGAGATTGGAAATGAGATGAAGGGGCAGCAGCGTGGAATGTTGAGAAGGACAAACACTTAACCCCTTTCAATATTTAATTTCTTTCTCTCACTTGCTCCCTGACTCCACCACTCATTAATTCTGTTTTTCTCTACTGTCACTTTTTTTCTGGAAACTGCAGGGTTGATGAAAAAGGCGGTGATCCTTGACCTTGTGGCTCCAGCTCAGAGAAGCACCGAGGGATAATGATTAATTGTCTAAGTTTGAAGAGCTATGGTGATTATAAATGATCTCTTCTCTTCTCTTCTCTTCTCTTCTCTTCTCTTCTCTTCTCTTCTCTTCTCTTCTCTTCTCTTTATTCCTCTTGTCTTCTCTTCTATTCTCCTACTGAGTTAGCTTGTAGTTCACAGGACAATTTATTAAAAATATGATTTTCTCACTTTCTTCGTTGTTCTTGCCCTCTCTATTTTATTTTTTTTACTTTTCTCCAGAACTGAGAGGCTCCAGTCTGAACATGAGCAGCATCACTTGTTTCTTCTACAACACATATGTTTATGGGGGAAAGCTTTTGCAAAACTTTTGATATATAGTAGTACTGGAGGACAGAGAGATATCAAAGAGAACTTAAGACGATATATTTGTGTGTTTAGCTCTTCCTCTCATTACTGCCCACTTATTATATCAAAACTACACACAAGACAGAAAAATAAAACAAGCAGTTCTTTGAGTAGAAGGAAACCAATGTGTACTGGACATACAGTACTGTATACCCTCTGGCTGGATGACATCAGATATTCTTTACTGGATGTGACAGCAGCAAAATTCTAGAAAATATTATGGTTATTTTTCACATTTCTAATTAGGATGGGGTTCAGCATCTTGCCTCAGGATACATCAGGTGTGGGCTTGGACCAGTACCACCAACCTTCTGGTAAATGGATGATAGTAATAATACGTAATCCACAACTGCCCTAGCCTCTGGCAACGCTGCAAAATTTAGAGGATGTTCATTGATCCAGATCCACTTTAAAGCAGTGCAGTGGTGTCGCCATGGATTTGATTTCCATTCACAGCAACACGCCGTATGTCAACCCCCAACTCCTCACATCACTCCTGTTGCCTCTCTCTCTCTCTCTCTCTCTCTCTCTCTCTCTCTCTCTCTCTCTCTCTCTCTCTCTCTCTCTATATATATATATATATATATATATATATATATATATATATATATATATATATATATATATATATATATATATATATATACACACCACCCTATATATATACAACCCTACAAGGGTGAGAGGGACATTTCTTTTAATACACACACACACACACACACACACACACACACACACACACACACACACACACACACACATATATATATATATATATATATATATATATATATATATATATATATATATATATATACGCACACACACACACACAATCCCTATCCACAACAGAATTTAATGTAAATAACTTTTTTAGCCATTCCACTAACAAACAAATGCAATTGTGATGTTCTTGATGGAGGCATAAGACGTATCAGTATTGTGGTGTGTCGTTTAATCCAGGTAAAAACATGACATTCCGGTCTAACTCACTTATGATAAATAAATAAATTAATAAGCACACTGAAAATCCGCAGCTACACGGACGCGGCTGTCTGCTGACGTGGGAATCTCCTTTTCACGGCAATGTGGTGACATCTTGTGGAGAGACATCACATATTAGGAACTTCTGTGTTTTATAACACGGCGAAGGAACAAGACTGCGTTCATCGGTTATCCCCCATAATCAATCTGATAAGTAAATATTGATGAATTGTGATTCTGGTAGGAAAGTGCAGATATGTAATGTGTGGTGCTTGAATGACGGTGGCGACATTTAACACAACTTCTCATGGGAATGTATGGAGAGAAAGAAGAAAGGGCTGGTTCGACAACATGCATTCTTTCACTTCTGTTAATGACAACAATAATTTGTTATCCCTCTTTCTAGAATACAATATCTGTTGTCATCAAGATCATCAAGCTAATATGTCCTGACATTTAAGATACTTCAAGTCAGTGTTTAGGATTCAGTCACTTGAGACTGAAAGCGCAGTTTCAGACGCTCCCGAGAGGCCATGAACGCAGCACGGCCCCCTACCGGCCGGATACGGGAGTGCAGCCGCGGCCCCGCGCTGGGACTGGTCCTTTCGCAGCCATTTTCTGTCCAACCAAACAGCCGTCTCAGGAAGGTAACCAACCAGGGCTTCATTGCAGGTTTGTTCTTGGCTCCGGCCAATGATTGCTAACCGATTTCTCGTTAGCTCGAATGGAAATGTCCGTCTCTGTCTGATTTTTTATTTGTTGTCGGAGTGAATGAGTGCTGCTCATCAGGAAGTATCCAGCGGGCGAAAGTTTAAAAACGACTATTTAATGTTTCTGCTCCGGCCATGTCTCGCTCCGTCCTGTGCGACAAAGAACAGGCCGACGTAGCGTCTGCAGGCGCGGGCTCCGAAGGATTTACCATTTACTCAAGAGACAAAATATACCTGAATATGTTAAATACAAC
Organism: Antennarius striatus; assembly: GCF_040054535.1. Classification (NCBI taxonomy): domain Eukaryota; kingdom Metazoa; phylum Chordata; class Actinopteri; order Lophiiformes; family Antennariidae; genus Antennarius; species Antennarius striatus. The sequence continues at coordinate 13,129,352 of NC_090797.1, read as the reverse complement.
AGGTAATATCCCAATGAACGTCCTCTTTCTCTATGTCAGGCTCCTCGTCGTTCGTTTTACTTTTAATGAGTGAAGTAGCAGCTAGCTCCTTTGTAGGTTAACACTAGCTAACGTCAGTTAGCATCAGATGGCTGAACCCATTAATTTATTTAGCATGTGGCTAACGTGAAGCTGCATTAACTTTGGTTTCACCGCCGCTCAGCTAGCGTGAATGTTTCCTATTTCACATTTGGGCGCTAGCCGCGGTGACACAGCTAACTATGCTGAATGGAGTGCTCCGTCTTCAGGCGCAAACACTCGGTTTAAATTTTGAGAGGGAACCGGTGCGACACGGGTGTCCGTTTCTGAGCACCCTTATAAAAGCTAGGTGGTTACCGCCTTTAAAATTAAACCAGGGTCAAGGGTCATTATGTAAAATAATGTTTGACACAAAAACCAGAGCTGTGTTCGGCTAGGTGGGCTAACCAGCTGCTGAAGCTAACGGCTAACAGCTAGCGGCTGTGACGCGGGACGAACTAGAGATCAGCTGTTCAGGTGAGGTCAGTCCCGATGAGGAAAATATGTTTGTTTATGGCCATCACCATGACAACGGAGACATTCTATAAGTAATAAAGAAGACAAATTCAACCTCTTACATTTTTTTCTGTATTAAAATAGACTCTTTTAATCCCTTCTAGTTAGGGGTTAATATGTATGTCACAACTGTGAAAAGAGTCGTTTCATTAAGTTGTGTTAAAAATAATTATCAACGTCAATAGTGAAATGTACAAATTTATTATTTACTTCTGGCAAAGAAAATGCAACAAATCCCCAAATGTAAATTGGTTCAGTTTAGGGATCGTGATTAGAATAAAGTAGATGTATTCAAGAGTTTTCCCAAATGGCAACAGTGAAGGATTATGATCCACAGCATCATTTTCTCTGGAAAAGCAGTCACCGGTAAATTATGACAACTTTTGTAACATCATAATATAGAGGTGGAGGCAAAATATTCCCCCCTATGGAATATTGGCTTTTTGTTCCTAAAATAAACTCTTTTGGCTTGTCCGGTTAGTGGTGTCCTCAGCATGTTGGTCATTTTCCATTTTAGATATTTTTATGTTTTGTTTTGTTTTTACACCAAATGGCCTTCCTGCTGCAAACCTCTGTGTTTATCCGGGCTATTATTCTTTGTTTCGTTTCCATATCTTCTGCTGATTTATTGAAATGTTTTGCAGATGGACGGAGACAGCTCGACCACCGACGCCTCTCAGCTGGGGATCACTGGAGAGTACATGGCATCCGGTCATTACGTCCTCCAGTCTCAGGATGGTAAGGAGACGCAAAAGTTCAGCCGGTTAAAAGTGAGCAGCTGAGGTGACAAAAAGCTAAAGGTATGAATGTTGGCTTTTTGCAGATGATGCAGAGGAGAGTCTGAATGACCACGATGATGGTGGCATCAAAGAGAACTTCAGGGAGCAGGACATTTACCTTCCCATCGCCAACGTGGCTCGAATCATGAAGAACGCCGTTCCCCAGACTGGAAAGGTCATTAACTGATTACATTTATTTAAAAAATCTATATATTTTTTTGTTTGTTTAGATGATGATCTGTAGTTTATGTCTTCACAGATTGCAAAGGATGCCAAGGAGTGTGTACAGGAGTGTGTGAGCGAGTTCATCAGCTTCATCACTTCGGAGGCGAGCGAACGCTGCCACCAGGAGAAGAGGAAGACCATCAACGGGGAGGACATCCTGTTCGCCATGTCCACGCTGGGCTTCGACATGTACGTGGAGCCGCTGAAGCTCTACCTGCAGAAATTTCGAGAGGTGAGATGTGAACTAAAACCCTGGTTTGTATCTCTGCTTTGGGGGCGATAACTGCTCTAGACTGTCAAAGGATTGTTCAGATCACACAGGTTTGATCAGTTTAGTGACTATAGAAAACTGCATGTTTAAAGAGGAGCTGATATCTGTTGTGATTAAAAACAGTCTGAACCTGTGCTGGTTTTAATTTCTGCTCCAAACTTACTATTTCAGTTTCAATATGTGTTATATTATCTTCTTCTGTGGTGATTTTTCCAGGCCATGAAGGGGGAGAAAGGAATCCCGGGGATAGCAGCTGGAGAAAGCTTGGGGGAGGAACTCACAGACGACAGCTTCAGTAAGCTGACACGTTTAGATTCCGTCCTCTCATTGTATGGATGTCCGTTTGATCTCATTAACATAAAACTCCTCGTTCATCAGCGAATCCTCTTCCAGCTGGGATTATTACAGCGGACGGTCAGCAGCAGAACGTCATGGTGTACACCACCTCGTATCAACAGGTAAGCGACACCCGGAGGCTGGCGAGGAAGGCATGAGCACCGTCGTCTCCAACTAAATAACGCGTTTGCTTTGCAGATTCCCACCGTACAGCAGATCCAGTTTTCATGACGAGGTCCAACCCTCAGCGGCTCCTTACCCAGCCCAGGCTCTCCGGATAACCAGTTACCCCCTTCCACGGGGGTCGAGGTTGTCAGATGGACGAGGAAGAGGAGGAGGAGAGGCATCTGCAGAAACCCCCGTGTACAGAGAAACCCCCCCACCTGTTGAGTAGAAAGTGTAGTTTCTAGATGTGAGGTACCAAAGGTTGTGGAGCGCATCCAAACCCGCTGGGAACGTGAGGCTTCGTTTTAAAGGCTAGTCTTACTCTGTTAAATAGTGGTTGAGTTTTTGTACATCCCGTGATAATGTTGTTTGCTTTTATGTTTTGTTTTGTTTTTCTGTTGGGGCTGGTGAATAGAGGGAGGGGTTGTACCGGATGCTTCTCTTTGTTGGAACTAAGTCATGTTGATACGCTCACATCAGCTCATGACAGTTCTTTTGTAAGTACACACGTTTACCTTGTGCTTTAATGTTATGCTGATCCTTTGAATAAAAATTCAAAAGTTGTGTTTACGATGTCGATTTTATTCTTTGCATAAAATAATTTCTTGAGTGGAGCTTCAGGGAACAGTTGATTAACAAAAATAATCATTACTCGTCCACATGCTGATTGTCAATCTGATGCTTACATACAGTAAATGTCAGACACGAAAGAAAAATAAGAGGATTTCCTGGAAAACTAAAATGTGTTTTTTAAATACCAAGATGCCCACAACAGTTTATAGTGTCTCTGATTTTTTATATATATAGTATATATAGTAAATAATTTGCAAAAAGTGAAGGAGAGCAAAAAATACTTTTAGTGACTGGAAGTTCAGCATTCATGTTGATGAAGAGAGATGCTGAGACTTGTATTTATGACAATCTGGATTCAGACGTTTTTCATTCCAGTTTGTTAAAAGTATTAAAATACTGATGGAATTCTATCTCCTGCTCTGGTCCAGGAAAAAAGGAGAAAGTAATTTCCCCACAAGATAATAAACGGTATGTTCTTGAATGTTATCAGGCTATTAAAATGAAAACACTAACAACACAGGAAACTAGTACAGTGTATAAAACTGTCCAAAAAAAAAAGTTCTGCATTAAAAGTTGTAGTTAAAATATGGGATAAAATAAAATTACATCAAAACACATAATATTGAATATATATTCAATATTATGTTTAATGTTCATCACTTTGCATGTTGTAAAGTTAAGGAGTTGCACCCAACTCTTTGTGACGTTCATCTACTGCTGTTCTAAATGTTTCTTCTGATTGATTCTGAATCATTGATTATTTATCGGCCAGTCCCGAATGCGTGGGATCTGTATGCACTCATTTCTGCATCTTCTTCCTGTAGTGGTCCATGTACGGTTGAACGGCCTCCCATACCTAAATGCACACACACACACACACACACACACACACACGCCATCAGGTCACCACAGAACGACATCATCACACACCTCCTGTAAAAGTCAAGTGGGACAAGTGGACTGGCCTTCTGTCCTCTGACGAGTGTGTGAGCAGCCTCTATGTCAGGACTCATGACGCGGTCTTTGTCCCACGGCCTGAGGGACACAAAGACAATGAGGACCCGTCATGTTACTGGATCATAACTATCAGCATCAGATGTAAGGAAATCAATGCATTCACCAACAACGTCGCTGTTTAAAGGAGAGATTCTCGTGTGTATGTTCCCCCACTCCCAGAAACACTACAGGCTGGACCGCAACATACATGTGAAGTCATATACAAACATCCACATACTCACATGTACACATAAATAAAAACAATCATTACTTTTTGATGTGTAGAATTATGCACATTTTCATCTAGTGCAGTAAACATTAAAAAAAAATGAAGATGAGAAATGTAGGAGTGAAAAATGAAGAAGAGCAACAACAGAATCCCTCCATGATGGTCTGGCATCAATCAAAGGCATGGTGAGGTACAAGCCCCTCCTGTGTGTGTGTGTGTGCGTGCGTGTGTGTGAGACATTGTCACCATGCTGGTTCTCACCTGACCACGGAGCGCAGCAGCTCGTACACCTTCTCCAGAGGAGCTGTGGTCTTCAGTGGACGCAGGAACTCCAGAGCCTGTCCGGCAGCCAGCAGCTCGATGGCGAGCACTGCACGACAGAGATGGGTTAATCTGACGCAGGCGGGGGGTGTGTAGTGTTCACCTGTGAGTGGAAGAGGCGTATCACCTTGCTCCACATGCTCCACCACTCTCAAGGCTTTGCGAGCCGCCCATCCACCCATAGACACGTGGTCCTCTGTAGCCCCACTGGTGGACAGAGAGTCCACGGAGGAAGGGTGACACAGAGCCTTACTCTCTGACACTGTGGAGACAGAGTCAGAATGCAGGAAATTATAGTGTAAAATGTGCCGAGTGACTAACATGAGTCTGGACTGGCTTGCTATTATTTGTATTCCAGCTAACTTTGTAATTAGAGTCTGAACACACATGGACAACTAGGGGGCAGCAGGAGAGCACACTGCTCTGTTAAGAAAATGTAATAATCCTGCCATGGAGACACCATGAGGAAGTGTTTTCCGCCTCTGATTGGCCTGGCATGACCGTGATGTTTCCTATATTACTTGATGGAGGGGCAGCACAAGAATTTTCCCAAATGCAAGACATCTTCTGGATGAACCCAGAGGTAAGGAACGGGCCAAGGAAGGAACCATTCCATTCTAGTCTGATGTTACTGAGAATTCTTAAACATTGTGGCGGGATTATAATCTTAAATTCATAGAAAATTTCAACAATAATTGGACAAAAATGACACAATAACTTCAGGTCACCATTAGAACTGGAGAGCTGGAGATCCAGAATACTGAAATTCATAGGGATCACAGAAAATCCTCTAATGTGAGATGATAATAATAGAATAATAATGGTACAGACTGAACAGGGATCAGATTAGAGCTAAACCTATGCTGATTCTATTTTCATTCTGAGGGTCGGGACTACAGTATTGTTTTTATGCACAATGAAACAACATAACCAAGCTCCTCGGTGGAGGTCCGTGGTCACTGAGTGATCTCTAAAAATGTCTAGAAAATGATTCAATGAAATTATAAAATGTACAATATTATATAAATGGTCAGGCATCAACATTGTCTGAATCTCAAATTACCCCATTAAAGTAAGTAAATAAACAAAATAAAGCATATGTCATTTAACTTGTTTTGCATGCGTGACAATAGAAATGTCTCCCAGACGTACACAGACGTACCTAAGGCAGCCGCAGTGCAGTGAGCGATCATGAAGCCAGAGTTCAAGCCTCCATCCTGGACGAGGAACGCTGGCAGGCCACTAATGGTCGGGTTCACCATCCGTTCAATTCGCCTCTCGCTGATGTTGGCCAGCTCGTGCACGCCTATGGCCAGGTAGTCCAGGACCTGAAACAGCACGGTCATACCTAATGCTCAATCCAGAACGTTTACGGAAAACAAGAGAAGATGGTTTTTATAAAGTACTGGTAAGTACAGGTAGTCCTCAGCATACGAACATTTGACTTACAAACATCTGGAGTTACAAACAAATGCACGCCGCAATAACCGACTATTGTACTGTAGTTCCCCTTTCTGCCAAACCCCCGCCGGGGATGAGAGCATTTCGAAGACTCGTCTCTTCTCTTGCTGTTGTTTGTTGTTGTCTCTTGTTCTTGCACGTTGTCGTCTTAGTGAACATCTTAGCGTGTCAGGCTTCATAATAATAATCTACTTCTTATAATCTATAAGCAGTAGTACTTCTTATTATGGATGATAAAGCAAAGGTGGTGATGATAGTGGTACTGGTGACCATTACTGTTGACAACTCTGATTCTCACCAACAATAATAAGTTCCTTGAAGTGTATTCTTCTCCTTCTCCTTAAGGATTTAATTATAAGGAGCAAACATTTACTATAAAATAAAATTGTGTGATGCTTAACAGTAGCTGTTGGAATTATACATGCTTATTTTAATATGATTACAGTATATGTTTTTTTATTCCTATCTATTGCGGAGTAACATGACATGTGCTTGTTACAGTTTTCTAGTGATTCTAAGAGTCCAATATTTGTGCTGGACAGACAGAAATTCAAGAAGTAAACTTGATTTTTATTTTTCTGTGTATTCTTTTTAAATAGTGTATAAGCAAGAATGACTTAACATGAAACAACTTGTGCCCTGTATTTTATTCTATTATGTGTTGCTTTTATGTCCTCAAATTGTTTCTGGTAAGTCTTACGGAATAGTACTTTCGTATTTAGAGTGTTAATAACATGACGTAACCTTAACAGTAATTATAGATTGAAATTTGATAAATAACTTACGAACAATTAAGTTTCCGAACAACCTCTCGGAACCAATTGTGTTCGCATGTTGAGGACTACCTGTAATGAACTTTTCTATTGTTTTTGTTTTATGAGATCAAAGTTGGTTTCCTGCCAAAGCAACAAGCAGAGCATGAAAAATCAGCCGGCAGACATGATTTATAGCTTTTCGCTGCAGACTCTAGTTCACAGATATGAGAGGAGAAATTACATAAATCTAAGAATATGATATTACCTTTGCAGGATACTCCCCGTGGAAATTCCCACCAGATAGAATCAACCCAGTTTCTGGAAATACCAACTGGACATATGCTAAAGGATCATAAAGCATGTTCTTTTTCCCCCCAAAAGTATTATCACCCTGTGGTCACACGTGGAATTAATTCCTTTCATTCATCTAGTCTTTCATTTTCTGTTTTGACTTTCGGACAAATCACTAGTTCATAGAGGGGTAATGCCAACATCTGAAATATCGGGTCTTATATTTGTCACTTGGAATCCTAAAGTACTGAGTTTACAAAAACATATGGCAGAGAAAATATGCAAATAAGCTCATCTGAGAGGCTTCAAATCTACAAACTACTTTTTTCCTTTCAAAAAGGATGTGATAAACACGATGTCTGAAGGATACTGGGTTGTCCGTGGCACTGTTCAGCTCAGTGGAAATCACATTATGGACAAAGGCAATTGTGTCATTCACTACTCCATGAACCTGCAACAACCAGAGAAGTAGGCAACAAGAAAACATGGCTGCTTTGAGTTCGGGTGGAAATTCGGTTTGTTTGTCTTTTTCTGCAATGTGTTTGAAGAGCTAAAATGAAAGTCTGAACCCATCCAATGTGAATCATAATCACACAGCGTACCTGGGGGATACACCGCAGACTGTAGGCATCCTGGATCGATTTTCCATGACTCTCTTCAGGAAATGAGAGGGACAACGTTGTCAAATTACATGTTAAAGCGAAACAATTAACACAACATAAGGAAAATCACTTTTAAAATATGTGTCAGTGTGTGTGTGTGTGTGTGTGTGTGTGTGTGTGTGTGCTATCAACACTGGCTACTAGAGCAGGTCAGTATTTTCCTGTAGATTCCACCTGAGATCTGAGACGGGAAGACATGGGAGTCCAGCAGAGAGCGAAGCCTCTCAGCCACTGCTACCTGACCGGGGTGAGGCCTCACTGCATGGATAGCTGCAACACAGCAAGTAATGACAGTCACAGCAGGAAGCGCATTGATAATGACTAATGTATCAAAATGTCTTCTGTGCACACAGTCCATTGTATGGTCTACATACACATGAATAGGGAGAACTGCATAGTCTAAAACTGTATCCTGTATCCTTATGTATCGTCATACTGACTGGGTGGTTCATCCTCTTTCAAGAAGTGACAGTGGATCGCTCGCAGACTGGATTCATGTCATATGAGCTGATGAGTTCTCTTTATATTTTAGAATACCTTCCTCTCTCCTCCCCTGTTTGACTGTAAAACTCCACAGAAGTGTTGCAGACAAAGAAACATCTCCAGTAGAAGATAATGACTTGTGGTTCTATACAGGTCAATCCCAGCTGATCAAATCAGACTAGTTTTTGTCAGGCATGATCTCTTCCACGAGGACTAGAGGCGGAACATAAGGAGACCTGAACAGCCATAGTAAACGGCAGTGGTAAATCAATATGGGAGTAGCAGAAACTGTTCCACGTGGCTTATGGCAGGAAATCGAAAGAACAGATAGATTCTTGACGGATGGGAAGTCTAGCTAGCAATCAGAGAAGAGATTCATAGGTACCGCTGTGGAAGGCCTTGGTGGTGCCTTTCAGGACCTCCAGAGTCAAGGCTGCGATGATGTCAGCTTGTTTAGCCACACAGAGCGCTCTCTCCACAGCCTCCACACCCAGAGATGAAATCATCTGAGTCCCGTTGATCAGAGCAACTCCCTGTTCAACAACCATAAGGATCAGAATAGTCTGTACTCACCGAAACTAATACCTATAGATGTGATCACGTGATTGAGGCATCTGTTCTTAAATTGCGATCTTGCACTCATCAAAATCACTGAGCATTATATCATGGTGCAAAACGGAGCAACACAAGTTGTGACACAATTACACAGCTTGTGGATGAGTTAATGGTTTGCACAACATAGCTCAAATCTGAAGGTCATTTTTAAGTGAGGTAAGGTCTGGTCAGGCTGGGACTCTAACATTCATTCACGTTCACTTCATTTACAAGAGACTTGGTGTTGTGATTAAATGTGTTTTCTGTTAAGCATTTATATACTGTAATAGTTAACAGTATATTTATTCTAGCGGGAAACCATGGAAATTCCACGATAAAACAATAATGTCAGACTTCTTTTGGTTTCGTTTTTTTCTTCGATGTGACAAGACAACAAACCGCTGTGTCCAACTAAGCCGTAACAGCTCCTTGTGTGTGGGACGGACGAACGCGAAGACGCAGGCCGCTTCGGCATTACAGCCCAGCCATCCGGGAAGAAGCCGGCTTCGTGAGTTCGGTCCTAGTGAATAAAGCATCGGGGTTCCTCACCCAACAAAGTGAGGTCCGTCACAATCAAAGAATATAAACCGCTATGTTTGAAGAAGCCAAAAGGGCTCCATAAATTGAGAGACATGGACAAAAGTGAAGACCGGAGCTAACTCGGCTAGTGGCCCCAACTTTAATTAAATATACAAATGCAACAAGCAGCCATGTGTTCAGTTCAGGACAGCAAATGCTCGGCCCACATGGACATCCTTGTGAGTCAGTTTGCAGTCCTGAGCCTCACCTTGCAGCATGCAGCAGGGGCGTCAGTCACCTCAGGGGATATTTTGTGTTTGTCTGGGGGTTTGCTGTTAATCACTTATAGGGCGAGTGACTATTTTTAGTAACTGGATTTTCTACGTGACATTGAAATTTTTTGGAAAATGTCACAACAAAAATGTTTTATGTCCTCCAATAATTTTTGAATTTCAAAGTATTTCAATGAGTTCCCTACAAAGGGCTACTAAGAAAGCAAGTACCTCCTTTGGTTTCAGCACTAGAGGTTTGAGGCCATGGCTTTCCAGAACCTGTAAAAACAACATGAACATAATCAATCGCTGAAAAGAGATTTCTATATGAGCAATGGCTTGTTAGTGGCTGATGAAATATTGCTTTATTGTGTGAGGTCAGCAAGCAAAACAACAGTTTTCAAAGGGAGGTACGTGGGCCCCTGTAGTTGGTGAGAGGTTTCTGGATGGCCCCAAGCAAAGTAGGGAATATTTTATCCTTCATACAGTTCTGAAAACATGAATTGTCATTATACATTCTCAGACAGTAGTGCACTAATTTGTGTTAGTTTTGAGGTCATGGAAAATATTTGGTTATTTGAATTCTTTTTCTGCTTATTGTTATATTGCTCATTTCTAATATTAGTCTGTTGTGATAGTGTTGAGGTCTATCTCTAGCAGTACCAGCAGCAAGGCACGGATTGAAAAAGTTCTGTATATTTTTTATAAATATCTTAGTCCTATTACACTGACAACCTTTATTTATCATTACATACATTCAGAATACACATTAACTTAGTGACAGATGTGTAAGCAGCACTAGATTGTAAATTTACCAGACTTCAGAATTACTCATCACAGATCCATAATGATTTATCAAGAAGACCAAAGGTCATAACTTTTGGAAAAACTCACAGCCTTGGCATCACCCCAGCCCGTCTGTGGTGACCACATCCTGCCCTCCCCCATCAGGCCCAGAGCGAAGTGTGCAAGAGGGGCCAAGTCTCCACTCGCTCCTAAGGTACCCTTCTCTGGTACCCAGGACACACAGGATGCTGGCACACACAAGTTATAGAACCACTTATATTGTTATGTATATGATGTAGATGCTATATACTGTAGTTTCTCCTTGGAAATTCTATATATACAGGCCTGTTACCTGAAGAAGAATACAATAGCATACAAAAATGCCTCTTTACCATTGAATGCCTTGATCATTGAATCCAACGTCTCCATGGAAACACCACTGCAGCCTTTAGCAAGAACGTTGATCCTCAAAGCCAACAAACGGCGTGTTTGTTCGATACTCAGTGGGGCACCAACCCCTTTACACACACACGCGCGCGCGCACACACACACACACACACACACACACACACACACACACACACACACACACACACAATTACATGTTCTCTTACATGAACCTGTGAACTTTTTTCATTGTACCAATCAATCAACTTTTATTTCAAAGCACTTTAACAGACAGAGAACCGGACCCTCCAGATCAAGCATAAGCGACAGTGGCAGGGAAAAACTCCTTCATTGAGGAAGAAACTCCGGGCAGGACCCAGACTCTGGAGGACGGTCAGCCGCCTTGAGCGGTTGGATGGGAAAGGAAATATACTGTACTCGGGATAGAGACAGGGCAACAGAAACACAGACACAGAGAGAGCGGCAGATAGTCCAGATGAAGTGGGGGCTGGATTTTCAGACTTTCAGATTTCTTTTCTTCAGTAGTTCCCCCACCTATCAAGTAGCATATAGACAGCAGCAGTATCTTGCAAGCATGTGAAGGGTCAATGTAGTATTAGAAAGAACACTAAGAAAAAGAAACAACAGAAGCTCCTAAAGCGAGTAGTGCATCTTCCCTTAATGGGAGAGACAGAGGAAAATGCCCCCAGCAGTCTAGTCCTATAGCAGCTTATCTAAAAGAATGTATGTTGTTCTCAATTGTAAGAGGAAGGCTTTGAAAATTAATTTTGTATTGTCTTATAATATTTCCCAATGGTAACATATATACATTAAACAGTATTGGCCCCAGAACAGATCCATGAGGTACTCCACAGTTTTAAAAGGTCATTTGTAACTCTTAGCAGTGCAGTCTCTGTATTGTATTTAGTTCTAAAACCTGACTGAAAATCCTCTCACAAATGATTCTCCAACAAGTAGTCATTTAGCTGTTTGGAAACTCTTTCTCTAGAATCTTAGATAGGAATGGGTGATTGGACATTGGCCTGAAATTTGAGGGGAAGCTTACATCTACAGTAGGTTTGGCATTTTAAAGAGGGGCTTGATCACAGCCACTTTAAAAGATTATGGCACATAATGTACTTTTAATATAGAGTAGTGAGTGTTTCTACTTCCACAGAGAGCCTTCTTGAATGTTATGAAGCTATCTTTCATGACATAGGCTGCATAAGCTACATCAGTCTGTGGGAGCGTTGTTTAAGCTTGCAGGCTGAAGAATCAAACCATGGGACTGATCTTTCCTGTTTTTTATTGTTTATTTTAATGGATCTACGTCATCTACAGTTCTTTTTAGCATGTCTGTCGCACTATTTGTGTGATATTCAATATTTAGGCTAGTGCTAGAGTAAGGGTCAGGGGAACATTCTGACCCCATAGCTGAGGGAATTCTTCCTAAAGTTTTAAGTATGCAGTAATCCCTTGCGTATTTTTGCTTCAAGATGCCCGGATTCAGTACATCGCGGATTTTTAGTAGGAAGTTACGTGATACTGTACTCGCATGCTATTGGCTGACAGCATCCAGAAGGGCGCTGCATTTCGAGACTCACGGATTACAATTACAATAGATTACAATTGATTCAACAGAATCAATTAATTATTTGAGGAATATAACACATTTATTCTAGGATTCTCAAATGTGGTGTAGCTGGACCCAGGTTAAGGGTTTGAATGCATGTTTAACATTTTTACATAATTGTGTGAATTTACCAGCACAATGGGAGCGAATCACATTTTTCTGAAGATACCTGTTGGTAGAGAAAAGTGCAGTTTTTAAAAGGTTCATGAATATTTATGGGGCTTAATCATAAAGCTTACTTACGCTAGTTGTTCTCTTGGTATGAGTGTGTGAGCAAACATTCCAATACCAGTGTTGACTCCATAAACAACTGCAGGGAAAAATAACACATTACATTACTTATCTGTATATTTCTGATTTGAAGAGAATAGGGATGAACACCACACCTTTGTCTTCTCTCATGAAGGTATTAATCAACTCTCTGCCTTTCAACACTTTCTCCTCTGCCTCTCGGGTTAACTTAAGGGAAACCACAGCATATGTCAGGATGACATCTTACTGGAACTTGGCTGTCACTGCAACATCATGTCTCTCACCTTAATCTTTAACAAACCTTCACCCAGGTTGACCAGATCAGCTGTTGTCATGCTGTTGCCATCAAGGGCGATGTACTGGTAAGAACAAGCCAACAAGGAGACATAGTTTTGAGGCAGACTGACTCCTTTCTAGTGGTTTTTAAATCAGAACGCGTAAATAACAGCAGTACACCCACCTCTTTAGGCTGTTGATAGGAGTTGTTCCTATTTGTAGCAGGTTAAGGATTTAAATTGACTCAATTAAAGACAAAGTCAACACATGTCAATGAATAATAGGGTACAAAACAAAAACAAAAAATCTTTTAGAAGCACATTTGTAAAGTTTACAAAATATTCCCAATAATTGAGTCATTGGGCTGACTAAACTGGTCCATGTGTAAATATTTCAACAACTGTTTGAAGGGATTACCTTGAAGCTGTGCTTCTACCCTATCCTAACAATCAATGTAAAGGTATTAATAAATGTGGAGTCACATTTATTCAATGACTTAATAAGCCATATCCAAACATTAGACTGTGGTGGAACTCTATCTGATATGTTACAGCTGTTGTACAGAGCGACTGACCTGTACCTGTCCCTTCGACCACGGGGCTGTAGCAGTTTGTTGGAGACGGAGCTCCGCTGTCTGTCCAGTGTGTTGACTGTTATCCATCATGGTTATCCATGATGGATAACAGTTTGTTCAGAGTCCTCCTCTCCACCACAATCTCCACAGTGTCCAGACTACGGCCAATCACAGAGCCAGCCTTCCTGATCAGCTTGTTGAGTCGCTGGCTCCAATGCTGCTCCCCCCAGCAGACCACAGCAAAGGAGATAACGATGGCCCAACAGACTGATAGAATATCTCCAACATCTCACTGCAAGTCACCTTGTATTCTAACTTTAGCAATTGTGTCAGACTATTGTGAGTATCTACCTAAGCAAACCTCTATTCATTGAAGAGTGACTTGTCACCGTTCACCCTGGTGATTGTCTATCTGATTGGAGAACACGGATGAACACACAAGCACACAACGGGTTTCAAAGTTACATCTGGCTTAGACTACACTCATACATGGCCATCAACTCATCATAGAATTGTTTTCCTGGCTTATGGTACCTACTACTATTTATGGTACCTGCTATTACTTATGGCACCTACATATGTGTGTGTGTGTGTATATATATATATATATATATATATATATATATATATATATATATATATATACTGTATATATACTGTATATATATACACTGTATGTATATATATATATATATATATATATATATATATATACACTGTATAGATAGATAGATAGATAGATAGATAGATAGATAGATAGACAGACAGACAGACAGACAGACAGACAGACAGACAGACAGACAGACAGACAGACAGACAGACAGACAGACAGACAGACAGACAGACAGACAGACAGACAGACAGACAGACAGACAGACAGATAGATAGATAGATAGATAGACACTTTCTAATATATCTATTAATTGCTTTAGAATACTGTTCAATGAACGAATTTTGGTGATTCAAATAACTGTACACACTTCCCAATAATGGGAGTGTGTCTACATAACCGACTCTAAAAGTTGTGTAAGGATACACTGCTGAAGTCAGTGGAGAGGGGTCAAAAATGGCATTTTCCTCTGCAAAGACGCCAAAACAAAAAAAGCATGACAAAACTTGCCTCTAGTCATCTGCACATTCAGCTACAAATCTGAAGACCCCTACCCAGCAGCTCCAAGCCGCCGTTTTCCAGAATATCCTCTGCCCTGTTGTCGGATTGGAGGAGTTGTCCGTCCTGGCACCTCTGCACGCTGAACTCCATGTTCATGTCCATGTCTTCTGTAATGGGAAAAGACAACTAGTGTCTCCTAGTTATACTTCGTGTGCCCTCTTCTGGCCTGGGCTGCTCAGAGCTGGTTTTCAAGGTTGGAGTCCAAGATTAATATTTGAGCTGTAATAACTAACGACAAAACAGCAAGCAAATAAGTTTCATCTTTGCTTTACCCAGCACAGTATCTGATAGAAAATGGGTTTGTTTTTTTGGGGGGTTTTTTAGATAAAGTGTACTCTGTGTGCTTGTTTGTTATATAAACTGCATCTTGCTTTTGTATGAAGATACTCTACAAAGTCAAGACAACACGCAAAAACAAATGTATGGCGATCTGAAGGGTTGGAAAGTAAGATGTTTCATAATGACTGGTTGAGCTGGTTCTGCTGGTCTGTTTTACATCAATTCAGTTTGA
Source organism: Antennarius striatus (assembly GCF_040054535.1). Taxonomy (NCBI): domain Eukaryota; kingdom Metazoa; phylum Chordata; class Actinopteri; order Lophiiformes; family Antennariidae; genus Antennarius; species Antennarius striatus. Next base: position 13,114,257 of record NC_090797.1, on the reverse strand, counting down.
CTAACAATATTAAGATTCAGATCATGAATCATTTATTTCATATGCAGACCCAGAAATTCTGTTTGTTACAGAAACCAGCATAGACCTGAAGCATCTAGACATTTTCATTTATTTATTTAGTTAATTTTCTTGTTTCCAGACATATTATTAGAACAGACTTCACCTTCATCACAAAAACAAAAAGGGCTAAAGGGTAGAAGCCATTTGGTTTGTAGAATTCCTGTCCCCAGAATCAACAACATTTAATTACAATATGTTATCAACCAAATTCATACATTAAATTTCACATTTACATTATTTTGGTACATTATGCAATTTCCTCCGGGATTAATAAAGTATCTATCTATCTATCTATCTACTGTTTTGAACCGTCCATTCAATCTCAATAGACGTGTGTGTTTGCAATCTTTATCATTTCTTAAAGTAACTTGGATGGATGGATGGATGGATGGATGGATGGATGGATGGATGGATGGATGGATGGATGGATGGATGGATAGATGGATAGATGGATAGATAGTTAGTTTTTATTTATCCCAAACTGGGAAATTTGTTCCAAAGTTTGTCACCAGTAAAACATAAAGAAAATGTATTTAGTGTAGTTCTTGCTTTTTTTTCTTTTTTTTTTGGACAAATGCTGCGGTTCCTCTCAGTTGCTAGTTGGATTCATAATTCAGAAGTTGCTCTAGTATATTTTGTGGTAAATTATAATTGGCTGCTCTATACAGTACATGAGTTGAAGAGTTTTATAGCTTATGATGTAATTTATTTTCAATAGTTTAGGTTTAATGAATAATTGATTTGTTTGAGCTCTGTAATGCGTATTGTATATAATTCTTATGGCTCATTTCTGGATCAAAAATAGGGGTTATAAACTGCTTGTACATGTGTTTCCCCACACCTCAGCGCAGTAGTTCAGATAAGGCAGGACTAATGCACAATAAATTATATACAGCACATTCTGATTTAATAGTTTTTGAGTTTTCCACAGTATGGACACACTTCTGACTAGTTTATTTTGCAATTGTTACAGTGGACAGCTCTACTATTGAATGCCCTGATCACTTGTTTAAGCATTGCTGCTGTATCCTGAAAACCAACAACATCATCACTCTCTTCATCCTCAATGGGGCAGTCATCCCTTCATGGACACACACACACACACACACACACACACACACACACACACACACACACACACACACACACACACACACACACACACACACACACACACAAATTGCAATTACTTAGATGACATTTTTTTGACAAAATAGTCAGAAAACGATTCACCAACTCTTTCTTGCCACTGTATATTATTCTCTCTCCTCCAGAATCTTCCTCCTTTACATATACTAATAAGCTTTGTGTATTTATAAGATTTCAATCTACTTTAAATATCACTCCGAAGTCAAAGGAAGTGTATAGTCTGTGAAACATTCACTTCCTGCCATTGCTTGCTTGTAATCTTGGTTAGTCCTTAACACTTGTCTATATTGTGCTAATTTTTGATAAGCCAAATACCTAAATGTAAATGTAATGTTAATGTAAAATGTGATTTCCTGTAAGGGGCCACACCTCAGGGAACTCGGGATGGAAGTGGTCTCCGTCAGGCCCCCGCCCATGTGTCTCATTTCCTCCTATAGAACATCAGAGATTGCCCCTCGCCTTCTTATGCGGGAAGCTGCTGTTGGCTGTTTCCTGAGCCACCCCTGACTCTGTAAATAACCGGCACAATGCGGTGTCTGCTTGTGGGCTCATGCATCGAATGATGGACGGACAAATAGACACACACTCACACTTAGCTGGATGTGCATCGATCTATTGTCAAGGAGCTACTCCCTTCAAAAAATAAACTCAGCCTCCTCCCTTTCCCTTTCCTCCTTTTCTGTAGGTGTACGAATGTGTCTGGTCTTCCTCCCCATGCACCCCGTCCCGTTTTCATTCTGGAGACTCTAAGACTATAAAATAAAATACAAAACTACATAGAAAGTCCAGAATCAAGTCGATTGACAAGAGATTGTTTCAATTTGATTCGATTAATTCGATTTAATTCCAGTCATTATAAGTCAATTCACGGCAGTTTCATGTATTTATGTAGCCCTAAATTCTGACATTTTATTCCATAGATGTCCAGATTTATTCTGGAGAGAGGGACAGGAAATACATCACCAATAAAACTTTAATAGAAACATTTTAAGGCAGTATTTAGTTGTTCTAATAATTATTACAATAACAACCCTACCAGCAATAACTATTATTTGGATTGGGGTCTAGGAGACAGGTTGTTGGTTTATTGGTTAGATTGGGGTCTAGGAGAAAGGTTTATAAAAAAAAACAGTAAATGTTTGAAGGTCAGTGGGAAAGAAACTGTCTAGATTCATATCCTACATGTTCTGGTCTTACAGCTGTGTCTAAATGTTCCGTGTTTGAAGGTAAGTTGACAGAGGTGATGAATTGTATCTCCAGTAAGTATAAGTTTGTAATTGAAAAATCCTATGGACACTTCTATACATTTTCTGGGGTAAGACAGAAACTATTTGAAGGTGAGTTTAATGATTTACTGCAAAATGATTTGGCAGAACGGTTGTGCTCAGTGAGTCCTTGTCTTTTAGATAAGAAAGCCAGTGGGGCAGATCGGTTTCTTTACAGGTTATAGAAGATTATAAATAGTGCCACGAAAGCTGATTCATGTCCATTCCCCAGAATAGAGAACCGTGTGGACCAAGTGGGGTAAGCTAAATTTGTCACAAAATTCACGCCCAGTGGTTTGTATAAGGTCATACCATACGAAACTGAGACACAGGCAAGGGTACAAAACAACACGTATAGACAAAATGATCTGGCCATTAGTTTGTGGAATGAGGTCATCTTTGTTTCCCCGGAAGTGGAATACAATTTCTTGTATTTGTTTGATTTGTAGTTTGAAATTATATTCCATGCACCAATTCTCCAGACTGCGGATTTCATCCCTATAGGCCTAATCTTTGCCGTATCTGATCGCACCCACCACCATGATGGATGGACGGACTGGAATTAGCTATTTTAATGTATTTAAATCAGGCTGATCTTCTTCTTCTTTTCCTTTCGGCTTTTCCCTTCAGGGGTCGCCACAGCGAATCAATTTCCTCCATCTATCCCTGTCCTTTGCATCCTCTTCTCTCAGACCAACTACCTTCATGTCTTACCTCACTACATCCATAAACCTCCTCTTTGGTCTTCCTCTAGGCCTCCTGCCTGGCAGTTCAAAACTCAGCATCCTTCTACCAATATATTCACTATCTCTCCTCTGGACATGTCCAAACCATCTCAGTCTGGCCTCTCTGACTTTATCTCCACAACCTCTAACATGTGCTGTCCCTCTGATGTACTCATTCCTGATCCTATCCTTCCTGGTCACTCCCAGAGAGAACCTCAGCATCTTCATCTCTGCTACCTCCAGCTCTGCCTCCTGTCTTTTCTTCAGTGACACTGTCTCTAGACCAAACAACATCGCTGGTCTCACCACAGTTTTTTACACCTTTCCTTTCATTTTAGCTGAAACTCTTCTATCACACATCACACCTGACACTTTCCTCCACCCGTTCCATCCTGCCTGCACACGCTTCTTCACCTCTTTTCCACACTCTCTATTGCTCTGGACTGTTGAGCCTAAGTACTTAAATCCTCCACCTTCTTGATCTCTTCTCCCTGTAACCTCACTCTTCCACGTGGGTCCCTCTCATTCACACACATGTACTCTGTCTTACTGCGGCTAACCTTCATTCCTCTCCTTTCCAGGACAAACCTCCACCTCTCTAGCTTCTCCTCCACCTGTTCCCTGCTCTCACTACAGATCACAATGTCATCTGCAAAACATCATAGTCCATGGAGATTCCTGTCTAACCTGGTCTGTCAGCCTGTCCATCACCATAGCAACAAGAAGGGGCTCAGAGCTGATCCCTGATGCAGTCCCACCTCCACCTTGAACTCCTCTGTCACACCTACACACACCTCACCACTGTCTTACAGTCCTCATACATGTCCTGCACTGCTCTAACATACTTCTCTGCCACTCCAGACTTCCTCATACAATACCACAGTTCCTCTCTGGGAACCCTGTCATAAGCTTTCTCCAGATCTACAAAAACACAATGCAGCTCCCTCTGGCCTTCTCTGTACTTCTCTATCAACATCCTCAAAGCAAATACTGCATCTGTAGTACTCTTTTTTGGCATGAAACCATACTGCTGCTCACAAATGTTCACTTCTGCCCTTAGTCTAGCTTCCACTACTCTCTCCCATAACTTCATTGTATGGCTCATCAGCTTTATTCCTCTGTAGTTGCCACAACTCTGCACATCTCCCTTGTTCTTAAAAATGGGCACCAGCACACTTCTCCTCCATTCCTCGGGCATCTTCTCACTATCTAAGATCCTGTTGAACAATCCAGTCAGAAACTCTACCGCCACCTCTCCTAGACATTTCCAAACCTCTACAGGTATATCATCAGGACCGACTGCCTTTCCACTCTTCATCCTCTTCAATGCCCTCCTCACTTCATCCTGACTAATCTTTGCTACTTCCTGGTCCACAACAGTCACCTCTTCTAGTCTTTGTTCTCTCTCATTTTCCTTGTTCATCAACTCTTCAAAGTACTCTTTCCATCTTCCCATCACACTACTGGCACCTGTCAATAGACTTCCATCCCTATCCTTAATCACCCTAACCTGCTGCACGTCCTTCCCATCTCTGTCTCTCTGTCTTGCCAACCGGTATAGATCAGTCTCTCCCTCCTTACTGTCCAACCTAGCATACAAGTCATCATAAGCCCCTTGTTTGGCCTTTGCTACCTCTACCTTCACCTTACGCTGCATCTCCCTGTACTCCTGTCTACTTTCCTCAGTCCTCTCAGTGTCCCACTTCCTCTTGGTTAACCTCTTTCTCTGTATACACTCCTGTACCTCCTCATTCCACCACCAAGTCTCCTTATCTACTTTCCTTCCAGATGACACACCAAGTACCCTCCTACCTGTCTCCCTGATCACATTAGCTGTAGTTTTCCAGTCGTCTGGAAGCACCTCCTGACCACCCAGAGCCTGTCTTAACTCCTTCCTAAAAGTCATGCAACACTCTTCCTTTTTCAGCTTCCACCATTTCGTCTTCTGCTCTGCCTTTGCCCTCTTGATCTTCCTCACCACCAGAGTCATCCTGCACACCACCATCCTATGCTGTTTGGCTACACTGTCACCTACCACTACTTTGCAGTCACTGATCTCTTTCAGGTTACACCGTCTACACAAGATGTAGTCTACCTGTGTGCTCCTACCACCACTCTTATAGGTCACTCTATATTCCTGCCTCTTCTGGAAGAAAGTATTCACTACAGCCATTTCCATCCTTTTTGCAAAGTCAACCACTATCTGTCCTTCTGCGTTCCTCTCCTGGATACCAAACCTGCCCATCACCTCCTCATCACCTCTGTTTCCTGTACCAACATGTCCATTGAAGTCTGCTCCAATGACAACTCTCTCACTTCTAGGCATGCTCTGCATCACTTCATCAAAGTCCGACCAGAATTTCTCCTTCTCCTCCAGCTCACATCCTACCTGTGGAGCATAACCGCTAACAACATAGAACATCACACCTTCTATTTCTAGCTTCAGACTCATCACTCTATCCGACACTCTTTTTACCTCCAGGACATTCCTAACAAACTCCTCCTTCAAGGTAACTCCTACTCCATTTCTCTTCCCATCTATACCATGATAGAACAACTTGAACCCTGCTCCTAAACTTCTAGCCTTGCTACCTTTCCACCTGGTCTCCTGTACACACAGTATGTCTACCTTCCTTCTCTGCATCATGTCAACCAACTCTCTACCTATTCCTGTCATAGTTCCAACATTCAACGTCCCTACTCTTAGTCCTATACTCTTGGTGTTCCTCTTCTCTTTCTTCGAGCGAACGCACTTTCCTCCTCTCCTTCTTCGACCAACAGTAATCCAATTTCCACCGGCGCCCTGTAGGGCAACAGCGCCGATGGCGGTCGTTGTTAACCCGGGCCTCGACCGATCCGGTATGGAAGTCATAGGTTTGATTCGCATCTTTGATTTGGCAAAAGTTTTACGCCGGATGCCCTTCCTGACGCAACCCTCTGCATTTATCCTGGCTTGGGACTGGCACAATAAGACACTGGCTTGTGTCCTCTTGCGGCTACATTATTTAAGTCAGGCTGATAAAAGACTGATAAATAGCACATTTCACATTAAACCTATTGTAACTGGGATGCTTCCAACTGGATGAAGGAGGCGCAACGACTGATCCCCAATACAGGTATACCTCAATTTATGTCATTTTGAGTCAGGTCATTCTTGATTATACAAGAGTTTTCCAAAAAAAAAAAAAAAAATTAAATGTAGTTATTTGTAAGCCTTTCCAAGCCAGTGAAAATCTCTTCGACTCACGAGAGTGATGCCACCATGCTGAGGACTCATGCAGTCAAACTGGTACTGAAACTGCTCGTCACGTGGCTGTAACTGAGAAACAGCATCTGCTCCCTGATGCTAAACTAAATTATTTAAATTTGATGAACTAAGTTAGCAATAAGAGGCAGAAATCCGTTTCTGTCGCGTTCATGTTTCATGAGAAATCCGTGGTGTTCTGATCGAACCACAACCTGAACTGAACCCTTCTCTTGACCAGTTGAAGAGAACGAGATGTTTTCCCGAGGACGCCTGAGTGTGAGGTCGTCTGCGTAGATGTGTTGTGGGCCTGGATGACAGTTTGTGGTGTTGGTAGTAGACGTGGTCGTGTATCAGCGCCCCCCGATAATCCTGTGCTCAGTGTGTTTTATCACACACAGATAGTCGTATCAGTCTGGAAGCTGGACCCTGCTGTCACTGGTTCCTCTGAGGCTTCTTGACCCAACAGCTTCCTCTGAGGCGTCTCATCTACAGAACCCCCCCACCATCCTCCATCCTTCCACTCCTTTCTTAGGTTATCCTGCGTCACCTCCTTCCTCCCTGTAACCTCTGACCCCTACTCCTCCTCCCCGTCCAGAGTGGGAAGAGGACTGGATGGGATGGGAACCCAAGGAAGCACACTGACAACAAAACAAAGCTTCTCTCAGTCAAAGCAGAGGAAAGAAGGTTTCACTCTAAAACACACACACACACACACACACACACACACACACACACACACACACACACACACACACACACACACACACAACCACACACAACCACACACACAAAACACACACACACACACACAAACACACACACACACACACACACACACACACACACACACACACACACACACACACATACAACCACACACACACACACACACACAAACACACTCACACACACACATACACAAACACACACACACATACAACCACACACATACACACACATACACACACACACACATACAACCACACACATACACACACACATACAACCACACACACACACACACATACAACCACACACACACACACATACAACCACACACACACACACACACACACACACACACACACACACACACACACACACCCCACATGCATATGCATATGCATGCACATACAGTACGTTCTCACACACATATGCATGCACACTCTTATACATACCCACACACACACACACACACACACACACATACAACCACACACACACACACACCTACACACACACCTACACACACTCACCTACACACACACACACACACACACACACACACACACACACACACACACACACACACACACACACACACACACACACACACACACACACACACACATACACACACAACCACACACACACACACACACACACACACACACAACCACACACACACACACACACACACACACACACACACACACACACACACACACACACAACCACACACACAAAACACACACACACACACACAAACACACACACACACACACACACACACACACACACACACACACACACACACACACATACAACCACACACACACACACACACACAAACACACTCACACACACACATACACAAACACACACACACATACAACCACACACATACACACACATACACACACACACACATACAACCACACACATACACACACACATACAACCACACACACACACACACATACAACCACACACACACACACATACAACCACACACACACACACACACACACACACACACACACACACACACACACACACCCCACATGCATATGCATATGCATGCACATACAGTACGTTCTCACACACATATGCATGCACACTCTTATACATACCCACACACACACACACACACACACACACATACAACCACACACACACACACACCTACACACACACCTACACACACTCACCTACACACACACACACACACACACACACACACACACACACACACACACACACACACACACACACACACACACACACACACACACACACACACACATACACACACAACCACACACACACACACACACACACACACACACAACCACACACACACACACACACACACACACACACACACACACACACACACACACACACAACCACACACACACACACACACACACACACACACACACACACACACACACACACACACACACACACACACACACAGACACACACAGACACACACAGACACACACACACACACCCACTCACACACACACACACACACACACACACACACAGACACACACAGACACACACAGACACACACAGACACACACAGACACACACACACACACCCACTCACACACACACACACACACACACACACACACACACACACACACACACACACACACACACACACACACACCCTGTAGTCAGGCTCCAGATGCTGCTCCACTTGGTACCAGGCTTCTGATAACGAGGTGTGAGTGTTCTGCCTCTTATCACCCCTCTGCCGTCGGCCCCCTCCCACACTTGGCATGCTTTTGAAAACAGCCGTAAACAGGGATGACCTGACAAAGCAGCAGAAATTCCCACCTTGTTTACGACCCTATTACTGTAAATATCACCGCTAGACATGATCCCAACATGCAGCCGCTTCCCAAAGGCAGTGTGAAGGTGATGGAAAAGCTTATCGACAATAAAGACCTTTGTATTCTTTAGAAAAATCCTTTCACTCCCTGGTTCTCCTGATTCTGCACACATTCAGGAAGTTGTAGCAGCTATTCTCCCACTGTTTTCTGAGGATAATGAAGGTGTAATACCTCACAGTGCAGCACGGTGGCGCAGTGGGTAGCGCTGTCGCTGCACAGCAAGTAGGTTCCAGGTTCCCGTTCCTTCTCTGTGCGGTGTTTGCATGTTCTCCCCGTTTCTGCGTGGGTTCTTTCCGAGTTCTCTGGCTTCCTCCCACCTCCAAAAAACATGCATGAGGCAGGGGAAACTCCGGGCGCGACGCCAGTGAAACGAGTAGCCACACAGACACAGACAAACAGGTACACACACACACTCACACCTACGGTCAATTTGGGACCGGCCAATTAACCTGAAGCGCTTGTTTTTGGAGCTGGGAGGAATCCAGAGAACCTGACGTAACACAGTAAATAAGGACATTTGTGTTTAGTCAATGATTTCATTGCAAACTAATCATATATCATTGGAAAGCCTGTTTATTCACCTTTATAATGGTGCCACACTTGCAAGGAATATACACTTGTGGGGCGAGCAGCAGAGCTAAGTGTCTGGGTTGCACCCATGAAATGTGACAAATCGTCTCTGCCCAGTTAAATATCTTACTCTGCCATTGACTGGTGGATTGGATGAATGAAATTTGAAAAAAAAACCAACAAGACATACTGGAAATTTAACAGCCTATTCATTTCACAAATAGGAGCCTCAATGGCATGTGGAAGAAAGATACGGAGCCACAACCGTCTGGCATCTCCTCTAGACTCTAGAATGATCCTTCGTCTGGACCCAACACATCTTCTGCGCATCTTTAATTCTATATTGAGATACGTGTGGTGTTTTGGGTTTTTTTTTGTCATTGTTGACTAGGTTGACAGAATGCATGTCTTTTAGAATCGTAGAACTCGTGGGGGGTGTGATTGGATTCTTTGCCTTGGCTCCCAGGAACCACCACTGCTCAGAGAGCAACACTGAAACCTGAATCACCAGCTGAAGGTTGGGTTGTTGGTCGTTTTTCACTGGTTTGGACAGATGTTTCCACAATAAATCTGCTCTGAGCTGATACTGAAACCCTCTAAATCAAGGGGAGGATCAGACTCTTATCTCCCTGCTCTTGGTACCATGTCTACAGAGAATTCCAGAAAGCTGCAATGTTTGGTTAAAAAAGCTGTGAGGAGCACCAAGACCGGAGGGGGGGGGTTATGTGCGGTGTTTGGAGAAAGGCTGAGTGAAGAAGACTGTGATGGGGGGGGACAGCAAGTGTTTAAAGTAGACCTAGAAGGTGTTGAGGAGGTTACTGGTGGGGAGTTGGGGGGTATAAGGAAGAATGTACTCTCACATTCCCGGGATGCCTGTCTCATTGTAGCCGGCTAATGAGGCGAGGGAGTGAGAGCAGGTCCGGCCCAAAGCCAGGACAAATCCACCGGATCGCTGGCCGGCGTGGAGCAGCTGAGCTCACGGATGAGGAATCCAAACTGCAGACATGAGAGGGTAAGGCTGGTGCCAACAGTTCACAGCACACACACTCACACCAGGGTGACCCGCGGTCAGACATCATCCACTGATGTTAGCACGGAGACGCCTGCTTCAGGAGAAATCAACCAAGAAAATGCCTCAGCTCCTCAATCAATGCCTTGTTTCATTCAGGGAAAACTGAAGACTGAGTGTGAAAACAAGAAAACTTCAATTTGCGTGAAATAAATCCAATCAGAATTGAAAAGACTTTGAAAAATACCATCAAATACTATCAAATTGGGGTGGAAAAAACTACACAATTTTGCGTCCAAAGATGCAAATGCCCCCTACCACTTGTCGAGAACATCCAGGAACAAAATAAACACAATGACTGACTGACAAAGGTAAAACAAAGGCGGTGCAACATGTAAATATGTAGCATCAAACAGCATTAGGACTATTTAAATACTTTAGGTAACAAGTGGGTTTATGGTGTTGGAGGTATTGGTTCTCCATTTTGCACTAGCAGACAAAAGATCGCAAAAAAAAGCTGTGAGCACAACAACATATTAATAAATTCAGCACGAAATATTCAGATCAGCATATTTATGCATGCAGCCGTGATCCTCAAGCACCAAGAGGTTATGATCAACCGTCTATTCTGGCAGCAGCTGACATCAAAGCCAGTGAAGAACATCCTTCCTAAGGCAGATGACAGGAGACACAGACTCAGGAAGCTCTGTGACACATCCTTCCCTCTCTCCTTCTATCTGTCTTTTTTTTCTCAGTCATCTAAGTTCATGCACGTTTACTACCGACCCCCCCCCCCCCCTGGATCCAGCTGCTCGGATGAGATGGAACACGTCAGCATGGTGGAAGTAATGAAGAGAGAAGCTGTAAGATCGACCAACGTTCAAGCAGTAACGTGACGTTCCTCCGACTGGCTGCAAGAGTCAGGAGCATTTTGGAAACCATACAAGTGGACACCAAAAATTAGGTGTAACCCATAACTGTGATGTATGCTTGAACAAAATTATCAGCAAACTATCAATCAGCAATTTCATCATTGGATAACAAAAGTGTTATTTGTCTCCAAATTCTCTGTAGAAACTCCAAGGCACATTCAGGGTGACATGACATGATCTCCTCCGGGCGACATGCACTAAAAGGGTGCCTTTAACCCTTAAAATCAAATGCATTGTTGCATTTGTTGCTTGTTGCATGTGAAAAAATTCCATATTTAGCTAAATTTACACAAATTAACACTCATATATAACAATTCTTGTCAAAAATATCTTGGATAAATTTTGACAGGAGGCTCCATTCAGACATTATTTTCCCAAAAATAAGTTTTTCTGGCAATTACTTCATAGTTCAGGCTTTCAAGGGTTAAAACAGTGAAAACACTCTTACCGGTAAAGTAATGACAGTTTGACACGATATCTGACAATGAAGAGTGTATTTCCTCGAGCCCTGTGTGTTTTTATTCTGTACACAAGGTGTGTCGAGCTATGAATGATCCTGAGGTCCATGAGGTCACCGAATGTACATTTCTGTCTTTGACGCTGAGTTACTAAACTTTTTATTAATGACTCCAAACTGTTTAAATGGAAGGAACCACACAGAACAGCCCTGAAGTTTTCACTACACAATTTTTTTTAACCATACTTTTCCATCAACAGTCAGTGGAGCTTTATCCCACGTCCCCGAATGCACCACAGCAGTCAGACGGCAGCCAGCTCTGTTCAGAAGATCACTGCTTGTTGCTGCTGCGTTTTGTATTCAGGACAGGATCTGGATTCAATCCAGTTTCGACCCGTCAGTCAAGAGAGATTTGACGCTATTGAAGAATGGCTGAAGAATAGTAAAAGTGCCCTGAAAGCAATTCCTGGGATGTTTGTGAACGTCCGTTGTCATGGCTACAAGCATCAGCATAAACTCTGGTTCCTACAAGCATCAGCGTGAACTCTGGAACCGCCTGCCTTTAATCCAAAAATCAAACACAACGCCAGCTGGACCCATGCACTCATTCCTAGAGTAAATGAAAATGTCAGGCTGATGAAAAGGAACGAGCCATTCTTCATCATTTTAACACTCAAGTCACAAGAAAAGACACGAAGGGGACAAAGTATTTTAAATTATTCTTAGCTCTTTATCATTCCACTGAAAAAGTAAACAGGTAGTTAGTGCTGAATAATTAGGATTAAGAAAGAAAGAAAGAAAGAAAGATTTTGATTTTTAAAATCACATTTATTCATGAAGTCGGTATTACAAGATAGTTACGTTAACCACATCTAAGAGGTTCACTCAAACACAAACACACACTTCAAAAAAACAACAACTGTGATTTGAAATGTGGGCAAAATATACTTGCATTAAACCAAAGAGTGACTGAACATTAGTTCCTCATTTAACACGGAACATGAGACACCTTTGACACACCATAGGATGGTAAAAGTGTCCAAATCATTCAGAGCTCTGAAATAGTTCAAATCGATTCTGAAAGAAAGAAAGAAAGAAGTTCTTTATTTTTTGTTTCCATCCATCCATCCATCCATCCATCCATCCATCCATCCATCTTTGGGCGTTCTCAGGTCTTTGATCGCTGACAAATCAAACGGTGCTTGAGGGAAGTCTCATCAGTTGCAGATCAATACGTGCTCATTATTGAAGTGGTCCCATGTTGGGAGTGAAGCTCTGAGGAGAGGCCAACATGAAGACATGCTAACCATCAGTCTAAACAGGTTCTTCCTGTGATCAAACACCAGGGCTGATGGGACTTCACCACGTATCCTCCAGTCATGCACCATTTTAGGAAACAATCAAATCCAGGGAACACTTTGTCTCTCGGCTTCCTTTGTTATTCAAAATGTAGCTGCAGCAGCGAGTCCGGAGCCCTGGGATTGGACTGGACTGGGTCTGCCCCTGGTTCCTCCTGATAAGGGAGGCAGGCACAATGAAAGGGAATGGGCAGTGCTCCGGGTCTGCTCCAGCTGAAGGCTGCATGAGCAACAATACAGCAGCAAGCCACTGTGGGAGACAGAGAGAGAGAGAGAGGGAGGCAGAGAGACACCGAGCAACAACACACCACCAAGGAGACGCAGAAACACTCACCCCCCACCCCTAAAATCCCCAACTCTGCAGAGAGAGAGAGAGAGAGGGGAGAGAAAGAAACAGCAGACGCACAAAAGCATTCTTGGCTTTCAGTTTTTGTTTTTTTTAAAAAAGGAGAAAAAGAGTGACAATACGTTGGGCGAGATCATTTAGTTGAGATACAAATTCAAGGAGAAAGGCGTGAAGAAGGCCAGACTTTGGGTTTACCATCCCTGAAACGTCTTCAGAGCGAAGCCTGAGGGATTGAAGCACCAGCGCTGCATGAAGGAGAAGTTCCTCCTGGAGGAGAAACAGGATGAGAGCGACTATGAGGATCCTGTGGCTGCTGCTTTCTCTGAGTGAGTACAAGTTCACGTATACCTGTGATCGATGCAAAATGTGTGTGTTTGTGTGTGTGTGTGTGTGTGTGTGTGTGTGTGTGTGTGTGTGTGTGTGTGTGTGTGTGTGTGTGTGTGTGTGTGTGCGCGCTCTAATTTTGGTGGAAAGTGATGTGGTCTGTTTGGAGTGTGGATTTTATGTCAAGTCCAGTCCAAATGGTGACAATGACCCAAAGCTGCAGGACTCCACTGATGCTGGAAGCCCAAATCCAGACAATGTGATGCAGCAACAGGTGCAAACATGCAGTCCAGCTTTTATTTCCATTCCAAGATGTTTTCAGGATCTTTAAGTATGTACACGAGTTTATAGAAAAACTCTTTACATGTAAAAGTTGTGTGAAAAACACACGATGTGTCTGGTGTCGAGTAACATGGATAGTGGTTGTTTTTAGGAAACACTTCAGTCTGGGGGTGATGCTCATTTTACATATTAATGCCTTGTTTGTTTGTTTGTTTGTTTGTTTATGGTGAGCCATGACCTTCACATTTTTTATAAAGATTCAGGTATTTGCGACATTTTGAAAATATATTGAGAAATAATAATCTGATAGCAATTTTTTTTTTTTTAAAACAGCAACCCGCGTACAAACAGTGACAGCTGAGGCTGTTTGGGGTGAAATATATTTTCATGACATCTGAATGGATGTAAATAACAGGGTTCAAACACATGTGAGCCTAAAACCTTTTGACTTTTTCAAAACAGCACGATGTAAAACACGCTGACCAGGATCTTTATGATATTTGCCAGATTTTTATTTTTCATTTTTTTTAGTTGTTGTTGGTTGGGTTATGTTGGTTTCTTAGCAAACACCACAGGATGGATTAATAATTTAGGATGAATGGATCGACGTGAAGTTTCCATGTGGATTGGGATTAGGAGGTGGATGAGGATTGGATTTTAATGCATCTCTTTAACAGCGTGAGATTTTCCAACACTGAATATTATTTGGATGAAACTTTGTATTGGGTTGTTAGTATTTGTGGAGCCGTGTATTTTACCATTTAGTTTTTAGTATCAAATCTAAATCAGAGAAATAACTTCAGCCTTTAGATGTGTGTGATGGATTAAAACTATAATTCCCTGTAAAGGTAGTTAAATGTAAGCATGGGGGTGTGTAAAAGCAGAAATACTCAGTGAAGTGTGAATAAATCAAAATTGTGCTGAAGTCCAATCCTTGTGTAAATGTCATGAACTAGCCGGTTGTGTTATTTTATTGCGGTGTAGCCGGTGAGCTGAGACCTGACGGACTACAAAGCAGTTTACTTACAAATATTCATTCGGTACTCTGTCAGCTGGTGACGGGAATCTCTGGTTAAGTCTAGAGTTTTGTTATTAATCACCTCATGGGCAAAAATCCCACAGCAGCAGGATGTGAAGTGGGTGTGGAGGAATGAATGAAGTACTTCTGAGTGGCGTTGCACCGCTGAATGGAGAGGACATTCGTCTGAGTCACGTTGTATAGGAGCTCAGCTCTTACCTGGGAGAAGCTGTGACCCACCAAAATGAAAATGAATTTTTATTTATTTACTTATTTTTATTTATTTATTTACTTATTTATTAGCACAGTTTCTGATTTGATCTGTGAGTGTCCTTCACTATGAAACATCTGCCCCCCCCCCCACCTCCCCGCCTCTCCACCACTGAGAAGGACTCCCTCCAAAGACACACAAAGTCTTTAGCTGTGTGTGTGAGGACAGAAGGAGGCTGAATAATGAAGCCCCCGACCCCCCCCCCCCCCCCAATCCCCCCTCCCTGTAGAGTAGCAGTAGAGTGTTTCTCTTCAACTATGCACCTGCTGGGGTCTCACCACCGCTGTGTGTTCACACTTATTGCGTGAAAAAAAAAAGTGACAAAAAAAAAGAAGTCTGAAGCCCATCGGCTGCCTCACGTGTTTCTTTCTTTCTTTTTTTTTTTTTTGAAGCGTGTGAATGTGCATCTGTGTGTGTTTAACCCCTGCTTACCCGCTCTGACGCCTTCAGCAACGTTTTGCACACATTCAGGTGCAAAATTTCACTTTGTGAGTGAAAGAGAAGCCTTCGCGAAACCTGCTGCTGATATTTTTAAATCATCAACAGAAGATAATATGTGGGGGGGGGGTTTTTTAATTTATTTTTATTCATAGTATTTTCTGCACTCTAGGCGCACCCTCAACAAATGTCCTATTTTAAAGCCCTCTCATATATAACTCTCACTGGAGGAGAGATTGGGTTGTTGACTCAATATTTTGGGAGCAACATTGTCCAAAAAGAGCCCGTCCGGGACCGGAGGAGTATTCCATCATATTTCACAAAGGCGATTGTTTCAATGCAAACTAGAATGGAGCGTACCTCAAACCAAGGCCAAAGACTTCCACACACATCTGGTCAGATTTCCTGGCCTATTACACTCCCTCCCATGATATTTCAGTAGATTTGTGTAGATAAGAAACTATTGTATTATTTCATATCTTCAAAAAAAAAAACATTTAAAAAAAAATGCTGTTTCCAACATTCTTTTCAAACCTGCATCAACTTCAACCCAACCCCTCCACTGGGTTCAGTTGAAGCATATTGGTTTAGTATCTTCAACGAATGAATCATTCAGGTCCTGCTCCAGAGTCTTCCGTTATCAGTCCTCTCCAGGACTTCCTAACCTCTCTGCAGACCATTTGTCTCATGACTTTGTGGTTCACGACTTGTCCCGTTTCCTACAAGATAAGAAAGTGTTCCTGGCCGGTCCGGACACCAGCGGACGGACCAGGAACCCCGGGGAGACGCGGCCTGCTTGGTACACTCTTCTAGTGTCTGCGCTGGCTGCCACGCATGGGAGAGAAAGGGAACAATAGATCGGAAAAAACCTTTATCAACATCCCAGTTCCCAAGGAGGGTGTGTCAGCAGACGGCCTTGAGCCGCCCCGTCCCACTCCGCTGGATGAGAACATGTGAATTGATGTGAGTTATTTTAAGTGAACGGTAAACACATTTTGACATTTGATAGATACGATTCATATTTTTTAAGAATATAATATATTGTCTCCAATCTGTCTGCTGGTTTTGGACTCCACTTCCTGCTCGTAGCTTGAAGACAGTTTTCAATAAGCAGGTGTCTGCCCTGTGGTAATAGGTCTGATGGAATTCAACGCTAAATCCTTCTCTGATCATAATTACCAAACGCACGGCGTCCATGAGTCGTTGTACTCTCATATGGAGGCTTTTTTTAACAACCAACCATCAGTCTTATACTTGCTTTGTTTTGGAAACGGAGCAGCTGTTGGTAGATTTCATTTGCATGAAAGAAAATATATTATTATTCCTTATTTTATTTTCGCACAAGCATCTGGGAAATTATTTAATTGTGTCTCAAATGTCTGACCCCTGACCCCTGAAGTATCCTTTATAATGACGTGTGGATCGGGGTGTTAAAGGTCGGGCTGGGTCGGCATGTGTACCGCTGTCTGAAGGCCAGCGTTTCTTCACTGCCTGATGGTCCAGATGAAGAGCCCCCCCCCACCACCATCACCACCACCACCACCACCTCACCCCAGCTTTAACCTCATACTCCCTGCTTCTACCCACATGCCTCGCTGCACACCCAGGTGTCCATTAATCAGGCCTGTGGCTGGTACCGTCCTGGACTTTCCTTCACCTCCTCCCCCTCAAATCCCTCAGTCGGACCTCCTCATTCCTTCTTCCTTCATCTCTTCTCTCCAAATGCTCTTTTCATCTGCTCCCTGTCACGTCTCAGGTTAAAGGAAAACAGGAGTCAGCTGCCGCTCCATTAGCCATTGGTGTGTGTGTGTGTGTGTGTGTGTGTGTGTGTGTGTGTGTGTGTGTGTCTTTCATCGTTTTGACGTAGCTACAGAAATCATTTCTGAACGATGGTACTATGTGGGGGACATGGAGGTCATTTCACCTGACTTAAGTCTGTCCACCACATGTACTGGACTATTAAAATCACTAGGAATTACAATAAATGAGAATAAAAATATATAATCATACTAATTTACACAAGTTTAGTTCCAGTACCTACCGATAAATGTCACTGGTGATTTATTTCTTAAATCAGATTAGGTTAAGATTTTGCTCCTTATAATGAAATCTTTGAGGAGGCAGAAAGCGGAGGTGCAGTACGATAGTCGGACACGGCGGTGCACGTTTGTACGTATCTCTAAATGTTCATAAGTCGAATGTTTGTAAGTTGAGGTCTCCCTCTGTAGCAGTCAGCAGTATGTTCACAGTCGGACGGTGGTAGTTTGAGGACTGGGAGTGTGTTGTTTGTGAGTTATGAGAGGGTGTGTGTGTGTGTGTGTGTGTGTGTGTGGTCAGTCATTATCATGTGCCCATCACATTTACAGCGTCTGGAGCTCTTCTCTACCCCCCCCCCATCCCCACTTGTCTCTCTTTTGTTCCCACTCAGTGTTTTTACATTCACACCCTTTTCACCAATACAGCAAAGACCCCTCCCTTCCCTTTCTCAGTCCCACCACCAGCAGCCCCCTGAGTCTCAGAGAGCTGAATTACCCTTCTCAATGGTAATGGGTGGGGTGGGGGGTGGGGTGGGGGGGTATGAACCCTAACAGGCCTGGGTTGCAGCAGGGGTCTGCAGTGAGGAGCGGCCCATGCCTGAGGGCCACACGTGGGGTCGGAGGTGCTTTTGTCCAGGCTGTCAAGAAGCCAACGGGCAGCTTTGTCCCACCAGTGCTCTGGTGGGGGCTGGGGTGGGGGGTGGGGGGGCAGCTACATTTATTTTATTTACTCTGCTCTGTTTGTCCCGCCAAACGGAGGACAGTTCACACTCAGGAGTTCATCAATTCAGGTTCCATTCAGGTTGTGGCAAGCGGGACGGATTACCGGCTGGATAGTTGGCACGCACGCACACACACACACACACACACACACACACACACACACACACACACACACACACACACGCACACACACACACATACAAAGTTTGAAGCTTGGTGACAACATAATGCGTGTTTCCAGCGTTTCTTACACGGCTGTATTTGATTTGATTTACTTGGACTATTGTTGACGTGTTCCTCCCTCTGTTCCAGCGTTTAGACGGACCCGCCGGTGTCTGTTCTTGTTCTGAATCAATAACAAAAAGTGTGTCAGCGTCATGCAGTAAAAGTTACTCACCCCTTGTTTCATAATGGTTCATTGTTGGTTGTTAAATAATAATAGTACGTGTGTGTTTTTATTACAGAGGGGTAGTTGTCACATCTGATAAGACTTTTAACACCTTAATTCTGTGAGCACTGCCCCCCCCCTTTCCCCGGACACACACACAGACACACACACAACCGATCATAAAAAAAACCATCTACAGGAATATTACATTAATAAAAGGATTTAGCTGGAAAGTCTTTCTATGTCTGTCATCCCCCAGAGTTCATTTTACCTCCAGAAAGCAGTGCATCCCTGGGATGCACTTCAAACAAAACGTGTGCATCCCAACATGATGTTTATGCATCCCAAATGCATAAAAACAGAATATGCGGTAGAAGCGTACGCAAGGATTGAGTTTTGCCTATAGTTCAATATTAAAACTAAACATACTGTTAACTTGAAGGTTTTTATTAATAATGATGTCAGAACTGTGTAAGTAAATAGAAAAAAACAGTAAAATTATATATTATTTTCAACCACAGAAACAATCGCATCCACTGCGGTACAAATGTTTGGATTTTTGCTGGTTTTCGCTTTGCTTCTTCTGCGTCTTTATCTGCAATATCCACAGTAATATCTGTCTTTCTTTCTTTTTTCTTCATTCATTTTTGGTTTGGTCAAACTTAATAAGGCTGAATCACGCAGGTGAATCTCGTGACAAGAAACTGGCGTGAGATCAAAACGTAACGGTGATTTCCGTGTTCGAAATGGATAAATTGTGAATTTTTTGTTGAATGGAAGAGCATTTTTTCCAATATTATATTGAGTTAAAAGTTAGCATCTAAGATTTTATTTTAAGTATTTCCATTCCAGGGACACAGGTTGTTTTGATATGTTTTTGTTCCCTTCTTGTTGTCACCATGACAACATCCTGATGCACAAACCTGGTCCATATAAAATATTTCTGTAGTTTAGAAATAAATTTCACTGGAAATCATGGAGCCCTGACCTCAACCCCCCCCATCCAACACCTTCAGGTCTCCTCACCCAACATCAGGTCGGCCCCAACGCTCTAAATAGGAGCAAATCATATGATAAGGAGAAGAGCAATAATTGTGTCCCCCTTGTCTCCCGCGTGTCCCCTTGTTTATGGGGCCATTCATTTACCACAGGCAGTCAGGGAGGGGGGTGTCCACCCTCTGGCTGCACAGTCACTCTGTTAATGTGTGTGGACGGTGGTTCTCACACGGAACAGGATGAGGTCGACGCCCTCTGGAAGCGAGCAGTGGGACCCCCTACAGGGAGGGCAAGAGACAGAGAGTGACCTTTGACCCCCGCAGGACCTCCACTTAGACTCAGTCGTGCTCAAGGGGCCACTAGATGATCAGGTTCATTTCACTCCCTAGTGGTTCTTAGCGTGTTCTGTTGCATTACAAACACACGCGTGGTGAAGTAACACCAAACACAAACGTCCCTCTGCCAGCTGAAGGTCACGTGTGTGAGGCGTGTTACACAATTAGAAGTCACGCACGAGCCTAAAGCAACACGACCGTTTCCTGACACCGATGGAATTAAGACGTAAAGAGAAGAGCCAGGGAAAGGACAGCAGGGCCGTTCTCACACCCTCTGCTGTCTGACCCCCCCACCACCACACACACACACACACACACACACACACACACACACACACTGGAGTAGGTCACGCTGGCCACAAACACCCTGACCAAGGCTACCGTCTGCTGCTGCCAAGGACAGAGTCAAAGAGACATGAATACATTTATTGTTGGAAAATAAAACACAGAAAATACAGAAAGATTATATATTAGAATATATTACAATATATTAGAATATATTAGAATATATTACAAATTGTGCTTTCATTATAAGGAAGCAGAAGTGTTGTTTACTGACATCATTTATAATTTCATTTTCATTCTACATGACTCCATAAACGTTTTGAAATCGTGTAGAAGGTTTAATAAAACAGTCAGTAAAAAAGGAAACTGCACAAAGAAACCAAACAGGACCAGTTTGATTTATCGTCACAAATAAAAGTTTATTCTGAATTATTTGGTCAGAAGCCATAAAAAAAAAATCATCTGTGTGTGTGTGTGTGTGTGTGTGTGTGTGTGTGTGTGTGTGTGTGTGTGTGTGTGTGTGTGTGTGCATATTCTCTCCTCTCTTTGGCTGGATTAATTTTGGAATGGATGAGAATAAAATAAACAGATCCTTGGATTTCTGTCACTTTATTTTGGCATTTTTATCAAATACACAAAAACATTTGGGATGAAGTGATGGATTAATTTTTTTTCTACAACCTAATCTGACAAGTCTTGTTTTTATTAGTGCAGGATTAGGTTTAATTAGGGACCGCTGGTCTTGGCAGGAGCCACTGTGTTCTGTTTGCTTTCACACTGATAGGAATGCTGAAGTGGCGTCAGCCGGTAACGGTTGGTCGAGTCTGGTTCCACTTTGTGTGGAACCAGACTTGGATCTCTTAGGGTTCCTCCAGCGCTGGGAGAACACCTGCCCCCAAACAGGAGCTAAAGTAGTCAAGAGTTCTGAGAATGAAAAGCAAACACAAAAGAATTATGAAAAATGTGCCAAAGTTCCAGTGGTTTGCAGAAAAGAAGAAGAAAAAAAAAAAGTCTGCCGTGTCCTGAATTTAAAAAGCAGTGAAAAGATCAGTAAAATACAAAAATACACACGCGAGTGTGTTTGGATACGGATTTAAAAAAAGACACGTGAACAACGAGAAAGGATCTGACAAAACAACACACTTTGATAAACTGTGTGATGCTAAATATAGAGGAAGGCAAAGCAAGTGGACGTGACAGGCTACAGGTGCCCTGTGTGTGTGTGTGTGTGTGTGTGTGTGTGTGTGTGTGTGTGTGTGTGTGTGTGTGTGTGTGTGTGTGTGTGTGTGTGTGCGTGTGTGTGTGTGTGTGTGTGTGTGTGTGTGTGTGTGTGTGTGTGTGTGTGTGTGTGTGTGTTTTCTTGAGGCTGTCTAGTGAGGAATGTGTGGGTGAGGTAAAAACAGCCTTGGTGCTGATAGCGGTGGGATCAGTGTGGGGGGGGGGGCATCACCCATTAAAAAACAGATGTTTCAGAAAAAAGGCCAAGGTCACTGGAGGTCACAGCAGGCAATGCTGTCGAGGGATACTTGTGATGAAGAGAGGGGGAAACCCCTCAGTGAGCGCCGGTTCCATGCTGTCAGCCTCAGAGGATCAGCACACGTCCTGTCGGTGGAACCCCCCCCCTACAGGGCGATAAGTGATGGGTCTGTGCCTCACAGAGACGGGACCGGGTTGCTTCTATCAGCCCCCACTTGACCAGAACACACTCTTATCTGTTCTCTGTGTTTAGAGCATGGCTCACGCGCCGTGGGATTAGGGCTCCTGGATTAACACGTTGTTTAGCTGCAGGAGGTTTTAGTGGGATTTAGTGGCGTCGTTTATGACAAATAGTTTCCCTTCAGGGATCAATAAAGTTTACTTCACTTCTTTGAGGAACAAGTGAAACGCTTTCAAACAACCAACGAAAGGTTATTCCATTTTTTATTTTTTTTTTATTTTTATTTTTTTAGATTACAGAATTAAAATTGAAGCTTAAAAACGTGATGAAATGGCCAGGCCATTGTTTTGTGGGGTGGAGCCAGTGGAGGATTGTTCACATGGCCATCCAAAGCGGCCGCGGTCGTCGAGGGCGCGGCGCTTCCAACTTTATTGTGTGCAGCTTCCTGTCCTGGTGGCTATAAATAGAGGAGACGGAGCTCAGGCTGACATAGATCAACGTGAACTATTGTTTTTTATGTAAGATGCATCCCTTCACTCGTCCTCCTCGGTGCTGGCTATGGGCGAGGGGTGGGGTACACCCTGGATGTGTCGCCAGCACATCCAGGGTCTAATTTTCTAGTCACAGTACAAATATATACCTTTGTCATGATGATCCGATCTGAGTTGATCTCTTTCCTGTTTCAGGCCTCCTGCTTCAAAGCGTCTCTTCGTCTGACGATGAGGACAGCGCTACGTCCGTGTCGAAGGACGCCGCCTCCACCACGTTGGCGCCTACAGTCGTAGCGGCTGACGACGGCGTTATCGTCGGCATCACCGCATCGCCCGACCAGACCGGAGCACCGGCAGCTGATGCTGGGAAGACAGACGAACCCACGCCGGCACCGACGCCGGCACCGACGCCGGCACAGACAACCGCTGTAGCCACTACAGTTGTTGCCATAGTGACCACAGCATCCAGGGCCACATCCACACCGGTGTCAGACCAACCACAAGCAACGATCCCCACAGACGCACCAATCACGACGGACTCTGGAGCCGCCCCGACTCTGGGCGATGTCAGTCCTGCTGCCGCCACCTCCAGCCTGACCGTCATCGTCAGCCAAGCGCCGATGGGGGGCACCGATGGACCTTCAGCGACACCCCCTCAAGTCACCGCCGTAGCAACATCTGAAGCCGTTTTGACCGATAAGACCACCGAAGCCGTCGCGTCCGTCAGTCAACCAGGAAACACCGACAGCGGGGGGACCACCGGCGTCCCGAAAGACTCAACGGACGGCCACACAGCGGAGGATCAGTCCGTGCTTCGCACTACCGTCGCTATGACGACGAGCCCGGAGGTCAGCATCGCAGGTATGTCCGACCAATAACCTGAGAATGAGAACGCAAGGCCTGATGGGAGTTTAAGGGCTGTTGGTTTTAAAATCAAACGCATCCGATTGTTTCATTTATAGAGAAAGAAACAAAACATAAAATGGAGTCTAAACGATTTTTTGATGGTTTTTAAAGATTCAATTAATCTGGAAACCAACAGAAAACATCCTTTGAATGTTCAGCCTCAGTGGATTTAATAAATGCTTTTATTTTGAATTCCATGTTGGATTTTAAACCATCATGACTTGTTTAAACTGGCAAATTCCAAACTGAAGTGAAGCCAGATGTCGCTATCCATCCTGATAAACCCCCCCCCCCCATCACCCCATCATTGACAGGTACGGAGGAGGCGACTGCCGCGTCCACCAGCAACGAGCAGACGGGGGCCTCGGAGCCGACTGGGACCACAAATACCCCGTCCACCCCGGACAAAGCAGGACTACCCACTGCAGAGACTCTGGGAACCCAAGCTGCAACCACACCCCAGCAAACCCCCCCAACTCCAGACCTCACCCCCATGACCGGCAGCGCGACCATCACAGAAGATCAGCCGAAGACGCTGGTGGTGAGACGTGGTGTCTGTGGACACGTTCACACCGACAGACAGACAAACGGACGCTGACTGACGCTCGTGTCTCTGTGTTTCTCTGCAGGTCACACTCCACACCAGACACGAGGTAAGATTCTCCGTCTGAACATAAACCCTCTATAATAACACATGTGTCCAACCCAAGGCCCGGGGGCCACATGTGGCCCCCTACGCATCATTTAATGTGGCTCACAAGAGCGTTAAAGGTCAGAGCGTCTAAAAGTAAATCAGTCAAAAGTGTGCTTTGACCAAAAACTACATTTCCCACAATGCAGTAATTCAGCCCATTTTGAACTCTAAAAAAAGCATTTTATATAAAGTTAATGTCCAAACTTGTGTTTGATGTTATTTTTCTTTATTCATTGGATAGTTTGATGCGTGATTGATGGAGTTCTGTGGGTTTAATAACCTAAAAAAATTAAAAATACTGATGTTATAATAGAGAAAATAAATATATTTTTCTGTGTAACTAATATTTGTAACTTGTATAAGTAATAAAAGTTATTTAACATTAAGGAGTAGTTACATTTATTTTACATTAAACTGCTACATTTAGTTACATTTATTAGTTACATCTGGCCCTTTGAGGACAGACGTGATGCTGATGTGGCCCCTCGGTGACAATGAGTTTGACCCCCCCTGATCTACAGAATGTGATGAGAATCTGTTCCTGTTATGATCTATATGCTGATAATTAAATATTAATGTGATCAAATCAAAGTCTATATACATGAATAATGTAGAACACTGGAACTGATCTCAGAACAGTCCAACTGTTCGCAGCAGGAGGACAGGAAACAGTGAAGCTTGGGATTCCAGTCTGTGGGTGGAAAAAGTGTCTTATTGGGAAGCCTTCCTGTCTTTCACTCATTTCCTTTGTTCCCACAACACTTTCATATGCCCCCCCTCCCTCAATGGATGCCAACACTACTATACTACTAGTACATGCTATAATACACCAGAATTAATCCACACATGAGGAAGCGCCGGCCTCAGCCGTGACCTCTGGCCTTCCCGTCGTGACGTGTTCGTGTGACGGTTCGGACGTGATGAACGGCGTGAGCGGAGGGGATTACTGTACACACGTGTCATGTCACCTTCAGAAGGAGGAGGAGAAGGATCTGGTGGAGCTGTGCAGACGCCTGATGGCGAATTTACAAGATGGAAACTGCAGCCTGACGTGGCGACGGAGAAACGGGAAGATCCAGTTTGACCACGTGGAGATAAACGGCAAAGGTGAAGCATCTTCCTCTTCCTCTTCCTCACACAGAAAAAGTGAATCCAGGATTTGTTAACAAAATGAACTAATATTTTTTCTTACAGTAACAACCAGCCTGGCAACCCAGTATTACGACGACATCACCACGGTAACACCTTCATATGTATAAGTCGTGTTTATTTCCCCAGTGTAAACGCGTGTAGCGTCAGATTTTTTTAAAGTCACTTTTTTTTCTTCTTCCTACTTTTAAAGAAACCAAAAGACAACAAAACCCTGATCGCCATCCTGGCCTCCTGCGGCGCTCTGCTCATCATGATCGTCATCCTCGCCGTTTGCGCCTCCCACCACCGCAAACCCTACGGCGAAACCCAGGTGGGACATTCTCCTACATAAAGGATGATAAACCAAAGACGAAGAATTCATACGTGAACTAATCGTGACGTTAGATCGGAGTCACAACTTCGCGGTTTCTAGGTGGGGGAAAAGGAGAAAGAATAAAATTAATGATTTAAAAAAATACAGATGGAGCTGAGATGTGCTCTGGACGCTCTTTTAGAGCTGCTCATTAACTATCTGTAGCTTCCTTGTTACTTCAAAATGCTTCTTATACCTGGTTTTTCCATCTCAAGCTGTTTATTTATTCATCTTTACTTTCATTATCTTTATATCAGAAATGTTTCATCCCAGTCCGAACCCTTTCTCCAATTTGGTTTGTTTGACAGCAACACCTGACGGAGGAGCTGCACACGGTGGAGAACGGTTACCATGACAACCCCACACTTGAAGTGATGGAGGTGCAGCCCGAGATGCAGGAGAAGAAGATGGCGCTGAACGGAGAGTTCAACGACAGCTGGATCGTCCCCATAGACAACCTGATAAAGGAGGACATACCTGACGAAGAGGACACCCACCTGTAGAGACCGGAAGGGATGAAGACAGACCATAATAGACTAAAGAATCCACACAGTTCACTACACACTCCTGACCCTGGGATTATCCAGTAGATCCTATAGAAGCAACCAGCTCTCACGTCACAAACAGAAATGACTTTGAGGAGAAAGGAAGGAGGAAATCCAACACTGCGGCCTTTAAAGTCTAACACGTTTAAAATCGACACGAATCAATCACCGTGTGCCTCTTCTGTAGTTTCTAGACAAAAGTGTGACTTCCTTCAGAGCACAATTTAAAATTATAAAACCTTTAAGTGCCCCTGACCTTCAAGGAGTGCACTTTCTTTTACTGAACTCGTGAAAAGAGAGACGTGCACAAGCACCTGTAAATATATTTTTTATGTTATTCTCTCCAAGCGATGAAGAGCTCTTTGCTCTGGATGCCTAGGAGGAAGATGAGAGACGTAACAAGACATCAGCTGGGTCCTCAGCCTAGAAACTTAGAGATAGACGACCTCAGGATCGTTAAAGCATCCTGATGGACCTCCCCCCCCTCTGGTCTGAGAGGGTTCGACTCCACGCAGCCTGAGCGGACACATCACCAGCGTCCGTAGCTCCGCCGCCGCCGTCACGTCCACGTCAGTCGTGATGGCGTCCGTTAGCAGCTTCTCTCCACATCAATGGATTATCCTCAAAACTAGTTAGCAGAGTTGAGCTTGAGACGGGGATGAAACCAGTAACTTCCACCCTTTCTGTCCAGGTTAGTTCAGCTGAACCTTGGTGGGAGGTTGGAGGTGCCCCACTGCAGCGTGTCCTTCTCATCCATGTGGATTTATTGGTATACAAAGTCAAGGTATTCGTAGGCCAACAATTGCACCTTCTCAAAAAACAAAACATGTCAAGTCCGAAGAGATTAACTGGGTTAGGATGGGGACAAGCATCAATTTTAATAAAGAAATCTTCAGACTTACTAGTCTAGTTGACTTTAGTCAACACAGATCTATCTTTTATCTACACACACCGGAATGGCACCAGTTCCAAACACCAGAGCTGGACCGTTCTATTCATCTGAATGCAGTCCTAAACCTGTAGGAGACAGAAGCTAAACCTCCTGATCTCTAGTCATGTTATAATACAACAGGTCAATAAAGGTCATCTAATAAGGGACGGTTTTGAAGGGCTCTGTATGATAAAGGACGCGTCTTTCTAGATAATCTATGGATATCTAGAAGGATAATCCATGAATTGCTCCAGTAGCTTGTGTAATTAAATTCAATTTAAAAATGTCTTACAAAGCGAAAGAAATGGAGGATTTATGCGTCTCAAGCTGAGCACCAAAACCACATTTTGTGAAATTTGGTTATTACCTTTTCATTAATTCTCCTGACTCAAGAACCAACTGAGGGGGGTGAAGAAAAAAACAGAAGTACCTCATGTTGAACAAAAATAAGGAACTCAGGAGAACCTTGGGAAATAAAGGGAAAACCCACAGAAGCTGTAATGATTATATAGATGAAGGACAGAATTATCACTGATAGGATAGATGAGGAAAAGACAAACAGAAAAGATTAGCATAAATAGAATTATATTCCATATTTTCTGAAAAGAAACATCTCATTGGATGCCACGATGAAATGTCATAAAATGTAAACAATCAGATAAAACGTTTTGCCTCTGAATAAACAGTTTTCTTCATGAAGTTTAATAAATGTCTTCTCTTTAAACAATAAGTTAATATATATTTACATATTCAGTAGTGAATCCATCACCTTTGGCACTCCAATCCATTTTTTTTCTAATGTGTTTGTGTGCTTATTTCACTTTTATTATAGCTGTACTATTTTCACCAAAAGTACATTAGCAGTATTTTATCTATTTATGGTTTGTTTGCTGCTGAAAGCAAACAACAGGGGTCTGACACACTGGAAGCTGTAAAGTGTTTGGTTGCCATGGCAATCATTTCGTTCTACCTATTCAGAATTGCAAAT
The DNA here is from genome assembly GCF_040054535.1 of Antennarius striatus. Taxonomy (NCBI): domain Eukaryota; kingdom Metazoa; phylum Chordata; class Actinopteri; order Lophiiformes; family Antennariidae; genus Antennarius; species Antennarius striatus. The sequence continues at coordinate 13,085,694 of NC_090797.1, read as the reverse complement.
AAAGGAACCGTTTTTTCCACCCAAGAGTACAGTAGTTTTCTTCTTGTGCACCCATGTGTGATGTCTGGATATGACCACTAGAGGGCAGAAACAGACGACAGGTAGGAAAACTTGAACAAAATACAATCTTTATTCATTATGTACATTACATACAACGCCAGACTACAGGGCTTTTACACATTCACTTTATCCACAGAGAAGTGCTCATTGATCCCACAGTACCAGCCTCAAAACTTCCACCCAGGACACCATGAGACGGGTGAGACAGAGTAACGTCATGTGGAGGGGCATTTACTCCAAAAAGAGCAAAAAAGTTAAATAGTATTTGGCTTTTTTTTGGTCTTTTTTTATGCTTGATTTTTTTTTTTTTTTACAAATGTGCTTTCAATTAATATTTTTCTTGTGGCAAAAAATAAAAATAAATGCTACAACAAGCATGAGCCCTAAAATTTACACAGCAGTGTCCACTGGCATTAGACTTGTTGTTGGTACCATCACTGCCCTGTTGCCCTGGGGGAGGTGGGGGGGGGGGTTGTAATGATCCTGGTTGTAATGAAATGAATTGTTGCAGGTTTAACTTTTCTTAATTATTTCTTTTAGCAACTGAAAACATTTAACATGTAGCCGGAGCAGAAAGCCTATCAAACCCTACTGACATTGACCTGGAAGCTCCTCGTCTCCAGAGGTCATTCAGAGTGATGAGAGCTACAGTAGCAGCGCACCCAGAATCACAGTCAACTACAGCCTGAGGAGGTCTGACGTTTAACACAATAGTGCACTTCATGGAAACGTCTGTCAAAGCATAAATAAGAACACGAGAGATTATGGTGCATTCAAGTGTTGGCAGAGGAAAAGGAAAGATGAACTGCTGACTAAGGAATTTCACTTGAGCAGTGCCTCGAGTCAGAATGCTAACATCAAATCATAAAATTGAATTAGTTTACACCAACTAAGTCGACGTGGGGACAAAAATTGAGCTTCAACACGTTCAAAAGCTCCTGAACAAATTGGGAAAATCAGTTCCCAACTGTGGGAATGGGAACTTCCAAGGATTCTGTGAACGCACCATTAAAACCATGATTAGGTTCTCCCTTCTCCACATTACTGTAAATGCATTTCAAGAATTGATCATTTCCATTGAGTCTTAATAAACGTTCCGGTCTGACGCTTAAAATAAAGGACTTTACTTTTTTAAGAAAAAAAAATTCCTCTGCAAACTTAAAAACATTTATCATAAATGATGCATCTATGAGGGAATCCTTAATAAGTGCATTTCAATTTTATAGGAGTCACATTTCCATAAAGATGTGGGTAAATACCAATAATACATTTGAGTAGATTTAGAGACATCTTATCACCTATCAAAAACAATGTAGTGATTTTTAACAATTAGTTTACGTGCAAAGATTTGTGGATTTTGTGTTGTGTTTAAAGTCCTGACAGCTACATGTTAGTGTTACCACCCACCGGGCGCCCGACTCTTCCCGTTACGTCAGGAGTGACGTCCTGGTGCTAACAGGAACACAAAGAACCCCCCCTCCCCCCCACAAACATCTCCAAACAGCAGTCCCACGACATTTCACAATAAATGAAACCACAAAGCTAGCGTTAAACGGTGCTTAGCTTAGCATAAAGATGGGAAAAGGGACCACAGCTAGCTTGGATTACGGGCTGATCGCTGAAACGACTTTCTTCTTCTGCACTCCTCCTGGTTTCTGAGTGAACTCTAGAAATGGACTTCCTGTCCTGTGTTGCTTGGATGTGAACACCCCACCCCCCGTCCCCCAGAGTTCATCCTTGTTCCCAGACTGGCTGTTGGAGGTAGATTCATATTTGCTGTACAGACATGAGATCTACAATGATCTCCTAAGCAGGAATGCTACAACCTTTCTCCACCTTTGGATCCTGAGACACAGCAGGGGTTCGCTGCCCTTCAGAGGCGAACATGAACGCATCACAGTGAAGCTCCTCTCCATACATCGGTCACTACTTCACCAGAATACCGACGATAACCCAAAACAGGAACAATGCAAACACGTGGAGCAGTACATAGCCTCCAGAGGCTAACGCTAACAGAGTTTGTGCCTTTCCTGCGTTAATGTTACATTAGAGTCATTTGACATTTTGGAAACACAAAAGAGGATGTGACGCCAGGAAGGTTTTAGCAGAAACAATGACTTCTCTTTCAGTTTCTTGGCTCACTGACCAGAATGTAATAAAAACACACGGCACAAAGAGTGTCTAGGATTAGGATGGCGGAATGCAGAGTGACGTCACACCGACTCGATTTCACCTTTCCATCAACCCTCGGTGAGAAATTTCCACTTCAGATGGAGTCAACTTTCACCTGATCTGGGGTCAGTTGATGCATTCTTAATGTTCCAACAGATACAGAAATACTGACAGGTAGGTAAACACAAAGGCCACTGAAACCCTCTCACGCAACAAAGGCTTTGCTTCCAGCTGATGGAAACCCTTCAACAGAAGACCTGTGACGTGTGTCAACGTTGTTTCACATCCCACAACCTAGATCCCATAAACCTTGACATTCAATCTGTGCTTCCAAGGATGCCTCGTCGTCATCTTCATCAATCCATTCCCTACCAGTTCGTTAAAACTCAACGACTCGTGACGTTTTCTGTGTGACGTGGCAGCTACGCCGAATCTTTCACTCACTCATTCATGGAGCAGAGGGGACATCAGGACGACGTACGTACGACAAACAGCACAGTCAAACCTGATAACCGGCATCAGCGCTGCATTCACACACACACAAGCACACACACACACACACACACACACACGCACCTTCGTTTATCAAGCTTTCCCATAACTAATGAAGAGTTAAACAGAAAGTCTAACTTCTGATGACGCGGGACAGAAAAGAACATGAGTCCACATTCACTCCATCAAGCATCCTGGATGTATATTTACACAGCTTTAAAGCGTTTAATCTCTCAGGATTATCCATTATTCTTATTAATTACTGTGGAGAAAACAACTGAACTTGTTTCCTGTAGTAAATCAAATTGTAATCGGAAAGATTTACAAGGATAGCACCAAAAATCAAAATACTTTAGACATAAAAACTTTATCCCACGGAATCATTCCTGTAATGTTCACACTTTCATATATTTTTTGCGTTTATGGTCATAAATAAGGACTAGTGTCTCAAAAAGCAAACTACGTAATCCGTCAAACAGGAGACGCTGAAACCAGGAGTTTCCTGGATTATTGTCACAGCGTCTCATCGTTCAAATTGTTCTCAAAGTTCACCTCCTCATCTGTTGCTGCTGTACATGTGTCCCCAAGGGGGGGTGGTGGGGGTGGTGTTGATGCACAAATCCAACAACTTTAAAAAAAATGCAAATCATCTTTTTTGGCATTAATTTTCTTTTTTCCAAAAACACAAGCAATGTTTGGCAGAGATAAATGGGGCAACGCATGCTCCAATAAATATTCGTTAGCAAGCAAATCAAAAGGAAAAGAAACCACTCACTCACACACACACGCATACACACACACACACACACACACACACACAAACACAGGTGAGTTGTTTCACTGTGTTTTTCCACCTCTCACCGTCATGTCCTGCAGACCTGGACAGCAGACGCAGCGGAATCCCACCAGCAGGGTTCAGGAATAGAAAAATATCTGGTCTCTCTGTTCGCCGTCCTGCCGGCCGTATGGGGGGGTGGGGTGGCGAGGGGGGGGGGTACGCAGTTCACATGGTGATGAAGAGTGGTTGGTGAGATGGAAATGGTGGGGGGCTAAAGCGTGATGAGGTCCACCAGGTTGCCTTTGGGCGGAGTCATGCTGTCTGGGAAGAAGTTGACGAGGGTGTCGAAGAGCTGCGTCCGCTGAGCGTACGTCTGGTCCACGTCTGAGAAACCTGGGGGGGGGGGCAGAGAGACGACAGACGGATGTCATTATTTAAGCCCAAAACTACAGGATTCAACGCTGACTCTTTGAACATTTAAGAACTGTATTGAGCTTTTCATCAGGCTTTAACCAAAATGTGTCACCATGTCTTATAATCCATCGTCTTAATATTTGATAAGAGTGGCAATAACTGGATTATTTTAACAGCTGATGTGCTATCACATGAACATCTATTTTATTATTAGTATTAATAAAATATTTTATTAATACTAATAAAATATTTTACAGTCCTTCTGCAAAATCAATTGCTATTTCCTGAAACGGAAAATTATGACCAAAATCTACCGAAATCTGGACGAATGCAAACTGATAAAACGTTAGAGTTAAAACTTAATCCCAATCAGAATGAACTCATCATTCTCCTGTCGGATTAGTCATGTATACATACTGTATGTACACACAAGTGGTTTTAGACTCTTACCCAGAGAGATAAAGTCTGAGCTGGACTTGAAGAGCGCCGAGGGCAGCAGCTGGAACTGGGGGCACAAAGCAAACATCTGACAAGTTTCGCCCCACAGATACTGAACAAACCAGACGCTGCAGCTCTCGGCGGACGAATGAGGGCAGAAGCAACGCATCACAAACCCCACTGGTGGGTGGGGTCTCTACAGGAATGAGACTCCCTATTTAACGTACCTCTTTGGTCTCGTCCGGGTCGGTGTGGTCCACCGTCAGCGAAAGGTCGTTCTGCAGGTACTTGAGTGCGTTCAGTGGCTCTGATTGGGCTTTCTCCTCAAACCTGGCCAATCAAAACACACCGATGGTGAACATCACAAGTTGCACAAGTGAACACTAGATGGCAACAGATTCAAGGTCAAGATTATGCCACAGCTTCGTCATCAGGTTTCACACATGAACAGGATGGAAGATTCCACAGCCTTTCACTGACTTTTCATAATCTGGCTGGATTACATCATTAAGTCAAAGGACAGAAACAAGAGCTTTCCTCGAATTCCAGGACTATTGCCCTGAACAGAGCACCAGAAACATGACTGCTGTTTTATTTTCCATTATTTAACTCATTATTCTCAATCTTAATCTCCTTTAAATTGCAAAGCCATTTAAAAACAAATAAAAAGGCGAAAGAGGTCAAAGATATTCTGAAAACATTCTTCTTTCTGGAAAAACTGCAGTGGCTGAAACATGTGCGCCAGTCAACTGAATTCTGTTCTTTAAAGTTGTGTGACTGGAGCAGTAAAATGATTTTCAGACGCCACCAAGACTCACATGACAGACATCGGACACAACTGACACAAGACAGACATCCCTGCACACAGCAGCTGTGACAAGAAATCTCCTTTCACAAGACGTGTAAACAAGTTTGAGTTCATTTCCAAAAATCTATAATCAAAACATGACCACACTAGCCGTTGAAAGTCTGCCTGCCTCGTCTAATGTTCCTTTAGCTTTTGGCTAGCGACTAACACGCAGCGCTCCAACATTAAACCACAGCCAAACTAAATCCAAACAACATTATAACAGCGACATAACACAGTGTTACCCAGACCGGTAATAGTAATATAATGACTTTCTTAAATCCTTTACACTTCTGTTACTAAGGAAACTTTTACATTACAGCTGTTTGTTGCTAAGTAACACTTTATCTTCCAACACCGTTCAGCAGCCACCTCTTTAGTTTCTCTAGTGGTTGCTAAAAGCATGTTCATCTTCAATCAACCTGATATTAAACTTTCATTCTTTATTCTGCAATTCAGACATAACTCAAAAACAACACCCATTATCATTCTTTAATCCACTTTAAAATAAAACTGGGAAATATAAACTGAAGAGATAACCACTATTTAGACGGATATTCAAAGGCAGCATTGTGGACAATACACCGTTTGTTTGATCAGGTCGGCCCTGACGCCGACTATCTCATGTACTATAGCTCAGCGGTCTCCAACCTTTTTTGCGCCACGGAGGGGTTTCATCTTAGACAGTATTTTCACGGACCGGTCTTCATTTGCTCGATAATCGTTAACGACGCCAGGACAGCTGTAGTCTAATAATAATCATCCGCAGTGGTTTTATGTAAAATGTAGACATCAACAGACAATAAACAAACTTTTTTTCATAAATTGATAATCAACATCTCTATTTCGTCTCTGTAAACGAAATAATTATAAGAATTACATTAAAACTCGATTCAAGTTACTGCACTGATGTTTATTTTGAAATTTCGTGACTTACAATCACTGCATTCAACGCAGGAGAAATTTTGATCAATTCCAATAGAAAGGTGAACAAGTCAATCAAATAATAATAATTACAATAATGAGAATTAGTGGATGGGGACCGCTGACCTAGGGGTAACGGGAGACAAGGACACCTGAAGTGTGTTCCATATGTCTGGTCTACTCTGCAGTTTGGTTTGGTTTCGGTCACAGCAGAAAATCGCTTCACAAAGACAGGAGGTTGGAAATGGAAGCAGGGTTTTCGATACTTTTTGGGCGATCTCAGGATAATCTGCCTCAACTTTAATCCAGAACACTGGTGCGTTTATGGGCGCTTCATTGTGTGTGTGTTGATAACCTGTCACGTGACCGAGACCCGTCAAGCGGGAAAGACGCATGACGTCATTCCACACAGACGTCACTTTTCAAATTTAACGTCTTTCAGACGTCACAGAATAAAGCTGTATTTCCTGGACCTGTATTTCCTGATGAGGTATCTGCAGTGTCGGAGCAGGTACTCCTTGGAGGGCCGACACAGTTTGAGGGACCAGAAGTCGTCCAGACGCATTTTAGGAGAACAAGACTTCCCAGGGTTTCCACCAAACAAGTAGTGCACCTGAGAAACAACAAATTGAACACATTTTAAAATGTCTAAATAAAGACGTTTATGGTTGTGCACATTAAACCTTTTACACGTTAGAAATTTCTACTTCTGATCTGATCACGGTCTGATGAGATTAAAAGCAAGATAGGCTTCATTAAAAACTTCTCCCTCAAAACTGAGTCACAGAGAACAACAACGGAACTTGTTCATCCTAGTGACCTCTAGTAACCTGCTGTGGGCTTTATTATTACTGCATTAAAAACGTAGCAACACGTCAAACATGAAAGACATTGATTTTTTTTTCTCCCCATTTGTTGTCAGAATTGATCTGATTTTTTTTTGGTGAGCGATGGAGAAAATACAACTTTTACAAACACAGAAATGCATGATTTTCTCAAGTTGGTATCGATTACCATCAACCTGTTTGGAGTGTAATTTGTGAAAGTTGTACTGAGCACAGTGTGTGTGAGTGCAAGCTGTGTGTGTTACCTTGTGCATCTCGTCGTAGACCAGCTGGTGAGCGAAGCGTGGACATGGCTCCTCCTCCTGAAGAGCCTTGCTGGAGTTTTCCTTCACGGCCTGATCGTTCTTATACACACATGACCTGAGGCGCAACGTGAAGACGAGAAAGCAAACGCATTTTGTTCGACGCTGAACATGAAGCCCTCAAAGAAAAGGTGCTGAACAATTCAGGTTTTCTTGCAGCGTTAAACGAGCACACACACACACACACACGAGGCTACGCTAGTCTGAAAGTAGTTTCGCTGGACGCTGAGTCCGAGAACAGCTAGTGAAATAGATGAACTGGAACCATGACAGATACAGCCTGTTCTCACAGCCACTGATCCAAACATCACATTCACAGAGACACGGGGAACACGCAGTTCCTGGTGCAGCGCTGACAGGTCAAGAAGCACTAACGCTGTGCAGTGGTGACATTTGTTTAAAACCAGTGAAGAGAACGTTGTTAGCATGTATCTACAATCTGTTGTGGTGACAAAGAGCTCGTGTGTGTAAGAAAGTAGTTCCTCCGACTGTCTGCTTATTGTCATAGCGATCACAGAAGCCTGTGTGTGTATGTGTGTCTCCCTTTCTCTCGCCTACCAGTTGTTGCGGGCGATGTCGTAGATCCAGAAGGAGTTGCGGACGTTCTCCTCGCGTTTCTCCTTGTCTTTGCTGAGACCCGACAGGACGTGGATCTCATTGAGCTCGGGATCAATGGTGGCTCTCTGAGTGAAGCCCGTCATCGGCACTGAGGAGGCAAAAAACAGCAACGATAAAACAACAGGAATAGAATTTATTTATTCCTCAAGATCAGATCTGACTCAAATCAGATTTTGAGTTGTTGAGTTGTCAGTCATTTCTGCTAGCAAGGAGGGAAAATACAAGCCTGGAAAAGATAAAGATGCTTTCACCTCACAGTCAAAGTAGTTAAAAAGTAGAATCAACACACAGCTGGATAGAAAAAAAAATTACAAACAGAAAACACAAACTTCGGCTCCAATCTGACACTGGATGAGAGGTAAAAGAGACTGTAATATAAGTATGTATTTTCTACTTTAATTATTTACAACAATCTTCAAACATTAATGGAAACAATATGTTATTGACTCTAATGATACAGTCCCGTTGGCTACCAGACTCAGTGATTAAGGTGTGACTAAACCGAAGGGTTTGACCTCATCTGGGATGGTTCTGTCTGAAGCACCCGGTTTTCCTTGGCTGTGACGACTGTTAAACAATAAAAGACAACAATTCCTGTAATTCCAAACTAGTCACTGAAAGGAGCAGAAAAAAAAGCAGCTGCAAAAACCACGACCATCAAGGGAGAGAGAGAGAAAAGTTTGGAGGCGATTCTGCAGGCGTCAGTGGGCCACAAACAAATACAGAGGAGAGGAAATCAGCAGCAAAAACAATCAAAGCATTGATTAAAACCTGAGAAATACGACAGATCGGTGCAGCTTCACGCTATGATTTGCCTGACTGTTAACATTCCAGCTGAGTTCAGCATGGGTTCATAGCACGTTTTGACATTTTCAACATACAATATGCAGATTTTTATACATTAGAAAGATAAAGTGTAAATCTTTCAATGTATATCTGTATGTATATGTGAATGTTTGACTGAATCTCTCTTCTACTGCTCTATCCTACTGCCCTCTATCTTATTCTTCCATTTTCTCTGGATACTGCTGCCTCAATCATGAAGATTTTCCCCGCTGTGGGTCGAATAAAGGATTATCTTATCTCTCATTTAACGCTCTGTTCAGGGACCCACACAGTGGATCATCTCACTCGATTTATTTATCCCCAGTTGAGTTGAATTCCAGTTAAATTCCTAATATTGTACTCAGTCATTCATAAATATTAAAAATAATTCTGCTTTAACTTTGCTTTGGACTCTTCTTTTATAAGTTCACATTAAACATAATACTTTATCTCAATTAAAAGTACAGAAATAAATATATATGAAACACAAAAACAATTTATTACTTGGGCTTTTGACTTGTCGAAAAGTTAATTTGAAATCCTGAGTTGGAAACTCATCACGATGAACAACAGGACATTTTTCAACTCATCACGATGCAGCAGTGAAACACAAAACTAACCAAAACGCTGCTATGATAAGGAAATAGTTTAAAGCATGTTCTTCAGGAAAAACAACACGTCCTGTCAGACGACAGACCATAAACGTGATTCACGGACTCCACCTCCGAGTGCCGTGGACGTTAACCTGATACTTCTGAACTTCCAACGCTGCGACCTGACACCGGTGACATCATCTGCATTAAATTTGACTAAACGTCCTGGCAGAAGTCAAACAGCAGGCTGGGCAGCAGATGTCATTTCTCCTTTAAATAGTTAGTGGGGTTAAAGGTCAGCTCACGAGTACCATCAAGAGAGATGCGGCTGATCCTGATCAACATGTGACAGCGATTATGAGACGGAACACAGTTTAAACAGCTTTCATTCTTTCCTGCCAAAACACATTCTGTTCTTTCCCGCTCTGCTGCACTCACACGCCCTATCCTTCCACTTTCTCCCTTCGTACTATCACAACTTCCAGGTTCTCTCTTTCTGGTCGCTGACAGGACAGACGTGAGCAGACGGACACTTTGTTCCAGTGTGTTTGAGGCAGACCTAAATCTAAATCTGTCTGATGGAGCAGGAAGCGTCTGACCGCAGTCAGTGCTTTTTAACCAGGTAATCTGTCACATCTCCTCTGGCGTGGGGACAGGAAGTCCACCAACACAGACAGACTATAAATGCAGCACAGAAGTCTAATTTGTCTGACGCGGGCGAAGGACGCCACAGGGGAGCAAACCAAAAACTCAACCACAAGATTCTGGTGCTGGAAAATTAAAGACAAAGGGGTTTTGTAAAACACTGGAATGAGCATCTAAACAAAAAGATGAATGCTCCAGTTTGTGAGCACAGAAGAACCTTCAAATCCCAAAATAAATGTCCAGGATGTGAAACACAAAGTCACCAATGACCCATCTAAAACTCTGAAGTCTTACCCATGCCTGAGTCCTTCTTGGTGCCGTCTGATATGATCTCGACGTGGTCCCCGTCCACGTCGTAGCTGAAGAAATCATTAAGGTACGTCTTTGACCTCTGACCTCCAAACACGTACAGATAGCGGTTTCTCTGTTACAGAATGAGAATCAGAATTTAAAAGTGAGCAACGTCAAAGTTTACTGTAACTTATGGAAACTGTTCAGAGGTGGAGGAACTCTGGGATGCGTGTTCAGCCAGGCAGACTACACTCACCGTGTGGAACAGCATACAGTGTCCGATTCGGGACTGGACGTCCTCCGGCCCGGCGTTACACGAGTCTTCCCGCAGGAGGCTCCACGTTCCAGCCTGGCAGTGGTACGCGTACAGGCCGCTGAACTGAGGCTCCGACGTCCGACTGTCCTCCACGCTGCCGTTACACGTCAGGATGCGGCCGCCAAACGTGTAGATCATGTGCTTCTCCGAGTCCATGCACATCTGTAGGAAAAGTCAACATATAAGACACGAGATCCAAGACAGAGCATCTGAATGCATGAAATGGAGGTCGTTTATTTTGGTTTCATTTTAGAAATCACCAAATAAATTTTATTGAATTCATACATGAATGTTTTAAGACTTTTCGCTTGCTAGCAAGTCTTCAAAGCCCAAAAATCACAGTTCCTTTAAAAGTCTCCATCAACTAATCATGTATCAGAAATGCTGATAACACTGATAACAATTCAAAACTGACATGAAAAAAACATTTATATTCATTTACACATTTAAACTAATTTCATTAGCAAATAAAATAAACCAGGTTAGTTGTCATGTGTGGGTTGTTCAGACTGGTCTCTTATCTCTATAACTTAGTAACACATGGAACAGAGTTGCAGCTACCTGGTGGTCAAACACGAGCTTCGGCCCCCCGTCGGCAGCGGTGTCCTCGCTCAGCAGCGTCCAGGTGTTCGCGTCGATGTCGTAGCGGTAGAAGTCGCTCTTCAGAGATTTGCTGTTCCTGACGCTGGAGTCCAGATAGCGGCCCAGAGTGTAGATCTGACGCCGCTGGGAGTCGATGCACATTTTGTGACACGAACGAGCGCTGGGACCGCTCTGATTGGAGGGGGAGCGTGGCGGGGTGTAAGAAACACAAATTACTTACAGGAAAGGTGGTCATTACGCAAAACGGGCTCTTCTACACCTCAGTAACACATGTAGTTAGTACTTGTTAGCTTAATCTTTATGAATGGATCATGATTTATTTGATGCCATTGAATAAATGTATTTTACTTTAAGAAGAATTTGTAAAAAAAAAAAAAAAGAAAAGAAAAAGACTAAAGAATAGAAATCTGCTCTTATTAACAAAATTTTAATCATAAAGGCTGTTTATTGATAAATGCCAAACTAAAATATTTTATTCGTAACGCCCAAAGTTCAATTCTGTTTACAGAATAAAATCTGGTCATAAAAATATTAAAACAAATAAACAAAGTCTTCGTTACAGAAAAAGCATTCTGAAGATCTGTTGTACAAAAGGACTCTTTAGAACATATGATGGTCTTCTCTCTCTGCAGACGTCGTGTCTTCAGGCCCACTCACCTCCTTCTCCGTGTCTCTGGAGATGCAGGCCCACTGGTTCTCCTGAACGCTGTAGGCCCAGAAGTCAGCCAGGTCCTGTGTGCCGTCCCAGCCTCCGAACAGGTACACAGTCTCTGTGGAGGACAGACGGAGCTCAACACCACAAGGCAGGCATAAAAATAACAGCAGTCCAACATCAGGAACCAGATCAGTCACTGTTTTTGGTAGAAATGATATTACATGGAAAATAATTGACTATTAGGTGTAGTGGAGTCACAGAAAACCAACAGAGCCAACATTCATGATATGCACGCTTCAATAACTGAATAATTGATTGACAGGAGTGTTTTCAAAATAATAACAGTATGGGGTTCAGTTCGTGAGGTCATTCATTCCGTGTAAAAGCAGGTATCGACCAGGTGGCACTTTGTTTAGGGATGAAACCAGGTCATATTTACCCATGTGCATGTGCTGTTCAGGAGAACAGCACACTTATTGATTAAAATGTTGACTGGAGAAGGGGAAACAGTTCAGGAAACGATGGGGCCGCTCAGTTAAAATGATTTCCAATGCTTTAGAATGAAAAGTAAAACCAGGAGGAGACGGACAACAACCGTTTCAATGGATCGAAGGAAAGTCAGAATGGAAAAGTCTCAGGGTGACTAAAGACAGTCGGAAGACACCTGTGAGTACTGGGATAATTAGAAGATGTGCAAGAAGCGCCCACAAAGTCCCACTGTTAAAAAAAAATGAGCCGAAGAGGATACAGTTTGCCAAAGATCACATTGAACGGCTTAAAGACAAACGGAGAAACAGAAACTATGAAAGATTGAGTCAGATTGTTTTTTTTGGGTCTCAGTTTGTCAGACGAACCCTACAGTCCACTCTGATGACAGTGAAGCATGATGGGGCAACCGTTGTGATATGAGGGTATTTGTCTTATGATGGTGTCGGGCCTATTTATTGTATACCAAGGATCCATTTACATACATTAAAAAAAGAACTTGAAGAGGCTATGCTGCCTTTTTACTGAAGAGGAAATACCAACAAAATGAAAAATGACAGATCTCAGCAAAAGCAGTTATACAACTAAATATTAGTTTAGTAATTCACAGGAATGCTAAATCCTAAAGATTATTCAGTTTATACTGTAAATATTTGACTTTTTGAACAAGAGACTATTTTTTTATAACAACCTAATATTTATTTTTCTTCAGTTTATGTAAAGCAATTAAAATAATCTATTCATTTTTCTTCACGTTTTGATTTAGAACATAATGTGGTGCATTGTTGTGTGCTCTAATGCACGGAAAAAAAGACGACTACAAGGATTGCGAGATTTGCTCACGTAAATAAACATTATTGGCTTCAGCGAGCTCGATTAATAGATTCAGTGTTTCTACCCAAACCACAATAAGGCCCGTCACACATATAAGGGATGAAATAAGACTTTAAGACTCATGGCAGTAGAGAACACTCCCAGTGTGTATGGGAAACTTTGAAGCTAATGACATATTAAACAAAAGATAGGAAGATGCAGTAGCTTTGAGCCAATTCTCTATTCCTCTTCCCAAGCATCGCCTGAAAAACGCTGGCTCAGTCACTTTGTATTGAAGTTAAACCGTTTTAATGTCATAAACAAGCCCAAATAAACAACAAGTACAGTAATCCCTCGCTTATACGCGCTTCAAGATGCACGTCGGTAGTCACACGATACCATATGCGTATGCTAGCGTATGTTATTGGCTGACAGCATCCGTGTGTGTGCTATGTTCTCAGACTCACGGAACGCAGTGTACTTCAGCGTATTACCTTAAAATTTACCTTAAAATATTTTAAATATTAAAATATTATATATTATCGAAATATTAATTTAAAAATATTATTAAAATATTATTTACCTTAAAATATTTTCTACATACATCTGGAATAAAAAGAAGACCACACATCATTTACAAATTGGTCATTTGTCTCAGAAAAACTTGCCAGTGTCAGAGACCACAAAACGTTAAGGAAAATGGGACTTTAGGAAGTTATGACTGTATCAGAAACTTTTGCCATTAAAAAGAGAATCCAGCCTGAAAACACGCTGCAAAAGCCAGAAAGTTACAGATGACTCACTGATGATAACCGGTGGGTTTGTTTGGGGTTGAGGATCAATAAATAAAATTTCTACATTCTCTCTCAATCCATTCATCATTAATGTGAATGGCTGTGCAGTATTGTTAGACAAAGCTTCATACGCAAATGAAAATCGGTCAGGTACAAACGAAAAGCCTTGTTTGAACAGAAAACAGAATTAGAAAGACTCCTGTTCAGTCGAGTCTGGGCTGAGATGAAACAGAACACAAGAAGGGATCATTTGAATATGAAAGAGACCTTTATGTGCTACAGAACATGTTTTATAACTACCATTAACTGTATATGAGTCACAGAAAAACTCATGACTGGTGGTGACTAAGAACAAACATTTTCAAAACCCAAATAAAGCATTTAAGCTCTGCCCTTTGGACACACAGGGGAAGAAGATCATAATAACTTAAAATGGAAATAATTACTCAGAACATAAATTATATGTGGATAAAATGAAGGATGGACATCTAGGACCTACCAGTCCATGAGGAGGAGGAGGATTACTGCTGTAACCAATAACGACCGGACTTAAATTACATTATCTATGGTGGTTAGATAGATGTATACTTAGTAACCGTGGTGGAAAATTGTGTAATGTAATTGGTATTGATTTTAAATCATTGCTTTTGTTTTAGTTACTGATTGTAAAAGATTATCCTTATAATTAACAATGCACTAAACGGCCTCAGTCAACTGGGAAAGGCTCCGGCGACGGCGGATGAAGCGGTTCTGAAGATGAATGAATGAATGAATGAATGAATACAGGTTGGCGAGTCATTTATCTACTTGAACGATCAATGACACACACACACATCAATGTGAGTGTGTGGCCAGAGAGAAAGGACAGAGGGGTGTCATGCTTCATGTTTCACACACTGCCACACACACACACACACACAATGACGGCTTTTGTTTTTAAATGTCTAATGGGGAAGTCCACCACCAACAATGTCGCCAGTTCATAAGAAAAAAAACAATCATTGTGTGTCTCTATCAAAAAGTGGTGATGTTCAAGGTCTCAGAAATGAAACGCCCGCAGGACTGTTTTCTTTTGGATGAGAAGGGCTGCGAGTGGGACGGAGGGCTGATTTGATTAAACAACAATAGAACTTTGTACTCTGACTAGACGTAGGAAGATATGAGTCACAGCTTTGGCCAAAATGCAAAGTCGTAGCGCCGGCTGCGTGGAACTCACCAGTCTGGACGTCGATGACCATTTGATGTCCTCCCCTCATCCCTGGTCTGTTGTCGTCAGCGTCACCTGAAAAAAGGAGGAAGAACAAGACAAGGAGGGTGTGTGAGCACAACGAGCAGATTCATTGAAGGAGAGGATAATAGGAAATGAACAAAATGATGGCAGGAGAAGAGGGAGGTGACAAAGGAGGGAAGTTTCATTGCTTTAGCAGCAGGACCACTCAGACGGTACAGCGTGGTGAAATGTTTGACGGATTAGGAATGTCTCCCATTTGAATAAATGGTCTCACTGTTCACGTCGTCTCGGTTGATTTCTTGGGCGCTTGTACCTTTGTTGCATTTTGGGATGATCTGACTCCACCTGGGCTTGTACTCCTGCTGGCTGATATACTGGTTAAACAAGCCATCTAAGCGAGGACAGAAGAGCACATCTTTAACACAAGCAACAACCAAACAACATAAAAAACTGACGTGTATAATCCAAACATCCATAAATCAAACTGAAGACGTGTCAAACTTGGGAGTTTTCTGTTGTACGTACCCCGCACAGCTTTGTCTATGAGTTCTTCACAGGCGTCAAAGTCTCCTTGCAGCACCAGCCGGTCGTGCAGGTGTGTGAGCATCGGGTGCTCCAGCGCTATTCGGGTTTTCTTCTGCAGCGACTCGAAGGCCTCTGTGTAATTGTGTTGTCGGAAGTGCTTGAGGCAAAGGCGAATGGCTTCCTGTTCTCTGTACTACAAGGACACAAAGGAGAGGAAACGTATCTCCACTCGGTGATCACATTTATAATCGATCTTCACTAAATAACACAGACTTGTTTCAAGTGGATCAGAGGGAAGTTATATTTTCATGCAAACATTAAGGTTGAGAGTACAATCTGAAATCAGGAAAATCACTCCAAGACCCAAGACACATTTTTTTAAGAACTTGAAATACCAGAACAGCAAGAATTTGTCAGATATTTGGCAGAAAAACCTTGTAGTCCTGGTTTGCATAGTGTTCAAACTGGCGTTTTTAATTATACCAAATAAAACGCATATGGATGAGGACATTAGTTCATTGGACAGCATTTGTGGCATATGTCGAACATGCTAAATTTTAAACCAATTCTGGGCTTTTGGCTGTGAGTGTGTGTCTGTGGTTCCACTGGTAGAGAATTCAATATGAGCTAAAAGACAAGTAGAGCTTTTAAACAGTGGCATACGGTTCACATCCTGTTTTCAGTAATCGGTTCGTACTGCAGAGTTTGTTGGGAAGCAGTCAGAGACCCATCTGTTCAGGGGGGGGTAGAACCCAAACGGCTTTGAGCAGAAGCTCCGTCCAATATTAGTTTACCAAAAGACTCCTGACTTAATGTTTTCATGACGGGGTTACGAATGGAAGCAAACTGTAGTGATTTCATCCTGCTTGAGGGCATTTGTTGCAGACAGTGGAGGTACTTATTGCAGGGGTACTCCTTCCTACCCAGTCCACCCAGTGCTCACCTTGCTGTACCAGTTAAGGCAGGGCTGCACCACGTCAGGATCTTCAATACCATGCAGCTCAATGTACCAGATGCTGAAGTTAAAACTAGGACCCCAAGACATCAGAGGCACTGAGACACAAAAAATATGTGGACAAAGAGGAGAGTGATGTAAAAAATAAAATTAAAAAAAGACCAATTCCTTGAGCCTGCATCTTCTCAGCTGCCCACCCGTCCATTGGTTCTCACCTATTTTTACAAATCTGCAGGGAAACATCTGCTCGTCAATCTTGTGCTTTTTAAGGTGAACGTTTCCTTGTTGTAGTCATTCTTAAGGCCACTGGAAGAGAAGAAAAACAACTTTACAAACTGTTTCATGGGTTGAGATGCAGACAGCACCCATATCCTGGCAAACTCTGTAGAACCTTACAACCAAATCATCCTTGTTAAAAAAAGAGCCAGAGAAATAACTGGACGGTCTAAGCCACCTATTACTGAGAGCCTCCAAAGGCTGAATGCAGTTCTGTAGTTTTCAGGAAAACCTAAACACTGAACAAAAAAATACTAAAAAAAGCCAAAAATATCATTTCTAAAGGATCAGTATCACCTGGGCTGCCATAAAGGTGTAAAAAAAAAAAAAAGGACTTTGATTTTGCCAATACACAGCAAATTATTACTGTTTTTCTAAACAACACTTCCAGCACTGTGTGATCGTAACACTTTAATGCAAAGTTAACCAGTTCCAGTTCTATTGTTTAGTATAAGTGGTTGACTACTAAACAATGTCATTTTCTATTGTTTGATGTAAGAGTTGTACTTATTAACAAGCAGCTACTTAAATCCACCTTTCGTGCCTCTGAGCATTTAAGTTGTTGATGATTTTCTATCAACTAAACCATCACTGACTGTCTGGTGTCAGGGGCAAACATTACAGCATTGCTGTGGGCACATTTTGTTTTCCTAAACTTATGCATCCAAAAACTTCAATTTACAGCCAAAAAAACAGTCCAAAACCCTGAAACCACAAATCTCTAGAAATAAAAAAAAATAAAATTTTTTTTTTTTAAAACATCGATTCACCACAGCAAAACTGAGGAAATACCTCATGATTTTCGTTTTGAGAGAGAAGCTTAAATGACTTTGCAGCAGTCTGTTCTCCATCAGTCAATTCTCTGCTCAGCCCCTGACCTCCTGCTGCAGGTGAGGCTCTTCCATTAATTCACTTTCACTGACCTTTTAAAGTCATTACATGCTGACATGGAAGAAAATCAATAATGGATGTACTTTTTCCTCATCGCTGGCTGTCCCACAGCTGAACTCGACCCACCAGCTAAACAGTACCAAAAAAAAAAAAAAAAGCCTTTTGCTTTTATTCCCAGTGCCAGATCCCAGTGTCCCAGTTTGTAAAACACTGGAAAAACAGCGCAGAAACAAACCCATGTCTTATTGCTGCGGCTCACTGGTCGTTACGTTCTCCATGTGGAGAAATGCCTTTAAGGTCACAACGACCAGGCCAAATGAGCTAAGGGACATCACTTCCTGTCAGTTATCTTCCTGTGCGAACGGACGAGTGTAAAGCAGCAGCATCTCACCTGGACAAAAGCTCTGTCATGTTCTCTTCACTCATCCCACCAAACACTTTAAACTTCTTCAGGTTGCAGACATGAGTCTTCTCGTACTTCCCGAAGGTGATGCTCTGAACAATCGCCGGCCTTTCCAATTTCAAGATTAAAAACTGAAAGAGAGAGAAGTGAAATGGATTGAAGAACTAGAACATAACACCAGCAGTGTGTGTGTGTGTGGGGGGGGGGGCTCGATCTACTGCATCAGGTGAGTAGATTACACAACCTATTCACATGGTCTTCAACAGATCACAAGTAGTCCTGATCCTGACTAGAAAGAGAAGATTTGCCATAAACCCTGATACCAATGTTTTATATCAAGAATAAACTCATTAACTAATGAGTTTTGTTATGAATTTCATTTTCAAAACGTATCATCAATAAAAACCAGGCTGTACTGACTTTGGCTTCTCCTGTCATAACAGTCATTTCTTTTTGCTTCAGTTTATGATTCAGCCCAAATGTTCCATCACGCTGGGATGACTCACATCTACGCTCATTATTTACAGACCACTGCCTGTAATTTGGCACGCCCTCTTTTGAAATTTTATTAATGGAGGAGAAATAAAATATATCGGCCATTTAATTTCTGGTGTGCGTTGGCAATGACGATGTGAGCCGGTATATGTGAGCTGTTGAACAACGAATGCAGTACTGCAATTTGTCTGTTATGAATAACATGAGCAAATGTTGGAAGTTCCCCTGCAAACAGTGAACCTGGGTTTTCCCTACAAATGCTGTTAGGCCCACAGACAAGTCATTATTGGCGGCCGACAGTCTGGTGACGGCCACCAGAGGCTTAAAAGGTGTGGTGAACTTGAGCCTATCCTAGCTGACTATGGACGAGAGGTGGAGTACACTCCGGACGAGTCGCTGGTGCATCGCCGAGCCACATGAACGACAAACAAGCACTCAAGCACACTCTCACAACTAGAGTATTTTTGATATGATCAATCCCCGTAAACTGCATGTTTTAGTCTCTAAAGAGTTAATACATTTTTTAAAAACACTTTAAAAGAATTATAATTGAAAATTTGATCTGTACAATGTGATTTCTCTGATTTAAACTGTTGCAGAAGCAAAAAGTCACTAGTGTGTTCGGTGAACTAAAGCCCATCAAACAAAAGATTCAGGGCTAGGAACTACAGCAATTAATGAGAAATAAGAAATAAATTAGTCTGGTTAAAAAGTTAACTAAAATCAAATTAATATACTACATGGTATTAAATATATATTTTCTGCAACCCCTCTGCTGATCGAAGCCACCGAAAGAGTGCAGAGGTCAAAGCCATTCCCTTCACCAGAGAGTTGTTCAGTGTGTTTGTGTGTTCGTGCTGGAGTTCACTGCCTCACTTGGGTGAATACATTCACCCAAAGAGTCTGTGAAAGGAATTATTGAACCGGAACACGCATGATAATGCTATCCACGCGCTGCACTGCACTGAGCTCCACCTACTTCTTCAATCACATTAACGACACATTTAACAGAGATTTTCCTGACATTCTAGATCTCAGGCCTGAGCAGGGCTTTGGGCTTTCAGTAGACTTGGCAGACACCCTGATTACTGTGTTAACTTTGTGTCATTACTTCTAAAATGTTGCACTTTGGCTTTCATTTGACAAAGTTTTAAGTTTAAACAAGTCTGGAATTTAAATCCACTGAACCTTTCATGCACGTTGCACATTGACAGAAGTTGTTTTTACTATTGTGCTGTTACATTGAGTGAAACATTTCAAGACAGAAAATGACGTGAGCTTTTACCAAGGCTGCAGATAACTAACAAATACCAATTCATTTGTGTCATTTTCATTTAATTTACTGTTAACTATTAATGAATGAAACCACTGAAAATGTCAATTCCAATTACAAACATCCTATTGTGCTGTAAGCATACAGTATAAAGTATTCAACTCACATTTGCAATTTCCTCCGGGATTAATAAAGTATCTGTGTAGGTATGTATTTAATTTACACTGGGATTGTTGGTAAAATACACTATTTATTAAGTGTTTGTTACAATCAATCCCCACAGGAACATTTTATCATTTCACACTTATCTTGTTGACAATAAATCAAAGTACAGCAGCATTTTTGATGACTAGTCACGAAATCAGCATCTGAAGCTCTGTGTATCAATCAATCAGCCTTTATTTATATAGCCCTTAATCTCATCAACAGACCTTTCAAAGCGGTTTAACCGACAATGGAACCCAACAGAACCCTCCATAGCAAGCATAAGCGAAAGTGGTCATTGAGGAAGAGACTCCAGGCAGGACCCAGACTGTGGAGGTGGGTCATCCGCCTTGAATGTGTGTGTGTGTGTGAGAGAGAGCGAGAGCGAGAGCGAGAGAGAGAGAGAGAGAGAGAGAATTGTAGAAACCTATGACATGCCACGAATGTGATGCCTGCAAACTGATGCTATTAGTTACTGTTACTGTAGGTGTGTTCTCTTCAGCACATGTTTCATCCTTCCTCCTGAAGACAAACTGCTAATCCATTATGGTACCCTTAAAGACAGGAGACACAGCTGGAGGTAGCAGAGATGAAGATGCTGAGGTTCTCTCTGGGAGTGACCAGGAAGGATAGGATCAGGAATGAGTACATCAGAGGGACAGCACATGTTAGAGGTTTTGGAGATAAAGTCAGAGAGACCAGACTGAGATGGTTTGGACATGTTCACAGGTGAGATAGTGAATATATTGGTAGAAGGATGCTGAGTTTTGAACTGCCAGGTAGGAAGCCTAGAGGAAGACCAAAGAGGAGGTTTATGGATGTGGTGAAAGAGGACACGAAGGTAGTTGGTGTGAGAGAAGAGGATGCAGAAGACAGGGTTAGATGGAGGACACTGATTCGCTGTGGAGACCCCTGAAGGGAAAAGCTGAAAGGAAAAGAAGAAGACAGGAGAAAAAAATACTATGGGACTCTCTGGTTAAAGTAAATCTAAGAGTTTTGGATCA
This sequence comes from Antennarius striatus, assembly GCF_040054535.1. Taxonomy (NCBI): domain Eukaryota; kingdom Metazoa; phylum Chordata; class Actinopteri; order Lophiiformes; family Antennariidae; genus Antennarius; species Antennarius striatus. Next base: position 13,064,526 of record NC_090797.1, on the reverse strand, counting down.
ATGTTTTAACAACACCTGATTCATCGGTGTCTCTTGTATAAGGGATGATATTAAAGGAGTTGAATTATTTAGAGACTGCAGTAAAGAGTACAACCAGCATTTTAGATGCCTGCTGATGTGATTAAGCGCTATACAAATGAAGGTTGACTGATTGATAGATAGTTGGGTGGCGGGTATTAGTTATTTAAGCCGATCTTACGCACCGTGGTTACAATATAATCATTCTTTTGTTGAATAGTGTTGCCCCTACCTGTGGGGGGTAGTTGCTCTCTGAAGACCACCTGGAATACTGATCGGTAGGTTTGTCCACCAAGATATTCCTTAAAAACACCAGAACAAAAAGTAGAATCCATGTCAGAGACAATCAGAACAGGGATGTGTGACACCAACTCTGTGTGTAAATAAACAAACAGCAACACTACTCACAATAAACAAAACAACACAAGTGACTCCAATGGGATGGATATATGACAGCAACGCTTAAGCTAGTAGCTTGTTAGCCCGCTAACATTACACATGAACTGTCTTGAGTGCTGAACGAGCAACAGGCGAATACGTACCTACACATATAAATAATAGTGTACTGGCGTGATTTTTAGTGTTTTCTGACCACAAATGTGACAGTCTGTTCATAAAACCGGTTTCATATAGCATGTACACAAGCTTGTTAGCTATCGTTGCTAAAGCAGAGCGCTTAGATAAGAGCAGCTAACGTTAGTTACCTACTTAAAACTGGAGTTTGTGTACGCTCCTTTTAATCACGCTGAGGTACCGGATTGCAAAGCGCTGAATCAATTTCTGTATTAAATGAGTTTTATGTAACATCAATGTCTTAAAATGCAAACATTTATGGTACTATTGCTAAATATAAGTAATAAGACGTAAACATCCAAAGAAATATCCTTAAGAGAAGAAAACTAATGTTGACATATTACATGTGGCATCTACAGTGGCATATAAGCGCTGGTCTGACAACTGATGGAACAACCAGGTATTTGTAAGTGACGTCTAGGTACTGTCCTATCGAAAACAAAAACGTTTCAATAACATGATTTTCATCTAAACCTCAATGGGTCAACTGTTAAATTGCTGTCAGAGGACTCGGTACCCAAAACAAACGCCCCAAATCCCGTTCGCAAAGCTAATGCTAGCTGTCTGGGATGGTAGCAGAGACAGTCGGGTCGCCAGGAATAAACACCAGCGCAGCGGGACCAGCTGTAACCGTAAAACATAATGTACGTACCGGGACGACTAAAACGAACATTACTTACTCGGGTAAATATGTAGAAGAGTAGGAGCTCCATTTAAAAACGCTGAAAGTAAGGACACTGCTTTCAGGAGCGACAGCCATCTTGTTGCAGAAAATAACAAGCAGTGGGCGGTGAGCATGGCGCGAGCGGGGACGGCCCTTAAAGAGACAGTACCTGGAGTCACAGGGGCGGACACGCGCTGCGGTCTTCACAGACAGAGGGTTCGAACCCACACTTGGTTATTCCCTTTAATATTTGAACCTATGCTGAGAAAAAGAGAGACCTGATCCATTAAACAGACCTAAAGGCTTTTTTTTTTTTTGGCACCTATTATAAATGATTACATGTCTGATATCAATATGATGCAAATGAATTTGGGGTACAGAAGTCTGGAACTCGAATGCATCCACGCCTGAGGTTAACTTTGTATAAGTTTTATGGGATATGAATTATTACAGTGTGAGCAATCAGCAGCCAGACCGTTTCATTTTAATATCAACCACAGATCTGTGTTTGTTCACTGCAGCGGAGACACACATCTTGTGTTGTCTTGCCCTATCAAGATCTGAACCCACGGGGTCCCGTCTGACACAAAGATACGCTCGTCATTTAAAGACCTCCTCTGTGTGACCTCAGCATCGACGGAAGCGTGGATGAATCATCTGGTGACGAATGTGAACACACGCAGTTTCCCGTTAACTGGACCCCTTTTACCAAAACCTATTGTATTTTGTCTTGCTTCCACCTCCTTTGCACCACCCCTTTCATTTATGTTAAAACACTGATTTTTTTTGTTTTTTCAAACCTTTTTTTTTTTTTTTTTTTGCTTTCAGGCTTCTCTCCTGAATTTTAACCTCTACCTACATCCCTACTCACAGTCACCTAAGAAACAAGAACACAAATCAATAAATCTCACAAAAAATCCTGACTGTTCTGGATCAAAATTTACTGTTTTGTGCAATAGATCTATGGTGGATTCAAAGAAAACTGTCGATTAGAATTCTTCTTTTTTTCCTTTCAGCTTTTCACTTCAGGGGTCGCCACAGCGAATCGATCTGTATTATTAGAATTAAAAACCTTTAATAATCTCCAAGGGGAAAATTGGTTTTTGTTAGTCACTCTGCAGTAGAACATAACTCAAAAAAGTGAGACTAGAGTGGATGAATTAAAATTAAAAAGAGCAAGGAGATTACAGATAAATAGAAGAATAAATAGTTATATATAAACATATATTGTATATACAGGTATATAGAGGTATATAGACTAATTGAACAAAAGATTAACTTTTTTTTCATTTGACGCTTTACATCTCTTATGTTGTTTTAACTGCCCCTGCTTTCACCAACATCCATTTGTTAATCAGCAGGAAAATGTGAAACATAGGAAACCACATAACCTCAAATTTTTAATCCCTGACATTTTGTTGTAGGTAGATATCAATATTCAGATCCAGAAATGTTTTGTTCATTAACATTACAACATTGTTCAGCAGTTAAATAAATATCTGGGGGGGGGGGGGTGAATTATTAGCACTTTCGCTTCACAGGAAAAAGGTCCAGAGGTCCTGACCTTGTGTGTTCCATAGGATTCTCTCTGGGTTCTTTAGGTCTTAGAAATTACCCCACAAGCAAATTGTTCAAAGGTTTTGAATTAAGTTCTTATTTTTTATTTCCAGATCATTTCTTTTCAGAGTTTTCATATTTACATTACATTTGCTTGTTTTTTAATATTTCTCTCGTCTTCTGCATTGATGATCATGGAGAATTCCAAAACTTGACTGATGGGATGAACATAACACAGAAAAGTGCTCCTTACATTCTGGATCATTCAGTATGAAGGACTGGTCAAACGAACCAAATTGTATCCGAATATTTTGAGTAACATTATAAGGGTCAGACTATCAGGGAATGTTGCTTTTAGAATCACATGATGGGAAGACGAGCCGCCTCATTGGAGGTTTAAGTGCTCTGTGATTACTCTCTATTTTTATATACAGGGTGTGAATTGTTTTTAATTTGGTTTATTTTTATTACACATGCCATTGAGGTGATCCAGTATTATCAGCCGTGTTCATTCATTCGATGGCTGTTTCTTCCATGATGGTATTGAATATTTACTTTTTGTGCTGCTTTTTCCACTGCCTTTCTTTCTCATTTTGTAAAAAACGGAGTCATTGAGCAAAAATAAAGATAAATATCATCACCAATATCTATCTATCTATCTATCTATCTATCTATCTATCTATCTATCTATCTATCTATCTATCTATCTATCTATCTATCTATCTATCTATCTATCTATCTATCTATCTATCTATCTATCTATCTATCTATCTATCTATCTATCTATCTATCTATCTCATTGAGCTCATTGACATGCAGACTGCAGAGACTGGGCATCAAATCACCAACCTGCCGCTAACAACTCTATCACTCAGTCACCGCCGCCACAAGTAGTTATGTTTTGTCGGTGAGACTTGAAATCCACTGTAATTCAAACCACAGCGGTTCTGAGACCCGTGATTATTGGTGTTTTCAAAAAAGTGTTCACTACTTACAAAGAGGATAAAATGGATTCAAACTTGCACAACATTTTTTTTCCGGAAGTAATTCACAGTCAGGTATCAATAAGATAGCAAATATTTATGTGAAGCAACAAGATTCATAATTATTTTTAAAATTGTGGTTTCAGGCAAATAAATAGAGATCCACCAAGTGAAGAGGTAATGAGTTGTAAGGAGGAACAGTAATAGTCTGTAGTCAGTGAAATGCTCGTGAAATAGTTTTTGTTGAATCATCTGTGACTGGATGTCTTCCAAGCGGGATGTGAAGTGAATGGTAATAGTGTTTCCTTTAAGTGCATGTCCTGATGCTTGGCACTGCCTTGTTACCACTTACTGCAAATGGAAGGCCACTGGTCAACTTCCATTCCTGTGGAAGCAGAATACCATATGAATGTGGTTTTCTTGTATTTCATTTGTAATTGTAGAATTAACCTTTCATTAACGAAAGCTGTTGAGCGGAATGAACATCTTACATCAACAGCTTTTTATTTGGTGAGTCAGGAGCGAAGGAGCCAAACAAAAACAATTAGCTGAGAGGCACTAAAATGCTCAGTAGATCTGAGGACGCTTTGAAAAGTCTCTTGATGATTTTCACAGTTTTCTACATCAAATTTAAAAGAAAGTAAAACAATTCACGGTGCTGGTAATAGTGCTGGGGTCATGGTGCTGAGGTTGATTCTGTCCTCTATTGTGAGGCTTTGAAACCACGTGAAACCAAGAAGAACTCAGAATACAGTGCTCTCAGTAAGAGAGTGATCAAGAGTAACAGATTATGTTGTTAATGACAAGGAAAAGAAAGTTGTTCGTACAGAAAACAAGAATCAATGCAGTCACAGACGGCAACATCCGGCGACATCCCTGAATTCAAATTTTTCCTTGACCTACTTGCATAGGTCAAAGATCAAAGCTAGTGCTCTGACCTACTGACATTGATCAAATCACTAGCTTTGATCTACGGTCTTGCTCACACTGGCCTTCTCCCTCGTCTTTCTATCTTTATCTGGTTACTGAGTGCACAAAGTTTGAAATTTGACCTTGACCTAGTTTTCTCAAGCACATTACTTGCTGCCCACGTAATGTGCTTCTTGTTTCATCTTTCTATCTGCAACGGTTGCGAAGATATTTGGTGGACATCGGAACGAACGGACGGACAAACGGACGAACAAAGGAACACTGACAATTACAATACATCATCACTTTGAAGCGGGATGTAATGATGGCAGCCACTAGCGTCCACAGCTAATGACAGTGCGCATCAACGCTCGCAGCTTCACCTCATCGGTAGTCACGTGTTACCGTATTTGTATTCTATTGGCTGACGGCATCCAGGAGTGCGCTCCGTTCCGTGAGTCTCGGACTTACATGAGACACAAAAGTGCTTTAAAACAGTCTATCAGAGTGTGGGAAAAGGTAATACAGACAGAAGGTGGTTTAATATCAGTATGGGGGGGGGGGGTTCATGAACGTTTAAATTACCGTAAATAATAAGATAGATAGTTTGTCGCTATATCGCGGATTTTCTTAATTGCGTTCTGAAGACATTAGAAATGTTTTTAAAGAAGCATCGAACAGAATGGGAGCTAAAAGATAGATAAATAGATAGATAGATAGATAGATAGATAGATAGATAGATAGATAGATAGATAGATAGATAGATAGATAGATAGATAGATAGATAGATAGATAGATAGATAGATAGATAGATGGATAGATGGATAGATGGATGGATGGATGGATGGATGGATGGATGGATGGATGGATGGATCAGACAGAGTCAGGCTAATGGAAGGACAAAGACAAGGTGTTTGCGTCTGATATGAGATCAGCTATATTTCCCCTCAGTGTTAGTCACCCTGTGGTGATGTCATCACACAGCATGATGTCATCCTGAGGGAGAGAAACCGTCATCGACACCAGCAGCTATCTTCATCATCATCATACAACAAAATACAATGTATTGACAGACGCAGGCCGGAGCCTATATTTCCATACTTAAATACAACATACAGCATCATCATCATCATCATCATCATCATCATCATCATCATCATCATCATCATCGTCATCACCATCTCCTAACCAATAGTTGCCTTCATCAAAACCAGAATCATCATCGCCACAACAAAGTTATATCAACATCATGATTATCATCAAAACAGCAAGAAGATATCATATCATCTTCATCACCATCCTCCTCCTCCTCCTCCTCCTCCTCCTCCTCCTCCTCCTCCTCCTCCTCCTCCTCACTACAGGCAGCATTAACACAGCCTCCACGTGACGGTCATCATCTTCATTCCAGTAAAAACACAGTGAAAACATTTCCCGTGATTCACGATCCACTGATTTACTTTTATTGGCGGGGGGGTGGGGGGGAGTGGGGGGGGGGGGGCAGAGAGCATTTCATTTCTCCGGAACGCGCACTCCCGTCGTGTGAGCGCGCATCAAACGCATCACGTGGGAGGTCCCTTTAAGTTTCCATTGACAGAGGCCTGATCGTGTCACGTGGACGTGATATAATGAAAAGGCAGGACCAGAGAGGAGCAGAGCGGCGGCGGAGCTCCGGGTCGAGGCGGACGGGGAGGTGGAGTGTGGGGGTGGGGGGGGGGACCGACGTGTAAGCAGTCACCAACCAACAACCAGCGGGCCGAACCAGAACCAGAACCAGCCGATCCAGGGTGGACCGAGCTGGAGGGGGGGGACTACGTCTCCTCTTCCCGCAGGTGCACCTGCCAGCCCTGACGCGCACTTTGAGAGGAGCGACGCGGAGCGGGAGAGACGCGCCTTCAGCTGGGAGTGAAGTTATTTCTACCCGCTCAGCTGATGTGGGGTCGGCGCTGCGCCGCTGACGCAGGTGCGTTTACGCGCTGCTTTAGACTATAAAACGAGGAGCCTCGTATTTCAGCTTTTTGAAAAAGTGTTGTTGTTGTTGTTTTTTGGTGGTAGATAAGACGCAGCACCCCCGTGGGGAGGGGGGAGATGTTTGATCATGTGCCATGTGGAACTCTGTGTTCGCCGGTGTCCGCATTCCAGGTGGTGTTGCGCACACAGAAATTGGAGTTGAAGTAAACAACTTGGGCCTCGCGTTGCGGATGAAGATTTAAAAAAAAAAAAAAAAAAAGAGTGTTTTTGGAGGTTCAGGATCCACTAGAAAAATCCCCTCTGTTCCAAATCCAAGCTTGAAGCTCTGCATCTATATTCCAAGAACGTGTTGTTGTTGTTGTTGTTGTTGTTGTTGACTTGGATTGACATTAATAATAATCCAAACTCGAGAGTCTGATTCATGTGTTGCTGAAACATTTTTCACTATATAGTAGATTTTTTCATCGCAGTCACTTGTTTATTATTAGTTTATTAACTATGACCCCGCGGTAAAACGTGAGTGTGATCGTTTTGTGTCTGTGAACATAATTTATTGCGTGTCTGGATTATTTGTTTAATAGAGACATCCAGTTTTCCTTCGGGATGTTTGGAAACGTGCCTGAGAGGCGAGCGTCACTGCTTCAGCACTGGCTGGAGAGCAAAACACACACACACACACGCACACACACACGCACACACACACACACGCACACACGCACACCTGTGTGGAGATAGGACAGAGTTCAAACAGCCCCAGATGGAGATAATTCAGTGTGTTCATTATTCTGGTCTCTCCTCTGGAGATGGATTCGGGCAGACGAGACGTGATCAGTAGGAGAGGGGCCCCAGGCCAATGCTTGGGGGCCCATGCACCCAAAAAAAGTTTTAAAAGGGGGGCACTTATTACCCCTCATATAAGCACTATTAATCCCCTAAACAGGTCACTTCTTCCTGTTACAACTGGTTAAAGGTAGTTTGGATGCATTTTTAAAGCAGCTTCAGATGTCTTTGTTTCATGCAATAGAAGCTGGTTTAAGGTGAAGTAAAGGGAAACTACTTGTCATCATTTACCCTCTTGAATCATCCTCCCTCTTATCATTCTTACTCATTATAATAGTAATTGCTTTTGCTGTTGAATCATTTTCAGACATATTATAATTACTCCTCAGCTAATCTAGTCAGTATGTATGTGTTGTTAATCCAGCAGTCAGTAAAAACATTCATTAAATATTTAATCAAACCACTGAGTCATTTTTCTATATAATCAAAAAATCCATTAATGTGAAATTAACAAAAAAAAATCAGCAATTTTGATTCCCGTGTCTGCATGGATTTTCTCCTTTTTCCTCCCACATCCAGAAATATGCGCTTCAGGTGGATTGGTCGGTTCCAAAATTGTTCGTAAGTGTGAGCGTGTGCATGAGTGGCTGTTTGTCTTTTGTGTGGTTCCCCGCGGCGCTCGCGACCCGTTTGGAGCATCTCCCCGCCTCATGCCCCTAGTCAGCTGGGTTAGGCTCTAGCAACCCCCGTCAATCAGCAATATCGTCATCTGATAATGGAATTTTTTTTTTTTGCCTTAACAAAAAAAAGAAAAATTATCATATGTATATTTCCACATTTAAATAAAAACCTGAAAATTCAGTCATAGTTTATTTAGCCCCCCCTGCCAATAACAAGTCTGGAGAGGTCTGTCGGTCCACAAAGCATTTCTTCAGTCACAGAAAAACAATGTTGTAGCTCTGAAACAATGGAGAAGAAAACTTTCATACCTCCATATAGTGTAATAAAAATCTCAAGAAGGCCCAAAATTTCAACAGATTTTAAAAGATCTTATTTACAACCCATTTAGAGTAGAAATAAATGACTTGACATCCAAGAGAAGCGGAACTCTGCTCTGCTGTGTTTGATGGAATGTTTGGGGTTAGGGATAGTTAGAGTGAAGATCTGAGGGAGTAAGAATATCTTTAAAATCTTCTTATTTTTGTTTTTTTACTTATTTAAAATAAGTCTGCATCTACTTTAATCGTAAGGAGAATGTTTCTTTGCTGTTTTTTGGTGAAGTTCCAAAAAAGTTTAGTGAGTTTAGAAACGCCGCCATCAGCACAAGCGTGAGTTCATCTTAAATCCCAAGAACTACTAGTAACCTTTTACCTCGGCCAAGGGCACCATTTTTCTGGCATCTAATTACAGGATTACACAAAAACGACTTGATGGATTTCCCAAAATCTTAATGGCAGGGTGGGGCGTGTCTCAATGAAGAATGCATCTAATGTTGGAGTGGATCGGGGTATATGGGTTAAATCCAGGGTTCATTTGCCCTTTTAACTCCGTATGAATCCGGAGGGCAGACATTTCCATGGACATTTTCAAATTGGGTTGGGTTTTCATTTTTCATTGAATTAAAATAGCTCGCCGGGGGGGGGTCGTGGAGGTTTGTGATCTACTGAGTGTCCTTCAGTTACTCATCTTTTAAAATCAGTCACCAGATTGGAACTCCTCGTGACAACGGAGCAGTTTCCACATTTACTGCTCTTGCTTGATAGCACTGAAGGAACAGCCTGAGTGAAATTGGATGCTTTTCCTCTTACAGTGAAATATGGGATGTGAGTTTTAGTATCTAGGACATTATGTAACCGCCACAGTGACTCTGTGATCCATTATGAAACAGCGTTTCTCTTGTACGAGAATGAGATGAAGTTCAGGGGGACGAGATAGAACTTTGATTGTGTTTGGTGTTCTGTGCTACCTGTGAATCCACACCTCCTCCTCACCCCCCCCCCCTGCATTTGCTTTTTAGTCAAATGTGTTTCTCCGAACAGAGGAACAATCTGTCATCCCCTGGTAAACAAGTCAACAACTGTGACCTGTTAAATACACGCCGTGTTGGAGTTCTGCCCTCCTCCAACACTCGCATGATAATGAAATTTGCAGTAATCCTGCGGCATTAACCATTAACCAGCATTAATCCTGCCGTCTTTGGCCTTATTAGTCGAGTACAAATCCATCAACCTTTCCAAGCAAACTTTTGCGAGCTCTAAGCTGTTATTTCCGCCCTTCAGATCCTTTCTAGGAAAACCTGTACGCGCAAGAATTCCACCAATGATCTTGAAACCTCAGTTTTAGTGACAGGCTTGAAACGACTGGCGTGTGTCAGAGCGGTCAAGGAAAGGATGACCTGCCTTGTTTTGTGTATGTCCTGTTTATCTGTGTCTGTTTTGTTGGGGGGTGGGGGGGCACGTGTTTGCTTCCTGAAGACTGAATTTCCCACCTGCGTCACTGATCACGCGTGACGTCTGTCTGCCTGCTCTCTGCAAACAGAAATAGATCTGTAATATTTGGATATCGGTGAGCATGTGTCACCTTTCATTCTTCTTTCTGCCACAAACGATTTTTTTTTTCTCCTTCGTCATCCCAACTATGCAGTAAATCCGTCTCCCTCCATCATTCTCATTAAATCTCTGTCTCAACACTTTTTCCTTTGCCCCCTGAATCAGCTGTTAATCTGCCTAATGAGCCTTTTCCTGTATTATTTCTCTTGTGAGAATTTGCTGAATAACTGGAGTAAATTTTGCATTTCTTTGCCCTTATACTGTATTATGTATCTCAATGTGAGCGTAGCTTTAAACAGCCAGCTGTGAAAGTTGTGTTTCCGCTGGGTTTATGTGGTCATAATTAGCTGCTCCCATGTGACTGGGCGTGTGTGTGTGTGTGTGTGTGTTTGTGTGAGTGTGGGCGTGCTTGTGTTTACATGACAGTCGACCAGGAAGAGTGACGCAGGAGGGGGTGGGGGGGGGTGAGGGCTGCAGACATTATGCTGGTGCAGAGGGAGATGGAGAGAAAGAAACAAAAAAAAATAAGGGGGGGGGAGAGACGGGGCAGGAAACCACAGACGGATGAACTCGTGAAAAAGAAACACAGAATCTAATGAGCAATCACTTTCTACATTACTATCACCGCTCGCTGCGGGATCATCTGCTGCCGGATCGTCTCTAAATAAATGATAACAAGCAGTAAAATGAGTCAGTGTCCCCGTAGGTTGGGTAGCAGCACATTTGATTATGAAATGTGTTTACCCTGTGCCCACTATAAAAGAAATAACAGTCTTGTTTGACTGGAGTTCCAGATCCGAGCCAATCTGCCTTGTTGTTATCACCAGTCATCCCTCCTGGCCAGCAGCTGTCATTCAGTGGGACTCTGTCGAACGCTAGACTTTCATAACATCCTGGGTTACAGACACTCCTTAAATGTTTCCTGAGCAAACGCTCGGAGTGAACGGTGGACACGGGAAGATGGTTTTCAAAGCGGCTCAAGGCTGGATCACACCAAATCTGGTCAAAGTCAGATCGACCAGTGATCGGTCAACAATTAAAGTTTACTCACCTGCTCTGCTCACCTGTTAATGTTTATTAATGTTAATGACATTCATCGCAACCAAAGAGATAGAAGACCATGTTTTTAGCTGTTCTTCTAGGACTGAAGAAAAGTCTTTGTCTCGTGTTGCTAGAATAAACACTATGGGGTTATCAAACTCCAAAGGTTTTATTATTCTTGATCAAACTCCAAAGGTTTTATTATTCTTGATCAAACTCCAAAGGTTTTATTATTCTTGATCAAACTCCAAAGGTTTTATTATTCTTGAAGCGTAAATGTGTTCCTACAAACATTTCGGAGTGTGAACCGGCAGAGAGATGCCAGTTCACCTCCCTGAGCACTGCCGATGTGCCCTTGAGCAACTTGCGCCCCTGTGACCTACGTAATGCTCGTTGCAGTTACTGTATGTTTGAAAATTCAAGGCTGCACTTTTGAGGAATTTCAAACGTCTTAATTTGTCGTTTTAGTCCTGAACATAACATGTAAAGTCAGTGAGTGTCAGAAATGACAGCAGTTTGTTCACTGGGGTTTCCATAAAAAAATTCAGCCCAATAAAAGCATTTGATTAAAATTCTGGGCTGATAAAGTTGTTGGAGGAAAGGTCAGGGTTTCGATTTAGTAAAGACATTTAAGACATTCACATTACAAGCCTCGTTGCTCATTTGAACGTTATGCTCATTTCAGATTTGGATCAGATCAGATTTAGCTCTACTGTGATGAAACACGCTGTTGTTGTTTTTTTTCATACGTTTTTTTTTTTTGTGGGTTTTTTTTGGATGATTCATCTGTATCACCGACAACAACATCAAATGTCACATTGGGGCACGACGTTCAAATAGAAAATGTTCTGCTGGTAAATAGAAGCGTGACATTTTGCTCCGGAGGCAGTCAGCTGTTCACAAGCTGCCAGGTCATCCCATCGCTCATCTCTGGTCACTTTGTTTTGCTGCTGCCGGTGCCGGCTGGTGATAGCAGCGTTCAACACATGCATACATGCATGAAGACACATGAACTCTGAGCGACATTCTCATTCAAGTTGCATGGGTGGGAATTGTTTTGGTCCGATCTGGAATGTCACAAAAAAAGTGAGCCAAATAAAATTTCAAAAGATAACAATTGTCTTGTGTCATAACAAGGGAAATTGAGCCATTTTATTCCATTACAGTATTTTCCGCACCTAAAAGCCTATAATTTTCTCATAAACCTACAGTGCGCCTTATAATCCGATGCACCTTATATATTTAATAAATGATAGAATAAACAATTCATTAAAGGTGCGCCTTATAGCGTGGAAAACACTGTGATGTGAATGCAGTCTTAGTTCAAAACAAGATGAGGAATACTTTACCTGTAGTGGTGCAAGAGAAAACATTTTGGGATTCCAAATATGTGCCAGGTTGAATCGATGTATTTGCTCCACCTTTAATATACTGCAGCAGAATGAAAGGGAATTATGGATTGTCACGTTTCTTTAGCAGCCAGTATCTGACAAACAGTGTTCTTCACAAGTTTTTATCCGCAATGCTTGTATAATTTCACGTTGTGCGTCAAACCGGTCTGGACACAGGACGGAAGTGAGCGGCAGATTGCGTTGTTAAGCATGAGGGCTGAATTTGTAGGCTGAGCCAGGCCTGGCACTGACCCGCTTGGCATACAACCTGCCTGGGGGAGGACGTGGAATGAAACTTCAGCAGGGCACAGGTAATGGAGGCAGAAACCTCCAGAGAAAGTGTTGAAACAATGAGATTTAGCAAAAATAAATTAGCATTACATTCGTTCTCCCTCACTTTGTTTGCCTGCTTTCTTCCTCTCATTTGGCCGAGCTGCTGTACTGAAGGGAGATTAGGTTAGGTTTCATGAAAGAGGTAAATTTTGCTGCTGGCAGCCCGCTGTCGGTACGTCTGCTGGTCACGGCAATTAAACCAGAAGATTGGGAAGTAAAATCAACTAAGGGGCTGAGAAATGAAATGAAACGAGGAAGGCTGTGGATGTGCTTTGAACAGAGGAAGACTGCAGGCTTTTAATAGTGTGTTTTCTCACTTAGTCATCCAAATACACACGCACATACACACACTTTCCTTGTTCTCTTTAATTCGTGTTCAGAATAAGGCATTTGCTTTGCAGAGCATGACTGAGACGTTTCTACCATCAGGAAGTAACAGGAGCCCAATGGAGGGATGGAAACGGAGTCCTACTGATCCGGGTAGCGATACAGTCTGACCGGGTGAAGCTACAGGTGTTTGTTGAGGTGATGACTTAGGAGACGACATGGGTGGAGTGTGTGTTTTACTGCAGCTCATTACGCCGTCAGTAATGGAAGCTAATGTAGGCCAACTTTGCTGACAGTAACTAACTTGTGAACTGACATTGCTAAAAGGATTTTTGATGTGTGTGTGTGTGTGTGTGTGTGTGTGTGTGTGTGTGTGTGTGTGTGCGCGCTACTGATTTACTGCATTTTAAAGGTAACTTGTTATCTTCTAAAAAAAAAAGCATCATCATCTTTTAACATGTTCCAGTTATTGATCAATGCAGAATCCTTTGAAATGATAATTGTATGTCAGACTCCTTGCTCTGGAGAACAGCAGGATTTTATCCCAAAGTTTGTTCATTGAAGTCTTTATTAGAAAGGGATTTGCAGAATGACCTCAGAATTGAGCTCAAAGTCAGAGCTAAGTTATGATGAACAACTTATTTCAAGAAAAGTTCAGTAAACTAGAATGAGTACATTTCAGTCACCTACCCAATAAGGATTTCCATTACTATTTTTGTGAGTAAACTGTAGATGCTCACATGATGGGTATACTCATAAAAAAACCATCATCTCAGTCGGATACTTGCCAACTTTATCACTGAGGTCAGACGTGGGACTAAAGTCATGTGATGTTTACAGAGGACCAGTGATCTTAAACCTGGATATTTGCTGAATGAGCAGTCGGAAACTAGTTAAATGGGAGTTAGTACTGGGACGAGTGCCAGTTGCTACAGCTCTTCTAAGTAGGCCAAAGGCAGTGGAGAGTGTCACTTGAACCACGGCTGCTGTGTCTTGTTCAGTCACAGATGGGCAGAGAGATGGAGGGAGTGAGAAGGAGTTTGGTGTGGGTCAGATATCCTGACGTCTGTCATGACACCCAAAACCACACTGCAGAGAGGGTTAGTGCTCTTTTCCATTGGCTCAGAGACTGTGCTGACTTACTTAACCATGTTAACCGGTGCTGAAGGTCTTTCTCCATGTTTGGGCGGGTTGGCCAGGTCTAATCTGAGGTCATAAAGGTCAAAGGAAGTTCATGCAGCTCCTCATTGTCATGGTAGCCCATGGGAATGAAACTCAGACTAGTCACTAGAATGCTTGCCTCTCCTCCTCCTCTTCCCATGACAGTGTCACAAACCCATCACCCTGCAAATACTCTCAAGTGAGATACATTCCCAGGGCAATAGAAGTGATGGTGACACTGGCCCTGAAGGGAGTGAGAGTAATGGGGAGTTGGGATTGCGTCTAAATAGGTGGGGTAGGTTAGAAAGATATTTGTGGGCACAGAGAGATGAATAGACAATCAGAGAGCAGCGACAGCAGATGAACCAATCAATGCTACCGACTGCCGACTGGTCGTATTTACCCATGGATTTTGTACCTGTTTGCACATCCGTCTGTCACCTGTCTTTGTCCCCACAGCACCAGCTACCCCAGCAACGAGAACTAAATAGACCAGACATACCAGTTCACTCTGCAGGAGGAAGTGCCGCCGTTATATGGATCATGCAAATTCTCAGGTTTCTTCGAATTGAAAAGCAGCTCTCAGAAGTCTCTTCTTTCTCAGAAGGCTTGTTTATACGGGTTCAGTTACACGGTTAACCCTATGGTGTTCTCGCGCACAAACATACGCTCACAAACATATTTCTATTCAAGCCTTGCCAACCACATCCACCTCTACGTATTTTTGAGTGATGCAGCAGCTCTCCAGCTCTTTTTGCATCAGAGACTGGCCTAGATTGTTGAAAATGAACCTGGGACACTTTGCCGTTTTTAGCTTTTCCTCTGCCTCTCCCTGATGTAACAACACAACTTTCCCAGAACAAAGAATCCGCTGCCTTTTCCCTGATGTGGGAAGCAGACAAGGCTTTTTAACAAGCCAAAGTAGTTCGTTTACATTCATCCATCAATCTGTCCATCCAATTTGTCAAAAAAAGAACAAAAACAGATGAAGGTGGGTTTTTTTTTTCAATTATGAAAAAATAAATAGAATAGTTTGCCTTGACGTCAGACTTCCTGTGGTCTTTTGATCTTTCCTGTTGGCGTCATCAGCAGCGTTTCGTCCTTCTTTTATCCACATCTCTGTGAACTTCTGATTGGCAAATGAACCCACAATGTATTCATGTTCATGGAGACGTTCACCAACACGGAGACTGAAGACAAATCAGGTCAGGTTGAAAGTTAGAACCAGCGATGTAGACGATAGACTACCTGTAAGAAAACTACGATTTCTGCTCGGGAAAAAAACCAAAAGCTCTCCAGCTCTGAACTATGAATATTTTGCTATTTGATGTTAATTATTTTCTGGACTTAACTGGGAAACTTAATGGAAGTTAAATCGAATAATCAAACATAAAGTTGCGTGTCAGGCTTTTGATGACCAGGAAGTGCATCAGCGTGTCATTCAATGTCAGTGTGGTGGAACACCTCAGTGGATTAAAGATGGGCTTAGCCTCTACACCCCCGGGGTTAAAGTTCATTCAGCAGAGGTAGAGATGCACCCTGCATCAATCCATCCATCTATCCATTTTCTTAAAGACATGACAAATCATACCCATCTCGTCATAACCATTTCTTCTCTGATATTCTTGATGGGTTATTTATTACTCTTTCTATTTGGTGTTGGTACTACTTTCTATGTGCTGGTGCTTTCTGTGTGCTTTTTCTGTGTTTTTGTGGACTCACTGTGCTGTTTGTAGTGCGACGGAGAAGTTACTTTCCCTGACGGAAACTCCTTAAGGGATCAATAAAGTTCTACTCTACTCTCTACTCTTTGACCACTTTTCCGCCTTGTGTTGCCTTAGCCTATCCCAGCTGATGCAGGGTACGCTCTAAATGCATCGGTAGCGTATAGCAGAGCCACACGAAAGACAAGCGACCACTCATGCACACACTCACACCTACAGTCAATATGCAGTGATCAATTCAACTAAGCTGCACGAAGCCACACAGACACGGGGAGAGCAGACAACTCACTTGGTGTTAACATTCAGTTATTGTTATTTGCTTTTGGTCCAAACGTGACACAACAGCAAGGATGCAGTCATCTACGGGCAGCCGGCCTGACAAAGTATTTTGCAGTGAACCTCTTCCAGCTAATATTGGCACTGACACACACACACACACACACAGACACACACACACAGACACAAAACCAACTCAAGAAACATTGTGCCAAACGAGCAGACACGCAGGAACAGTACACAGAGTACGCTGTGGGAACACACAGTTGTAAAATGATTAATATGCATTTGAAACAAAGCATTTCACATTAGATTCATCAACACGGATGATTCTATTATCCAGTCCTATCCTCCTGAAGATGAACTGGGATCAGTTTATATATCAACCTATTAGTAACAAGAAGCTGATGAACCAAAAAAAGAATAAGTCATCTATCCTCGGTAGTGTAGATATCGACTCATGAGTTGTGGAAATTGCGGACAATTCATCAAATACTCAATGTGGTTGATTAAATTGGTCAATAAAGCCAGTTCATGATGTTCAGAGAGGAAATGACTCTGCCCCATGATACTGCAATACCCCCCACCTGTCTTAAGTTTCATGAACATCTGACATGTAACTCTTGTGTGTTCCTCTCAAAGTGGGGCAGTCCTCCACCACAAAAGTTGGTGATGTGCTCCATCTTCACCCAGGTTTTGTCATCTTCTGTGGGGTCTCTGCAGCATGTCATCCTTTTCCATGTCAGCCTATCTTCTGTATCCTCCTCTCAAACACCAACTGTCCTCATGTCTTCGTCACTACATCCGTCCATCTTCTCTTTGGTCTTCCTCTTGCCCTCTTGCCTGGTACCTGCATCCTCAACACCCTTTCAGCAATATACCGGTACCCTCCACCTGTCCAAACCATCAAAGTCTGCTCTCTCTAACTTGGTCTCCAAATCATCTCACCTTGGCCGTTCCTGATGAACTCATTTCTGATCCGATACAACATTGCCGCTCCTAGAAAACCTCAACATCTTCATTTCCAGCTAGACTTCCTGTCTTCTTTTCAGCACCACTGTCTCTCATCCGTCCATTATGGCTGTCCTCCTACTGTCTCTCATCCGTCCATCATGGCTGTCCTCCTACTGTCTCTCATCCGTCCATCATGGCTGTCCTCACACTGTCTCTCATCCATCCATCATGGCTGTCCTCACACTGTCTCTTCTTTCTAGCAGAGACTCTTCTGTCACATCAGACTCCTGATACTTCCCTCCACCTGTTCCAACCTGCTTGCATCCATTTCTTCACCTCTTTACGACACTCCCTGTTTGTTCTCCCTGTTTGTCATGCTAGGTGCTAAATAAGTAGCTTTTTCATTTTCATTGTGATTGCTCTTGATAAGCAAGCTTTACATAGCTTTACTATTACCACTGTGTGAAAGTGTGTGGAAAAAGTCAATATTGACTTGACTTTGAATGTGTTAAGGAGATTAGCTGGATTAAAAGGGTGCTGAACTATAATTGATATTTCATAGGTCATTTAGCAGGTTAATCCAAATCTGACAAGCTGACGGCAACTGGCTCTATGTAAATGAGGTACACAAGCCTCACAGAGTAACCTCTTGTGCTGTAATTTTGTCCAAGGCTGCTAAGATTTATAATGTTATATTTGAAAACATGATATTCGTTATGTTGTTTGTTCGCGTTTTCCGATATCCTGCTTCACCATATCACGGATTTTTAGTAGGTAGTCACGTGACAACGTACGAGCATGCTATAGGCTGACAGCATGAGGAAGTGCGCTGCTTTCCGAGACTTCTTTGAAACACAAAAGTGCTTCAAAGAGTCTATCAGAGTGTGGGAAAAGGTAACACAGATATAAAGTGGTTTACATCAGTGTAGGGAGGGTTCATAAACATTTAAATGACCGTAAATAATAAAATAAATAGTTTGTCGCAATATCGTGGAATTTTGTCTTTCAGTGTGTTCCTGGAACGCATCAACCTGTCTGAACAGCTCCGAACACTCCGGTCGGTTTGGATGACGCCCCTGCTCTGACGTCGTTGCTACGGCAACCGGCAATAATTTTGCCTAGTCAGAACCCATTTGGACACTTGCCAAAAAGAGTGTGACCAGTTAGCCCTGAAAATCAGATATGAAAGTAAATTTGATTGGAATCCAATTTGCCTGCAGTCTGAACGCAGCCTAAACAAAATCTTGCATGAAAAACACCTAAATGTGTGTGTCTCTGTGTGTGTGTGTTTGTGTGTGTGTGTGTGTGTGTGTGTGTGTCTGTAGGTGCAGTCGGTAGACTCACTTGTTACCAGAATCTTGCAGTGTCATATTATCGATTTAATAATTCATTTTCACCTCTTTCTATCTTCTCTCGCTGTCTCTCTCCAACCTCTCTGCAACCCAGCACTTCCCCGTTCCCACGGCAACACGTGGCTTTTGGTTGCATAACAGCCGAGCTTGCGACATTTGTGTATATGTTTGTGTGTCATTCTGTGGCTACTGCTGGGATTAGAAAAAAAGAGAAAACATCTTTCAGGTCTTGCTAACCTTTAATGTCTCAGAAGCACTTTATCAACACTGTTAATACAGGTTGCATTAAAGTATATTTAGTTTGGAACAGTTTGCAAGTAACAAAAAAACTTGTTGACTGTTTTCCATCCATGGAATGAGGGGTGACGGTTGCTTATTTGGTGCTGATGGTACAAGTCCAGCTCTTTCGGTCCCATTTAATGTCATTATGACCTTTCCTACGCAGCCCGATTGCTGAGTCTGTCCCCGTTTGATTCAATAAGCGATGTAACTGAATGGAGCTTAATGTGTGATTAAACAATAAGATGGACGTGTGTGGGAGTCTCAAATGACCCACATGGCACAAACCGGAGCCGTGCCCTCGGATCCCCTATGAGGGGCATCGGGCGAGCGTCGGCCGTGGAGGACGAGCTGCTGCTCCATTCAATTAGAGCCGTGTCAAGGAGAGATTCCAAGCAGCACGCTCCGACCTTAATGGAGTTAATTTAATGTTCATGAGCCAGAAATATAAGCAACACATAATCATGACATGTCGCTGCGCCCTGGAGGAAATGTGTCCTTCTAGTTGAAGCGAGTAAAACGGCCTTATTTGCTTGGAAGGCGATCAGAAGTTAGATTTCTCTGTGGATCTGAGGTGTTTCCTCTGGAAAGGCATGGAGTGTATTTCCACATACAGATGATGTTTGTGTGTGTGTGTGTGTGTGTGTGTGTGTGTGTGTGTTTTTGTGTGTGTATGTGTGTGTGTGTGTGTGCAGCACCTGCAGTAAGGGAGCTATTTCCCAGAGGAGGAGCAGGGCAGGAGATACCAGGCCCTTGCAGTGGGGCAGAAAAGCCTGTTATTCAGCGCCGTCTTATCTTTATGACCCGTTCTGCTTCCGCCGTGTCTCCAGGTTCTGCTTACTCTACCAAACGGACCTCGATAAATCCAGGGCTAAACGCGTATCATGTCCTCAGAGCTGCTATTTACTCACATAATAGTCTGAGAGTCCTCTCTTCTTATTCCCTTGTCAAAAGGTGCATTTAGGGGTACCTTCTGTAAGTAGCTACACACGTCTCCTGACAAACTAGTCAACAGAATTCAGTTGATCTTGAACTTTTTATGAGTGTCCTAAAGGTTTTTTCTTCTCTGCAGTTTTTTTTCATTATTATAGATATTTGCGGTGTCACATTCACCTGTAACAGAAGTTAATGTGTACTAGAGGTAAGATCTTACGCGACTTGTCCGGGGTGTACCTCGCCTCTCGCCCGTAGCCAGCTACGGTTCTGTAAACATGCATTGTTTACTAATGCATAATTAACTATATGTAAGTTAAATAAACAATAAAAAAAATATATATAAAAAGCAAAAGTCTTTACACAGAGAAAGACAACGAGATCCGATTTAACCTGATGCTGTATCTATTAGTGACAGGCGGGAAAGAACTAGATGCAGTCTCAGCTGATGTTGTATCTCTTAGCGACAGGCGGGAAAGAACTAGATGCAGTCTTAGCTGATGTTGTGTCCATTCGCCAACACGTTTGAAAGAACGAGATCCGGTCTCAGCTGATTTTGTATCCATCCACCAACACGGGAAAGAACGAGATGCAGTCTCCGGTGATGTTGTATCCACCCGCTAACTACTGGTGGTGTCCCGAAGCACAGCTAGTTTTTAGATTTTGCTCGTATGTCGAACAAAAATATGGACAGAATGACAGATATCTGAGGAGCTCATATCTTGAGCAGCTTGTATCTCGAGATAGGACTGTAAGTGAAGTCGTAAACTAAAATGTTTTATATGACTATTTGTTTATTATAAAAAACAAATCACTGAATTACTAAATAAACAGTTTTACTCATGGACCCTGAGGAACCATTTCAGTTTGTTTAGTAGTTCTGTACTCCACACAAATACTACTTCCCAATTGATCTAAATCCGAATATAATGTGCACACATTAAATCAGGATTGTAGCTCCTGGAGGTCTGGGGCCCCAGTTCAGTTGCCCAGTTGCCTAGGTAATAATCAGGCCTTGACTGACTGCATTAATAAGTAGCAGCATAGCTGAAGTTCATATCTGCCCGTTCATGTTTGATTCAAGGACTTATTTTTGTGTTAACATTTATCCTTAAAGCAACATGGTAATATATTACCTCCTCCAGTTTGTTATTAGTCCTATCTTCACATTAACATTGTCAGCGCCAGCATGTTAATGTTAATATTTTAAATAATTAGATGACTCAGTTGATTGTCTAAATAGCGAACTTGATATGAATGAAATTGTTATATTCACCTACTTCAACTCATTAGTTTTTGCTGCTGAAGCCTTTCTTCTAGACATCTGCAGAATATAGATGCAATTTTCAAACTGACATGGCTTTATCCTTTAAGGTCCCTTGTTTTCTTACTCATAACCATAAGCTTTGAACTGTCTTGAAGCTGTTTCAGCTATTACCATATCTCCAAACTTCAGCCATGAAAGCTATTTAGAATAACACCATTTAAATTTAACCATTAATTAATTTCTTATAAAATAGTTATACCCAGACCTCCTTCATTTAAAGGAAAGGGATGTTTAAGACATCCATGAAATGTGTTTTACGCTTTAAGAGTTATTTATGCAAATGCTTGTATCAGGTGTGATTGGAAGTTATTTTTTTTTCCATATCACTTCTTCATTGTAGATAATTAGAATTGGCAGTGATCTGTGAAGACTTGCTACCAGGACCTGTGTCAGCATGACACAGGTGAATTAGTGATGTCATCGGACACATTTGAACAAGAAAAACATTTTTTTTTGCTCATCCACACACACCTAAAGGTGGAAAACAAAAGTTAAAATGTGCTACGTGCTAAACTCGACACCATGTCATCGGTTCTCTGACTTGGCCTTCAGTCAACCTGGTAGTATCTGATTGGCCTGGATCCACATGTTTTGCCAGTAAGTCATTCCACTCAGAGAAGCAAAAGTAATGGCGCTTATGGCTTGTCTCCATAGCAACAAAGCCATGTCCTAAAAAACTTGGTTTTATTGTATCTGCCTGTTTCTTTTTGGAAGAGATGTAAACATACCTTAAACTAAGACAGAAATATTGATTATAAATGACAAGAAATTTAAAATTTAGATTTATAAACTCTTCCACAACTGATTTGATGGCCAGCAGAGGGCAGTAAACACCAACTCTGAACCAGGCTTTATTCTCAGGTACTATGGTGAACTTCATAGCAAACGGTGAATATAGTTCCAGTCATTCTCCTTTTAGCCCATCATAGTAGAAAACATTAATTGAAGCTTCTAAAAGGTTGTGATTTCAAGAATCTCATTTTATTTATTTCTGCCACATAACTTTGGATCAGTATCTGCTGGAAAAGGTTTTAGTGTATTGCATTATGCAGCATTTCTTGACATTGTATACCTGAAGCTGAATCTGCACCTGATTTGATGAGCAGATGGGGACTGAAACAAATTTCTGCCTTGCATGCAGAGTAAGATAAGATATACTTTATTTATCCCAAACTGGGAAATTTAAACTCACCACTAGCAGACAAACGTCTACTCCTTTGGTAAACAAACATCTGCTTCCCCCAAGAGGAACTCTCCACAAAATATTTACTGCAGCCTTTAACCTTTTTGCTTTAAGTCTTTCTAAGTTCTAGCCCTCCCTTTACGTAGGACCGGTAGAGAAAAATGAAACATAAAGTTGGGTGGAGATTGTTCTCTATGGGGTGTTCATGAACACTTTTCATTTGACCCATTAATAGTGTAGATTATGTGCAAAAAGAAAAGAGCAAAGAATTATTGCATGTGCACATGAAATTTTGCAGATATCAATCAAAATACTGCTCTCATTGGTTTCCGTCTGAACGGTTTTCTACATACTCCCATTTATTATATTCTGAAAAAGACGTTCAACTCTTCCTCTGGGTGTGAGTTAGCCGGACTAGAGTGTAACATATCACAGCAGCACACACTCAACCGAGACACGATGGAATAATGAGAAACCACAGACTGGACTGACATAACAGCACGCTCCAACAATTTTCAAGTCTATTGGAAATAGCTATGCCAGTTTGATTTGCTAAGCTTGTGTTATTTCACCATTTGTATGGATCTGCAGTCTCGGGATAAGAGATCTATTTCCTAAGCATCTTGTTGGAGCATTAATTGGACCTGAACTGTGAATATATAACAGTGATCACAGTGTTGGAATCTAACGCTATAATTTTTTATGCCATCTTTCATTATTTCCCCTCAATAAAGAGAGTTCAAATTACATTGGTGACCACTGGCTTCACAGACTTAAGGAAACAAAACATTTTATTTTTGGTTGTCTACAGTAGTCCAAAAGTATCTTACAGACAGTTTGAGTCATGCTTGGAATAAA
Source organism: Antennarius striatus (assembly GCF_040054535.1). Classification (NCBI taxonomy): domain Eukaryota; kingdom Metazoa; phylum Chordata; class Actinopteri; order Lophiiformes; family Antennariidae; genus Antennarius; species Antennarius striatus. The sequence continues at coordinate 13,041,386 of NC_090797.1, read as the reverse complement.
AATAGCAATTTCTCTCTGTTGCTCCTTTTCTTCCCTTGTGAACTCAAAAGTTAATTGAAATGGCGTAGGTTGTCACTAAAAGGCTCGTCCATAGGCCTGGTATTCTGCAGTAATTTGATTCTTTTAATACAGCGTGCACACCTGATGTTGCTCACAGTGGTCCTCAGTGTGCTCAGGAAGCTTGTGTGTTTGCCCATTAGAGGGAACATTACATGGCACCTCTTGTTACCACACAGAAATAATGCCCAGTGATGTTCAGCTCAAAGCGCTCCATCTCTGTATGTATGGTGTACGGTATGTCTCAGTGTGAATCATAAAGCGGAGGGAAATATCTGAAGCGCCGGTGAAGGTCCTCTGTGTTCCCTGCGTGGGCGTCCTTCTTTCGACTCTAAAACACCAGGTTTATGTAAAAAGAAACCTTCCTCCTCTTAAAGCTCCGTCTCTACCTGATCCGTCTTGATGTCTCTCTGCTCCAGCCTCTTCCTGTCAGAGCAGAACTGGTACCTCAGTCTGACTCACCGTCTACCCAACACCTCCGTCCCACTCTGATCTCTGTCCAGGCTAAATCCTCCATCGCTGGCAGCCAGCAGGTGTCAGACAGTCCATCCAGCTCTCTTCCTCCGTATTTCTCATATTGATTCTTTCAGTTTTCTGAATTAGTTGAATGTTTTCTCCATGAATGACGATTTTTCTTTGTGAATATTTTACTGATTCTGATATTTAATTGGCTGTGAGTTGTCACCAAAATTATCGACTCATTCTCACACATTCAAAAATTAGGACAATGCAGTTTTTGTAGTTATGTGTACTGAATCAAGCTACGTCACCATGGTTACTAAGGGAAGATGCGTTTCAGAGAATGCTTCCAGTCACTTCCCGAAACTAAAGGGAAACTTCTGCATTTGATCAGAAATTCCTTTAGACTGTTGATAAAGTAGACGATTGAATAACTTGAGGACAGATGGGCTCACAGGTGAAGTGAAGTGACCTTCAGTTGCTGCCCTGCACCTCCAGGGGGTAAAGGTTTGATTGTTTGCCCTGGGCTTTTTCCTCTCAAGGTAAATAAATCTACTTGAATCCTACTTTGAATATCTGCATACTTAACAAGGTGTCAATAATCCTGTTTACATTAGTAAAGTCTAGCTGAAGTTGGGTGGTTTGGCCAAATTCCAGAAAAAAACCCTTCATTAATGCTCCTTCATGAAAGCTTGACTGTGTGTGTGTTTTTTTTTAAAGGATTTAGGGTGAAACATATTTTACATATGGTGTCAACATTTAGTCTACCTTGTCTAAATGAGATGGACAAAGTAATAGAAAAACTTGATTGTGTTGATGGATGACTCAAGAGCTGGGCTTGGCTACTCAAGAACATTCATATAAATCTGTAGAGGTTTTTCTGAAACATTCTGCTCACATACAGATACATCATCTTTGGCACATGCACGTGTTTTTCGGATGATTGATTTAACTGCAGAGACGACTAGAGAAGAGGGGGATGGAATAGTAGTATTGATGTTCGATTCATTAAAGGACCTTCGAGAAGACAGTGAGATGAACATGTTTGTGGTCTGGAGACAGAAAGTCCAGTTGATGACGTGCGCGAAGAACCGAGAAAGATCAGAACATTTCCTGTCAGCTCATCTCTTTTTTTTTACCCATCTCACTTCTGTCAGTGTTACCGATCAGACAAGAGCTTCCATGAGTCATAAATGGATCAAGATATGATTCCTGCTTTAGTGCAGACTGTTGGGTTGCAGCCACAGTGAGCACTGGTTGGTTCTGCTTCAGGCTGCACGTCGGCGGTACAAAAAGATGATGAAAATGTAACTGGGGGAAAGACAAATTTTGTAACTCAGTGAGTGACAGGTGTTCAGCCAATGATACGAAACATCTGAGCTGCCACTGGCTTCACTCTGGAGCTGCTCAGAGCTGTTTAGCTGTAGTAATCCCTGACTTCACCATCCTCCTGTAGGAACAACAGGTTGAGGAACATGACTGACAACTAGCTGAGACTCCACCTGCTGTCTTCTTATTAGCTGAGTCTAAAATGGTCTCAGACTTCCAGAAAAAAGCAGGATTTTACACTCCAGTGAAGACGACTGGACAGAACACAGAGCTAGACCTTCTCCTTGTCTGCCACATGTTGGGTAAAAGCCCAACTGTGAGTCCTCTAACATCATTTTAAGGGGTTTTTCCTGCCTGGAGGCATGTTTCAGGCCTTTTTTTGGAGAGACAAGTGTCTTGCCTGCTGCTGGTGGTTTTTTTGTTGGTTTTTTTTTCTGTTTTTTAGTAGAGTTTGTGCTCATTTCATGTGGAAGAGGTTTTTGCATACCTTTGCATTAGAATTTGATTGTAATTTGGGCCTTTGCAAAGGAATTCACCCTGCTGGGTTTTGTTTTCTTGTCAAATAACAGGAAAACAACATTTTAAGTTTGAGCTGTCATCCTCACCAAACCGTTCTAATAAAAAAGAAAGGTGTGATTCCACTGCTGGACTTGTGCATGATTTCTTAAGTAAAAACTCAGCTGTTTCACAAAGTCTAAAAACATTTTTGACTTGAGCTTTACTGGAAACTTGATTTCGCTTGAAAGGGGATCAACTAAAGCTTCATGTCCAGGAAAAGAATAATCCTCGTTTTGTAGAGTTTTATGACAGGGTAAGACTTGCTAATATTAGTTCTCAGTGGACTTTCTTTAGTAATGTATCCAGAGGGGCTTTAAAGCAACTCTTTCATCCTGATTCCCAGTGGGAGGGGCATCAGTCAGGTGATCAACCTGGTCAATTTGGGTCAAATAATGCAGAAATAAGTAAGAGCTCTCTTCTTCTTCAAATCTCGATGTATCAAGGACAAGAACCGCCTTACCTCTGCTTTTGTAGCTTTGTGTTTACTAGGTACAACATTGTCAGGACTGCTGCACAAGAGGACTTGAACAAGTACACATCCACTGTACAGTTTTATATTAAAACGTGTCTGGGTAATGTCACTGAGGAGAAGATGGGTCGGCATAATCCAATGGAAAGCTGTGGATGACCAGTGAGGTGGAACAGCTACTAAGGGAACGACTCTCTGCCTTCAGGTCAAAGGGCCAGATGTAACTTATAAATGTAACTAAATGTAACTCAATGTAACTACTCCTTAATGATAAATAACTCTAAATTATTACTTATTCAAGTTACAAACATTACAGTTGCACTGAAAAAATGTGAGCTTGTTGCTGTTATCACAAAAATCATTTTAATTTGTCAGGTTATTAAACCCACAGAAGTCCATCAATCAAGGATCAAACTCAGTGAGAACAGAATAGTGACAAACACAAGTTAGAAATAAACTTTGTTCAAAACTTTTTTTTTTATCAAGAGTTAAAATGGGCTGAATTACTGCATTGTGGGAAATGTAGTTTTTACATTCACCTCTTTCAAGACCCTCGTTATGAAAATGACAGAGCAAAGAGAGGGTCTGCATTACAACTGACAACAATGGCAATGTTCAGAATGACCCTTTAAAGGAAAGAGCGTTTGTTTCTGTCAGAGTCTCGGTTCTTAGTTTAGTCAAGTCTGATTCCTCTATTATGCATTACTGACTTATAGAAGATTTATAGGTGGTGTTTTGCATCAGAAGATGCAGTATTTTTTTGACTCAGATGTTTTGTTTAAATGCAATAGAGGTAGGGGTTGAGGTGTGTTTGTTTGTGAGGTAGTAACTTGAACATGTTTCTTGTCATGGTTTGAATGTCAGAGATTTATTATTTCAGGAAGTGTTAAAAGAATCATTTCCTGAAGTTAACAGCTGGCATCAGGAGTTCAGATTGTACAAAAGATGTTCTGTCTTCAGGTTTGTTCTTTTCACATTCACTTCACTTCAATACAGTTGCTGCTATTCCTGAGTACGCCACACAGTGGTTGGTTGAGGAACTGCGTGCATCACTGTCCATCACACATTCAGTCCATCAGAAGACACAGCAAAAGCTTTAAGAATAAAGAAGTAAACCCATGAGCACAGATTCTAAAACACTGAGGAGGGATTGATTATAATAATTATTATGCGTGTGTGCATGTGTGTGTGTGTGTGTGTGTTTGCTTGTGTGTATGTGTGTGTAGGGGTTTAGTCTGAAGCCAGGAAATGCATTCTTTGGCAGAGTGCTGCTGTCTGATACTGTTCAGGAACACAACGTACAGATTTCTGGGTTGCGCCCTCTGATTAAACCACGCGCGCACACACACACACATACACACACACAAACACACATGCACACACACACACACACACACACATAGTTGAAATGCTCGGCGTTGTCAGACCACTTGGGTGACATCATGAAGCAGAGGCGGTGCCGTTTGACATTGGTGGCCGTCCCCTCCAGGTGGTTGGATGCTGACGTCGCCCTCCTGTAGTGTTAACTGTGTGTAACGCTGCAATTGTTAAACTGCGTTTATTGCTTTAGGGTCACTTGAGCTGTGACAGTTCCCTCAGCCAATCAGATCCCCTCTCTACTGGCTGTCGTCCTGGTCTGTCAAACTCTTTGGGAACAACGCTGCCACTGTGCTGCTGCGTGTCCAGTGGACTTCCCTCCACTGGTGTCAGTCCCACACTGAAGACTCGTCCTGTTTGTGTGGGAAGCCAGTAACAGCAAGTAGGATCAATAACCTTACATTGAAATTAAGATCACATCTATCAGTACTCCACTGATTGATCGACACAGACGTTGACGGAAGGTGCTCACTTGCTACAAGTTGAATTTTACACATATCCATGTCTGTTCCAAACATCATTAGCTTTTTTTTTTTACAGTTTATAGATGGAAAACACACCCTGACAATGGATTATTAATTTACCCTAAATAAGAAACCACCAGCTCATCATATTCAGGTAGATTAGTTAGTTGGATTTAAGCCCCTGACTGCTCTCTCTGTCTCTCTCTCCCTCAATCACAAAAGAATTTTTGTTCTCTGGGTCAAATTCTAATCTAATTTTCAAAAAAAAAAAAAAAAGGGGGGGGGGAGGGGGGATGCACAGTGATTGTTAGAAAAACAAGCTGGTTTATTTTCACATGTTGTCAGGCAGAGGTAACTCCAGTCTGTATTCACTCTTGAAATGTTGAAAATATTTAACAGAAATGAACCTCATGGAGCTTTAAGTGTTGTTGTGTAGAGCAGACTGTGTGTGTGTGCTGGTATATGAAACCTGGTTCTGCAGATAGAGAGCTCATACCAGGTAAACGGAAACCCGCATTACCTCCAACGGCCAGAAGGGGGCGACCACTGGTTTTTAAAGGAAGTGTGATCATTGGTTCTGTTCTGAGTCAACACATCAGATAAGACATAGGACTTTGACAAAGAGTGGGCTTGTTTTTGTTGTTATGTCAGGATGTAATAACAAACAGGATATAACCCAGGTTCCTACATAGATGAATTATAGGGAATTCCGCAGGGAATTCCAGCTCTTTTTCTTTATATAAAGATACATTTTTATATATAAATTAGATTTTTACAGAGGTTTTTCAAACGCTTCTGTACATGCTGTCCTTCCCTCAACAATCTGAAGGTGCAGTATATTGTCTGTGTACTTCTTCTGAATTCTCTTGTGAATGTGATATATTTCTATTTTTTTTAAAAACAGGGAAAATAGCTGATGGCAATCGGCCTTTTATTATTAATCATTCCTTTGACACAGATGAAGATTGATGATGTCGCGACAGAAAAAAGTCTGAAAGTTAATTAAAGGGTTACTTATCTGGGGAGGAGCTTTATTTATCCCCTGGCCTAAAGTATCTGGACGACCTACAAGTCCAAGTGACATAACTATTTTCAGGCCCCACCTCAAGCCGGGCAAAAAAAAAAAGCGTTTGCCTCAAATAAAAAGTCCTGGAGTGATCAAATGCATTCTTAGCAGACACCACAGGAAATAGATTTCTATCTTAGTCCATCCCTCCAGACTGTTGCAAGTCTCCATCTTTAGTGTGCATCTAAACAAGTAGCAGAGTTTCCACGGCAGCAGGTGGAGGAATCGTGTCCGACCTGCTGCTCACAGACAAACACGTTTCATACCTGAGCTGACGTTAATGGATTATTCCAGTAATCACTTTACAGCAGGTGCGTCTGCGTAATTCATAGCTTCACTTCCTATGTGCATGAGCGTGTGTGTGTGTGTGTGTGTGTGTGTGTGTGTGTGTTTATTTATGCTGAATGGCTTTTATATAACGTCTTGCTCTATGCCTTTTTATTTCTTCCTCTTGGATGATCACCAAGGCCAGGCGATGAAGAGTTACTGTTCATCTCAGAGGGACATCTTATGTAACTCTCTCTCTCTCTCTCTCTCTCTCTCTCTCTCTCTCTCTCTCTCTCTCTCTCTCTCTCTCTCTCTCTCTCTCTCTCTCTCTCTCTCTCTC